>NC_058133.1:425203057-425357131 GCF_016433145.1 Gracilinanus agilis | reverse complement strand
GAAGGAAGGAAGGAAGGAAGGAAGGAAGGAAGGAAGGAAGGAAGGAAGGAAGGAAGGAAGGAAGGAAGGAAGGAAAAAAAAGAAAACACTAAAGGAGAGGTATCCTACCACCTTCTGGAGGCTAACCCACCAGTGTATGTGTGGGATGGGAGAATATGTCCAGAGCCTTATTATAGAAGTTTAGAGAATAGGAATTCTCTGCAAAGCAGTATGAGGCATTATTAACTGTTTTAGTGAATTATTTCTATCCTTATTTCTCAAAATAATATCTAAGTTTATATATGGTTACTTAAAATCTTTGAATCAATCCATGCTGTTCAAAAGACACAATGTATTTTCTGTGTATGGAATTCTAAGACTATAATAGTTAGATTAGTTATTTGATAATGGAGTATAGCCAAGGTTCATTTCGGTTCTCAAGGTCCAAAGGCTCTTTCCATTATTTTTCATGAAGTAAATTAAGCAGACCTAGAAGAAACAAAATGAGTATCATACATGACTAGGATAGAAGGAGAGAGACCAGAAGCCTATTCTGCCAAATCCAGAGGAATCACAGCTGTAATATATCCCTTGCCTGACTTAATTTTCAAAATATCATGGTACCATATGCTTGGCATTACTAATATATACTTGAAGCAAATGAACTGTGTAAGAAACGGTTCTGCCAGTGGGTATTTGGTACTTTTCAACCCCCTAACTAGGCATTAGCTGTCATATATAAGAAGGGAAAAAACATCTGCCTTACTTCGATCGCAGATCCCTTAGGCAAGGGCTATGCTGTCATGTTTTATGTCTGAAGTAGGACCAAGACAATGGTTGACACTCAACAGCTGTAATAACACTAAAATCTGAAATGTTCTCCTTATTGAATGTCAAGTGGTTTCCGTATTGCTTTCTGTCTGCCTCCTTTTTAAATTTTTTTTAATGGTAGTTACTTTAGGAGAGATAGTATAGTGTGGAGGAGTGGAGTGTGGTAGAAAGACTGTTGAGTTTGAGTTCCAGTTTTGCCACTTGTGAGTTATATGGCTTTGATCAAGACATGACCTTTCTAAGTTTTAATTCTTTTTTTCCCCCAATTACATATATTAATAAATTTCCACACAAGTTTTCCTAAGTTATAGGATTGAACTTATCTCCCAACTCCCCTTCTTTTCCCCCGCCTGTGCTAGCAGGTGATTCAATCTGGATTATTGTCTTAATTCTTCATGAATGAATAAGTGAAATGGTATTTCTTAAGTTCTTACTTGTATCAAGCAATATGATAAGTTCTAGAAAGGAAGAAGGAAGGAAACAAGCATCCTGCCAGGCACTGCGCTAAGCACTTTACAAATATTATCTCACTTGACCTTCACAACATCTCAGAGAGGCAGGTGATATTATTATTCCCATTTTACAGTTGAGGAAACTGATGCAAACAAATATTAAATGTTTTGCCCAGAGTTACACAGCTATTTAAGTATCTGAATGGGGAATTGAATTTAGGTCTTTCTCCAGACCCAGGCCTTTCCCCGCCCTGGTCATACAGGTATCTCTAAAGACAAATCCAAATGCAAAGAATATCCCTGCCCTCAAGGACCTTATATAGTCTAGTAAGAAAAGATGACACATTCAAGGGAGTGGTGTTCATGGAAGGCTACTTTGGTTTAGAAAATTCTACCGAAATATTGACTAAAGCTATAGCAGAAAAGATAGATGCATCCCTTTCCAGTAGTAATTGTAGTATTAATTATGGTTCTTTTCTTTTTCTTCCTTTCTTCCTTTCTTTCTTTCTTCCTTTCTTTCCTTCTTTCCTTCTTTCCTTTTTTCTTTCCTTCTTTCCTTCTTTCTTTCACTTTTTCTTTCTTTCTTTCCTTCCTTCCTTCCCTCTTTCCTTCCTTCCCTCCTTCCTTCCTTCCTTTCCTTCTTTCTTTCTTTCTTTCTTTCTTTCTTTCTTTCTTTCTTTCTTTCTTTCTTTCTTTCTTTCTTTCTTTCTTTCTTTCTTTCTTTCTCTCTTATACTCTTACCTTCTGTCTTTATAACACCTCTAAGAAGGGCAAGGACTAAGCAAATGGGGTGAAGTGACTTGCCCACGGTCACATAGCTAGGAAGTGTCTGAGGCCACATTTCAACACAGGTCCTCCTGACTCCAGGCCTGGCATTCTACATACTGTGCCCCTCACTGTCCCCAAAAGAAGGAAAGGAAAGGAGTGATATAGAGGAAAAACTATTGGCAATAAGGTGTGACTGATGAGAAGATGGCCTGAAAATAAAGTAAACTAAGGCTGGACCTGATGGAAATATAATAGGATATTGAAGTAGTCACCAATCAGGAATGAGATGTGAATTGGGGGCAAAGGGAGGCAGGATGAAGAGGAAGTCCAGAGCTAAAAGGATTGAATTTTCTAGGACAAGGTCTGTGTCAAGATGGCTAATGGAAAGATGGCTGGAGTCAAATGAAGCCTACTTCAAACCTGCTTAGATATACAGGGAAGCATGAGGCACTCACCAATCAGAACCACAGTACTCCAGGGTTCCAAGATGAAAGGTTTAAATCTCCCATGAGTTGGTCTCTGGTAAAGGAGACAAGGAAGTTGGTAGGAAGATGGTCAGGAAGTAAATAGAAGCAATTATACGGGTTTTTTTGAAAACCCTTACCTTCCGTCTTAGAATCACTACTGTGCATTGGTTCCAAGGCAGAATGGCAATAAGGGCTAGGCAATGGGTGTCAAGTGACTTGCCTAGGGTCACTAGATAGAAAGTGTCTGAGGCCAGATTTGAATCCAGGATCTCCTGTCTCTGAGCCTGGCTCTCAATCCACTGAGCCACCCAGATGCCCCCAGTAATTATACTTTTACTATCTATTTTGTAGTGTTTTAATAAAGAAAAGACTTTGTAAATTGCTGTAAAAATAATGTTATTATTTATTATGGCAAAACTCAAATATACTAACATACCTAATCTTCTCTCTAATTCCATCCAATAAAATCCAATATGCATTTATTGATAAGACATTCAATGTGCTGGGTACTGTTCTAGGTGCTGAAGATTACAAAGACAAAAGTAAAGCATTTTTCATCTTCAAGAAGCTTACATTCTACTAAGAGGATCCAACCTGTAAATAGGTAAGTATGTTACTCAGAAGGAATAAGAGGGCATTCACCACTAAGGGAAACAGGGAAGGAGGAAGGAAACAAACATTATTGAGCACTTACTATGTGCCAGCCATTGTTCTAAGTGTATTACAAAAATTACCTTATTTTATCCTCACGATTCCTGGGGAGGTAGGTGCTATTATTATGCCCATTTTACATTAGAAGAAATTGATGCAGATAAAGCGAAATATCTTGCCAAGGGTCACATAGTCAGGAAGTATATGAGTTAAATTTGAACTCAGGTCTTCCTGACTCCAGGCTAAGTGCTCTGACTACTGAACCACCAATCTGCCAGCCTCAAGGCTCCCCATAGGTTACAGCAAATGAGCTGATTCTTGAAGCAAGACAGGGTTTATAAAAGGAACAGGTGAAAAAGGAGTGCATTTACAGACAGGAAGAAGAACATGTGCAAAGACTCAGAGGTGGGAGATCGAGTATTAAGTTTTAGATATAAGTAGGCCAATATGGCTCAAATAGAGAGTACATGAAGAAGAATGTAAAATCAGTCTAGTTCCCCCTCTGTGCCACTACTCTGCTCCCACTTTCTAGTTTTAGAACCATAATCAATAATGCAACTGCAATACTGGAAAAGGCTGCACCACTCTACTCTGCAGTTTTAGCCAATACCTCTGCAATATTTTAAACCAAAATACCCTTCCATAACCACCATTCTCCTTTGTGAGTTGTTTTCCCCTATTAGAAAGCAGAGATATCCTTTTTTTGTATTTGTATCTCTAGAAGTAGCCAAGTGGCCAGTGGAGTCAGTGTTGGGCCTAGAATCAGAAAGAACCCAGACAATGAGATATCTCAGAAAAGTATTCGTATTTTTTTCCCTAGAACTAGGGAACCACTGAAGTTTCTTGAGCAGAGGAGTGACATGATATGATCAAACTTGTACTTTAGGAAGATTGGTTTGGCAGCTATGCAGAGGATACACTGGAATAGGAAGGGACTTGAAAAATGAGTAATAAATATGGAGCTATTATGATTGTACAGAGGAGAGAGGCACATATGTGAAATACTGTGCAGATAAAAACAAGATTGACATAAAATTACTATATGGAGTGCAAGAGTCAGGAGCTGAAGATGACCTGGAAGCTATAAATCTGTGTGACTAGAAAAATTTTGGTGCCCTCAACAACAAATGAAGTTTGGAGCAGAGTGGGTTTTAGGAAGAAAGATGAGAGGAGGGCAGGGGGAAAGAGAGAAGATAGAGAAGAAAGTCTAGAAAGGATAGCCTTAGGGTATATCCACAATTAGTGGGCATGATATGAATATTGGTTCTGCAAAAGGGACTGAGGAGTGATTAGATGGGAGATCTAGAGAGAAGTCTGATTCCTGATTTCATCCATATGGAGAGAACTTCATATGGAAAATCCATCAGTATAGTCTTAGAAAATCTCCTGGGACATTAAAAGGATAAGTGACTTGCTCATGATCCAAAAGCTAGTTATGTGTCAAAGGTGGAACTTGAACCCAGGTCTTCCTGACTTCAAGGGCTGACCCTCTATTCTGTCTTTGTTGAGGAAAAAAAGAAACAGATAATCATCTCTATGCAGATACCTCCACAAACTAAATAGTCAACCCTAAATTCTTCTAGTAAATTTTATGGCTAATTCATTAACATCAACTGATAATCACACTGATTGGAGCTCATGAGATGCATAGTGTTAGAAAAGTACCCACAACCACTCAGGGCTGCCACTGTGTATACAGTGGAGACTAACATAAAATGTGATACGTAGTTTACATTCTGGGAAATTGATTCATTGGCACAAATGGGAATTGGGATAGTCACCTCAAAACAAGTGCTCTAGAGATTTGGCAAAATTACTTGACTGGAAGATCAAAGGAATACTAGAAACATTTTATATGAAAATTTCAACAAGAACATTTAAGAACTTATATACCTTTCTCTATGTGCTCTCACAAGGTGATCTCATCAGGATCCTTGGACCAAGTAACACCTCACTTTTAGATCTAAATATCCAGCCCTACTCATTACCCTGAGCTTCATTCTCACATCACTAATTGCCTACTGAACATTTCAATTTGGATGTTTCAAAGACATCTTAGACTTAACAAGCCCCTAACAAAATTCATTATCTTTTCCCCAAATTCACTCCTCTTTCAAACTTTCTTATGGCTATTGTGGGTACCACCATGCTTCCAGCTACCCAGGTTTACAACCTTGGTGTCATCCTTGACTCCTCAGACTCCTCACTCTTGCCTACTTCCATGTATCTAGCCAACTTACTGTTTTAATTTACGCAACATCTCTAGCATCCATCCCTTCCTCTCCACTTACCCGGACACCATCCTAATTCAGGTCCTTATCACCTCTCACTTGATCCATTGATCCATTCCTCAAGTGTCTTCCCATTACAATCCAGCCTTCACATACCTGTCAAGGTAATTCTTCTAAATTCAAAGGCTGTTTTGATCCAGCCATACCACTACTGGGTTTATACCCCAAAGAGATAATAAGGAAAAAGATATATACAAAAATATGTATAGCCATGCTCTTTGTAGTGGCAAAAAATTGGAAAATGAGGGGTTCTCTATCAATTGGGGAATGGCTGAACAAATTGTGGTATCTGATGGTGATGGAATACTATTGTGCTAAAAAGAATAATGAACTGGAGGAAATCCATATGAACTGGGGCAACCTCCAGGAATTGATGCAGAGTGAAAGGAGCAGAACCAGAAGAACCTTATACACAGAGACAGATACACAGTGGCACAATCGAATGTAATGGACTTCTCTACTAGTAGCAATGCAATGATCCAAGATATTTCTGAGAGACTTATGAGAAAGAAAACTATTCACATCCAGAGAAAGAACTGTGAGAGTAGAAACACAATAAAAAAACAAATGCTTGATCACATGGGTCGATGGAGAAATGATTAGGAATAATGTAGACTCTAAGCAATCACTCTAGTGCAAATATGAATAATTGGGAAATAGGTCTTGATCAATGACACATGTAAAACACAGTGGAACTACTCCTTGGCTATGGGGGAGGAGGGGAGGAGGGGAGGGAAAGAACATGAATCATGTAACCATGGAAAACTACTCTAAATAAATAAATAATGAAGCCCAAGGCTGAAGGGACAGTAGGGTGGCTCAGTAGATTGAGAGCCAGGCCTAGAGACAGGAGGTCCTGGGTTCAGACCCTACCTAGCTGTGGGACCCTGGGCAAGTCACTTAACCTCCATTGCTTAGCCCTTACTACTCTTCAGTCTTGGAACCAATACATAGTATTAATTCTAAGGCGGAAGGAAAGGGTTTAATAAAAAATAAATAAAGCCCAAGTCTGATCATGTTAAGTCCATTCCCCCACTCAACAAACTTCAGTGCCCCCTGATTTTCTTGAGAATCAGATATAAACTTGATTGTTTAGCACTGGAAGTTATTCTCAACTTTGTCCTTTCCTGCCTTCTCCATGTTTTTTACACTCTACTTTCCTCGACACTCTCTATATCCTGCTTGTAGTTCTGGGCTGCATATTCACTGAATGGTTTTTCTTTTCTCTAAATCTCCTGTAGGACTTGATTGCTTCTGGCAAATAAATATATGTTGATTATTTGTCAGCTTAGAATTTTAAGTTTGCTGTTGATCATCTAAATGGAGCTGATTTTTAGAGAATATGTAAAATTATAACTTTTGTTTACATACATAGCATTTGTATATATGCATACATGTATATGTATTTATGTAGAGAAATATATAAATAATAAGCATATAATTTCTGTGTATAGCCCCCACACACACAAATGAGCCCTCCTTTGTAACAAAGGAAACCCTCTAAGTTTAAAGTAGCACCTTTCTTCTGAAGGTTTAAAGCACTTATAAGAAAACTATTCTAATTCTTTAATCAATGAAATGGCACTATACATTCAGAAAGAGGTGGGTAAAGGAAATTTGTCTTTCTATTTCCTCTCATTGGAGGGTACAGTCAGCAATAGCCAATCTGGCAGAGACACACTAGCTGTGTGAGCCTGGGCAAGTCACTTAACCCTATTTACCTCAGTTTCCTCATCTGTAAAATGAGCTGGAGGAGGAAATAGCAAAACACTCTAGTATCTTTACCAAGAAAACCCACAATGGAATCATGAAGAGAAACAAGTTAACAACAAAAGTCTATCGGAAAATAAGGAGATTCACTGAAAGGATCTTTAAGGTCCCTTTCTGGTCTAGATGTTTATGACCCTTTTGACCTCGTCTTTCTGGTTCTAGAGAGCTGTATGCCCTTTCTGGATTTCTGCAGAGCCAGAGTACAAAAATCCAGATGGTGATTTGTTATGTTCCTTAGCCAACAACACTGTGAGGGAGGTGGAGGAATCACCAGGATCATTAGTCCTAGTTGTCAGCCAGAGGAACTTGGGCACAAAGAGGATAAATGAGTCAGTGACAGATCAAAGAACAGAACCCAGGGAGCCTGGCACCAGGGACAGTCAGTGTTTCCATTCAAAACCAACTCTGTTGCTCTTTATATTTCCATCCCTACCCTCTTTGTTTAGGGCTAGCTCTCTACTGTGTTGTGGCTTTGAGTTCACACACACACACACACACACACACACACACACACACACACACGCAGATTCAAACTGACTAGAGCAGGATTCATTTCATCCTGACGGGAGAGATTTGATTGTTTTCTTGTATTAAATTACAAGTACCACATGACATTCATCTTTCTGCATTTTTCTGCTATTATAAGAGAAGAGTTTTCCATTTTTTAAAACATATAAAGAGCTTTTTATTATTTAAATACTTTCAACATTGTATTAAAAGAGCTACTAAAACTTCGTTTCACAAGCTTATATCATCTAAAAGCTGTTGAACTATTTCTTTTTTTTTTTTAATCCTTCTGTCTTAGAATCAATATTTTGTAAAGGCAAGGCACTGGGGGTTACGTGACTTGCCTAGGGTCTCACTCAGCTAGGAAGTGTCTGAGGTCAAATTTGAACCCAGGACCTTCTGTTTCTGAGCTTGGTGCTCTCTCCACTGAGCCACCTAACTGCCCTCTATTGAATTATTTCTAAGAGTACTTTATATTATTTTGTTCTTTCGTGGTCCTATATTACTTTGTTAAAAAAAAAAAAGAAAGAAAGAAAGATCCTGATCCCTTGTCGATATACACCCACACATGGAGCTGACCAGCATAACAAGCTAAGAAGAAGGATTTGGAAACCAGTGTGCACTTTGAGTCACCAAGTCAAAATGGAATATTTAAGGCTTGATTCCCAGGAAGTTTTGCTTTGCAAGGAAGACATCTTTAACTTTAGCTTTTGCTTGCATAGCAAAAAAATCAACTATTGCATATCTGTCTTATAATCGAAATCAATTGAAATGAGTAAAGGTAACATTCATTTAGTTAGACCAAGGTAAGGTCTATTGGATGGCACCAAAGAGACTATTTCTAGGACTGCTAAGCCTCGGTTGGCCATCCACATGTTATCTTCCCGATAACCCTAGTGCATTAAACTCTCAGCAATATAAACCAGATACGGCAACCAAAGCAGCCTTTATAGACAATGTTAACTGATGTTTTTTTTCTTGGTGTATTTTAATATTGATTTCTGAAGATTGTCAATTTATCTAAATCTTACTGGTCTACAATATTCTTCCCCAAAAAACTATTCTAACATCTTACCTATTCAGGGATAAGTTTTCTAACAACCTCAGCTATCCAGTATAGAACCAAAAGCCTGAAACCAAGCCCCCCAAAGGCCACTGATCAAATAAAGTAGATGTTATAAATTCTTGACATTCCAATTAATATACCTTATTTATGGGGAAACCCCTTCACACTCTCACCTACATGTGTAATTCTAATAAACATAAATAATAAGCATAGTTGTATAGTTTCCCAGTTGCTAACAAATTAGAAAATAACAATTTAAACTCCCATTTAAGCGGCACTTTAAGGTTTGAAAAGTGTTTTCCTTGTAACAACCATGTGAATTATTGTTCTAATTATTCCCATTTTACAAAGAGAGAAACTGAGACTCCCAGAAGTTAAGTGATTTCCTCATTCTCAAGGATAGTGAGTATCCCAATGTTTGAGTCTCTGGTAGCCAAATCCCTTCCTATCCATGATACCATTGGTGCCTTTCTTAAATGCAGAAAGTTAGAGGGAGGGATATATACAAATATATACATATATGTATATGTATTTCTTAAACCCTCGCCTTCCATCTTAGAATCAATACTGTGAGTTGGTTCCAAGGCAGAAGAGCGATAAGGGCTAGGCAATGGGGGTTAAGTAATTTGCCCAGGATCACACAACTAGGTCAAATTTGAACCCAGGACCTCCCATCTCTAAACTTGGATTTCAACCCACTGAGCCACCTAACTACCCCCATCTTTACATATATATGTATATGTGTGTGTATTATGTAATATATATTAGAAAAAAATTTTTGGGAAATATCAAGAACTCAAAATGCAGAGTGGACTGGATATATTAATATAGAAACATGTATTTTTGTAGCCTTCTATCTCCAAGAAAGTAAAGAAAATAGAGGGGGAACATAGTATAAACTAAAAGCACTGAACTGGGAATTGTGAAAAATAGATTCTAGCTACAGGCCTTCCAGCTATGGGATCATAATGGTTCGTTTAATATCCCTGGGCTTTTCTATCTTTATTTCATCTATAAACTGACAGAATTAGAAAAGTGAAGCTCCTAAATCC
Source organism: Gracilinanus agilis (assembly GCF_016433145.1). NCBI lineage: Eukaryota > Metazoa > Chordata > Mammalia > Didelphimorphia > Didelphidae > Gracilinanus > Gracilinanus agilis. The sequence continues at coordinate 425,347,297 of NC_058133.1, read as the reverse complement.
CCGTTAGCTATAAAATCTTGTGATGATATAGTCTTAGTAATAACCCTTTTTATCATCAAGAAAAATTCATTTATGTTTAGATTATATTCTGTTTAAGAAGAGTGGGAGCAATATTAACTAACATATTTTAGAAAACTGTCTATCAGAGTAAAAACCTGGAGACAAATTGTGTTTTTTCTCCAAGAATCAACCTAAGTAGAGAGATATTCATTGCCAGAGTATCAGTCACCTGGTGATGAATTCTTTGACCAGGGCAGCCTTTGAACAAAGAAGCAAACAATAATAGCTAGCGTTTGTGTGGTGTTTGTGTAGTGTATCATCTTTTAAGATTTGAAGGTTCATTATGGATTGGATTGTATCCTTGAAACAACTAGGTGCTATAATTGTGTCCATTTTATAGATAAGGAAACTAAGGGAGATATGAATATTAAGTGACTTGACCAAAGTAAATACCTAATAAGTGTCTGAGTTCAGTTCTTCCTGACTCCATTTCTATTAGTATATCCACTGGGCTACCTCTCTGCTACAAAATGAAGGCTTACAAAATGGTCTTTTGTCCTTTGTAGTTCCCTTCTGCTTCTGGTGGCTGAGTAGAAGAAAAGAGGTTATTACTCATAATGCTAAGGATCAGGTAGTTTTTTAGATTATATATAACTATTAAAAGGACATTTAGTACTTCAAATGGGAGCCCCTGGTCCAATGGCCATCAAGTTGATAGGCTACTAGAAGAACTGAATAGCATTATTAACATTTTCACGATAGATAAAATCTGAAAAAAAAAGAAAAGGAAAGAAGTCACAGATAAGTGGAAGAAGGTTGGTTTCCAGGGTCTTCATGGATTGTCAAATAAACAGGTTTACTTCATAGTTCAGCCAAAGGCAATAAAGAATAATATTTCAAGGGACTAGTAATAACATTTTGTTAAGGGCACCTAGGTTCTGGGGTCAGAAGACTCAACTTCCTGAGTTCAAATCTGGCCTCAGAGACTTACTAGGTATGTGATCCTGGACAAATGCACTTAATCCTGTTGGCTCAGTTCCTCAAATCTGAAATGATCTGGAGAAGAAAATAGCAAACTTTTCTACTATCTATGCCAAGAAAATCCTAAATGGGGTCATGAAGAATCGGACTTAACTGAAATGACTGAAAAACAAAAAAATTTCATAGGATATTTGACCATGCAGGAGTCTTACTTTCCATACAAGGAGACATAAGCACTTTTATTGAGATAGTTGCAACTTATGCACCAGCCTTTTTTGAAGAAATTTTCTGAAAAGCTAGAGAAATGTGCAGAACACAAGATCTGCCAAACAAAAAAATAACACAATACTGGGGTATTCTGTGACTTCTGTGCAAAAGCAAAACAAGAAAAGAGGGGAAAAAACACACAAGAATATAGAGCTTTTGATTAAGAAATCAAAGAGGTTAAACTTACATTTGTATGTTACAGATACCATTTTCAGGAGAAAGGAGGAAGGACTTAGACACTGTGCCAAAAATATCAGTTTCATTTATTTAAACTGGAAAAGATTTGTTTGTGTGAGTTATCTTTGAACCAGCTATCTCTGTGCTCTCTGACCATGGACAGATTACAAGAAAGGTCAAAATCAATACCAAACTAGAAGATAAGACGAAGGTGTGAAAAAATGACTGCCTACAATTGCAATAGCTCCAGCTTTGTCTATTCAAACAAACTATTGATGCCGAAAAATAGGAAATGGATAAATAATATGACATTGATCCTGTTTATCACCATTTCCTACAGAAGTTTTCTATAATAGCAATTGCTTCTATGAAGAAGCTCCCCAAAGGCCCATATTTCTCTTGCCAGAAAAACACTTAAGTCTCCTTGCCAACCAGGAAGTAGTGGTAGTCAAAGGCAAAATCATTTAAAATATAAAATCATCTTATATTTATTGTAGTAAGTCAAATGTGAAACCCTTTTTGGAGATAGGAAAGGAAAGGAGAGCTTGCCCAGCCTCAGCTGTCTCAAAACCTACCTGCCCTTCCCAACAGGTAGGATATTGGTGGTCCCACCAAGGCTCTCCTCCTACTTCCTCCCAAAGTAAAATAGATCTCTCATATCATATCTATTGATTCCTTCCTCAGACCACACCTTTATATTTCAACCATATCTAATTTTACACCGTTGAACTACTTCCATTTATCATCCTCTAAGTTACTTTGACAAAAAACTTTCCATGGCTCTTGAGGTTCAAGCCCCAATTCTCTACCCCAAAGAAGTTTCACTTGTCCACACAAGTAAGCCTGAGGGGAGAAGAGAGGAAGAACTAGAACAAAATTAAGGCCCAGTACATTCCTAACAGACTTGTATGGCCATTAAACCTTTGAATGTTTTAAATCCTCCCTCTCTACATATCTTACATATTCTGGAATTTTAATCTAATTTACATTTGTTGTATTCAAAACTAAATTTTCCTGCCCCTTACTAAGAAGTAAGAAACTTTCTAAGTTAATTAGCAATACAGTATTTTGCTAGCCAGACTGTGATATTTTCTGACCTTACCCTCCAATTCTATCATTCCGCCATATTTGAACCCAATAGAATCGTAAAGTTTAGAGGTAGAAAGGATGATGAGGTTGTCTGAAAAGGTAATATAGAAACATTATGCATAAATACAATATTTTAATTGATAAGAAAAAAATAAAATAAATGTTAATTTTTTAAATAATTTTTTTGTCTTTAAGTAATTTTATTTTATTTTTATTTTATTATTTACATTATTCATTTTCTCTCTCTCCCCTTTTCCCTCCCCACTCCTGGAGCTGACAAGCAACTTCACTGGGTTATACATGTTTTGTCACTCAAATCCTATTTCCATATTATTCATTTTTGTAATAGGATAATCTTTTAGGGGGCAGCTGGGTGGCTCAGTAGATTGAGACCCCGTCGAGAGATGGGAGGTCCTAGGTTCAAATCTGGTCTCAGACACTTTCTAGCCACGTGACCCTGGGCAAGTCACTTGACTCCCATTGCCTAGCCCTTACAGCTCTTCTGCCTTGGAACCAATACATAGTATTGATTCTAAGACAGAAGGTAAGGGTTTTAAAAAAATATAATAATTTTTTAAAACCAAAACCCCAAATCATATACCCATGCAAACAAGTGATAATGCATATGTTTCCTTCTGTATTTCTACTCCTACAGTTCTTTCTCTGGATGTGGATAAGATTCTTTCTCATAAGTCCTTCAGCATTGTCCTGGATCACTGCACTGATTTTAGTAGCCAAGTCAGTTACATTTGATCATCCCACAATGCTTCAGTTACTATGTATAATATTCTCCTGGTTCTGCTTTAAAAATAATTTTTTAAAAAATAAGCCAAGGCTATATGACTACTTTTCTAGCATACTGGAGAAAAGGTTCCCATGTTCACAGAGAAGATGGCCTCTAAAGTCTTCTCCAACTCTGACATCCTGTGGTAACTTCCACACCATAATCAGGCATCAAGAGAGGATATTAATGAAGAAGGAGGCTGGGAACTTTTAAAAGAGCATAAAAGAAAGGATCCTATAGCCAATGCCAAGGCTTTAGGGAGAGAGTTGATGGGGGGGGAAGGAGAAAGACAGCAAAGACACTGGATCCTCCTCAGCTGCTCATTTCTCCCCCAACCCCAAATCTGTATTTGTTTCACATATGCTTAGATATATACAAGCTCGCTAATTAATGCTCCCTGATAAATGATTGATAGCCAGATTGTGGTTATGGTAGCTCTGTGAAAGGGTTTCAGTGAACTTTTACTAATATCGAAGGAGGAAAATAGCAGAGAGAGAGGGACATAATAGCTACAGAAACTTTAGATGCTTGGCTATGGGTAATGGGCTGGGTAGACTGGTCCATGGAAAGTCAAGATAAGGTAGGATATCTCTTATGGGGGCATCTCTTCTTCCCCAGAATCATGTGTACCCCTAACTAGGGTAAGGGAAAGCTGACATTTATTCTTCTTGATGGCTTTCTCTAGTTGAATCTCAGCCAAAAAAGCATCATTGGCCATTTGATACCTTCTTTTTGCTCTTGCTTTTTAAATGCTGAATATTTTGGGCTCTCCTTACATTTAAGTATGATTATCATTTTGTCCTCCACTCGGTCATATTGACCTTTAGAAATGTATTATCTATACCCCAAGTGGGCTCTTTGCTTCTTCTGATAAGCTAGAGTTGTACAAAGTGTAACATGAGGCAATTAAAGTAAGGTCCACAGCCTCGCTCTTCAAACTGTAAAGACAAAACCACTCAGCTGCTGCTTCCAAGTACCTGGGAGCCATAGAGCCAGACAAATTCAAATGGCTTTGTGAGAAGTACTCAGCTGAAAATTTTGCATTATTGCTCACTTGGGAAAAAACAACTAAGACAAAAAGAGGTATGCTCAAGTCAAGGCAGTTCTACTAAGCTCTCTGGCCCCGGACTGCTTTAGGAGAGATGACAATGAATTATAGAATTAGAGATTTAGAGCTAGAAAGGAATTTAGATGCTATTCAGTTCACCCTCCTCATTTTGCAAATGGGAAAACTGAGAAAAATGAAGACTAAATGATTTGGCAGCTGAGTGTGCTGGATCTGGAGTCAGGAAGACCTGAGTTCACTAGCCTCAAATACTTACTAGTTGAGTCATCCTGGGCAAATCATTTAATCTGCCTGTCTTGATTTCCTCAACTGTCAAAAAGGAATAATAATAGCACCTATCTCTCAAGGATGTTGTGATTATAAAAAGAAATATTTGTAAAGCATTTTGCAAACATTAAAGTACTATATAAATGCTTGCTAGTGCTGTTATTGTTATTATTGTCTAGTGCCACAAAAATAGTCTGCAAGATGTGAACCCAGATCTCCTTTTCTCCAGATGCTCTCCCCTATCCATTGTATGATGCTGCTTCTCATACTATTTCTTTTTCCATACTCTTCCTATCCTCCTACCCCAAAAGGCAATTCTAAGCTTTTAAGGGTAATTTTTCCTGGAGGACTATGTGTGTGACTGTTTATCATGAGACCCACAAACAAAAAAACCTGACATTTGTTTTTATGTTGAAATTCCAAAAAGTATCTGTGAAAGCATTTGACTTGTACAAAAGCAATTTCACTCCTCCAACTCTGAATCAAACTAGAAACAAAAGCATTGCATCCTCAGAAAAAGAGAAGTTATATACCAGCACCCCTTGCCCCACTGCCAGAGGAAAACACATTGGCATCATTTTCTTCCCGACCAGGTATCAATAAAAAAAAGCCTTGGCTATAAAAGAAATTGCACTCAATATGAGATATTTTTTACTGGGCAGTATGGTATAGTGGGAAGGGCTCTAACAACGAAGTGGGAGAATTCTGATCTATCTCAGTCATTGAAAACCAATTACATAAACTTGGGCAAGTCAAACCTATGGAGCTGTTCTTCATCCAGAAAAGGAGGAGATTGGAAGAGATAATCTCTTTCAATTTTGACATTCTTTTATTCCAATTTCCATCCTATTCAGTGATTTACTTGCTCTTCTTTGGTATTAGTTAAAAATGGAGGGCTGGGAAAGAAGACATAGAGATGATGGAATAGATAAAAACACAATGAAATCTAGACTTCATCTTTCTACAATTCTGAGATAAGAACATCACCACTGAGCAACATTTACTGAGAATTCAGTAGAGCAAAGACTCAACTTTTTCTGGTGTGAGTCATGGACCCCTTTTGACAGATTAGTGATGCCTAGGGATTTCTGGAAATATTTACTTCAAAAGATATGATCACAAATACACAAACTGACTTCTCCATATTAAAAATAAATAAATACTGCTGGGAAGTAATTTCTGAGCTCAAAATGACATTTTATTGTAGGAAATGTAAAGTAGAAAATGTCAGGGTCCAGACCTACCCCAGTTTTGTCAAAGACACAGAGATGTGGGCAGCTGGGTAGCTCAGTGGATTGAGAGTCAGGCCTAGAGATGGGAGGTCCTAGGTTCAAATCTGACCTTAGATACTTCCCAGCTGTGTGACCCTGGGCAAGTCACTTGACTCCCATTGCCCACCCTTACCACTCTTCCACCTATAAGTCAATACACAGAAGTTAAGGGTTAAAAAAACACACACACACAAAGACACATAGATGAGGAAATGACAAGTTTATATATAAATGACAAAAGAGTCAGATTACACAAACTCCCCCCCAAAAGGGGGATGTCAGCTCAATGTTTCTTTTCAGGAGGGCTACCAAAGTTTTTGTCTTTTAAAAGGATTCCTTCTTCAGTTATATCATCTCTATTCCATATATGGTAAAAAGCCAAGGTTACTCTGTAGCTTCAAAGCCTACTGAGATGTCATACATTTCCAGTCTTCGGAGCATATGGACACATTGCATGATGCTGAAGGCATGTGCACAACAACCTTTGCCAAAAGTATCTTGCCCAGGCATTTCAGAGGATTTTCTTTGTTACTTTGCTCACAGTATGATTATTGATTACTAAGTCTCACACAATTATCCAATCAACAATTGGGATTTTTTTCTTACTATTAAATCCATGGTTACAACTTATTATTATAATACTGAATAGTCACTTGACCCCCATTGCCTACCTTTACCACTCTTCTGCCTTGGAGTCAATACATAGTATTGACTCCAAGACAGAAGATAAGGGTTTTATAAAATTAAAAAAAAATATGATCAACCACATAGTCTGATAGGGATATGATTAGGGTTTTGGTGTTAAAGAATAGCTCTACTGCAATATGAATAACACAGAAATAGGTTTTGAACAATGATACATGTATAACCCAGTGGAACTGCTTGTCAGCTTTGGGAGGGGGAAGGAGAAAGCGGGGGAGGGGGGAAACATGAATCATGTAAACATGGAAAGATATTCTAAATAAATTTTTTTTAAAGTAAATTAGATTTAAATGAGGCAGAGGTGCACAACGTTATCAGCCTCACTCTCTCTTCCAGAGTCATAGAAGTCCACTGGCAAGACAAAAATCAGAACAATTGGTGATGGGTTGGGATGCAGTGGATGACCTTGGCATCTTTGATGTCTGACCAAGCACTTGATGGTCCACAATGTGCCTGCTTCGGGTGCTTTGAAGGCCATTGGAACAAATTGTTCTCATCTACCCATTCCACCAGGGGAAGTCTTCACATATTTGGAGAATACAACGCTCACTGACAGATTTGAAACAAGTACTCATCCAACTTCATCTGAAGAACAGTTGAAAAGATTGTATAACATGTAGACTTGGCCTAGTGCTGGGCTTCAAGTCTTGAAGTATCTGCTTTTAAATTCTCCCTCAGACACATCTCGATTATGTAAAACTGTGTAAGAAATTTAACTTCACCTATAAAATGAGAGTGTTTGATGGAGTCTCAGTCTCCTTCGAGCTCTAAATTGATGATACTCTGAATTTAGAACTTTCAGTGAAGCAATCAAGCCTTGACTTTGAATGACAAATAAATCTGCAGCAGTTGGTTATACTTTTTACATTGGTTTTGATCTGTGATAAATGTGGTTTAGTAAAAAACATTTCAGGTTTTGCAGTGAGAGATTGTCATTGTTGCCCAGTCATTTCAGTCATGTCCAACTTTTCCTGATCACATTTGGAATTTTCTTAGCAAAGAAACTGGAGTGGTTTGCCATATAATTTACCAGATGAGGAAACTGAGACAAACAGGGTGAAATGACTTGTCCATGACATATAGCCAGTAAGTGTCTGAGGCTGCATTTGAATTCAGACCTTCCTGATTCTAAGCCTGGAACTCTATACACTGAGCCATCTAGTTGCCCCAGAACTTGGAGGACCTGGGTTCAAATTGTAGCATGATATAAAGAATGCTAGACTGGGAATCAGTTAACAGATTGAAATCTCAATTCTGTGTAACCTTGGGCAAATCACTTAACTTCTATATGCCTCCATTTCTTCATCTGTAAAATGAAGGGGATAATTTTTTTTTAAAACCCTTACCTTCTGCCTTGGAGCCAATATTGTGTATTAGCTCCAAGGGATAAGAGTGGTAAGGGTAGGCAATGGGGGTCAAATGACTTGCCCAGGGTCACACAGCTGGGAAGTGTCTGAGGCCAGATTTGAACCTAGGACCTCCAATCTGTAGGTCTGGCTCTCAATCCACTGAGCTACCCAGCTGCCCCAAGGGGATAAATTCTAAGTTCCCTTCTAATTCTAGGTCTAGATCCTATCATCTTCCATCCAAAGTATAATGCAAGAATTGTGACATCTTTGAAGAATCAGAAATAGTTCTAACCTATTTGAATATGCTGAATGTTTCATAAGTACATTAAAATTTTTCTATAACTGATATTGGAACCTATGCAAATAGATGATTTTTCAAATAAATATAATTAGAGTAGGTGGCATTTTTGTTTTTCTGCTAGAATCATTGTAAAAAACATGAATTACATATCCTATATACAACATTATCTTTTTTTACTGCTGTGGAAAATGTGTTATCTTGGGGATTAGTGGTAATATTTCCATTATTTCACCCCCTCTTAAATGGATGCTTTCTATTTTTATATCACATTTACTTCTGAATATATCCCTTTTCTTCACCTAGCAAGCCTTTTCTAGTAACAAAGGAAGAGGAAGAAGAAGGGGGTAAAATCCCCAGTTCAAGAAAAACAAGAAAACATCTACCTCTCCCACTATAGAATGTAAGCTGCTTGAGAGTAGAGATTATGTCATTCTTTATATTTGTATCCCCAGTGCCTAACACATAGTTGGAAACAAATTAATCTGTATTGACTGATTGATTTGTTACGCAATGCTATATATATATCACACCCATAGTCCTTCCCTTCAGTAATAAGAGCAGGAAGGTATACTTTTGTCAATTCTTCTCTGGATTCAATATTGCTCATTATAATTACATGCAGGTTTTTTTAGTTACACTTAATTGTTCTTTTTCTTTATATTATTGTTCTCCTATGAGTTTTCCTGGTCCTGCTTGCTTCATTCTTTGTTTCTTTGTTTTCTTTGAATTCTTTGAATTCATTACATTTGTGTTTCTTTTAGTATAATAATATTTTATCACATTCATGTAGCACAATTTGTTTAGCCATTCCCCTGTCTACTTTGTTTCCAATTCTTTGCTATCACAAAAAATGTTGTTATAAATATTTTGGTCTTTATGGGACTTGCGTTTCATTTGTATTTAGCCTCCTTGGGGTATATGTCTAGAAGTGGGATCTCAGGTCCAAAAGTTACTTTTTTTTAACCCTTACCTTCTGTCTTAGAATCAATACTGTATATTGATTTCAAGGCAGAAGAATGGTAAGGGCTAGGGAATGGGGGTTAAGTGACTTGCCCAGGATCACACAGCTAGGAAGTATCTGGGGCCAGATTTGAACCCAGGATCTCTGGATCTGGCTCTCAATCCACTGAGCCACCCAGCTGCCCCCTAAAAGTTACTTTTCTATAGGTGCAGATAGCCTTAATCACTTTCTAGCATAATTCCAAATTGCTTTCCAGAATAATTTGACATATTTGCAGTTTTGACTATGGTCTATTAATGTGCCTGTTTCTCTAGAACGCCTACCACAATGACTATTTCAATCTTTTGTCATCCACTGGATGTAAACTAAAGCCTCAGTGCTGTTTTAATCTGCAATTGAAACAGATTAGTAATTTGGAGCAATCTTTCAAAAAAGTTTACAATTCTTCTTTTGAGAATTTCTCTAATGGGGAATAAATGACCTTTGATCCTTGAACACAAATATGGGGAAATGGCTTTTGGTTTTTATATGCTTATAGTGATTCTTTACATATCTTGGATAGAACTGAGCTATTTGATGCAAAAGTTTCCCCCAGTTTCCTTCCTCATCCTTCTCACCAACTGAGAAAATATAATAAAAATAACCTCTTTATTTGTGCAAAGCTTTTCACCCAATTACAAGGTTCTAGCTCATCTTTTGGAGGGTTCTATCCCTCTTCTGGTTTAGGATTTTCCTTTGTCCTGCAGGTATGAAATTTACCTGTTGGAGTTACTACGGTTATTAAAACAAGTAAACTAACAGAAAGCAGGAAGAAATACCTGTAAGAACTTGCAATTATTCCAGAAGAGTATAGATGTGGCCTTTGGATAATACTGTAATATAAATGGTTGACTAAGTTTTCTAGCTGTAATGTTATTTGAGTATAGAGAGCAAAGATGAACTCTGTTATCAAAATGTCAAGTTTAATGTTCTTTGGAATGGATTTTGCTCAAGGCAGAGTATGTCATTTGGTCTGTCCAGGCATCACACTGTGTAAATTCCACTTCAACTCTCACATTACCATCATTTTTATTTTTGGTACAGTAAAAAGTCAAGTCACTGACTGTTTTTTACTCAGAAATAAACCTGTTAAAAAAGGATAGGTCCGAGTCACAGGTGAAATGTATGAATTTGTAACTAAAAGTCAGAAATGCTTTCTGGCCAAGAAATTGAACAAAGTCGTTCTTTCTCCAGCTTCCTAAAGTTGCTAACATTTAATTTATAATTATAATTTAATAAATAATAATGTGATGAATGCTAGTTAATTTAATTGGCTTTGCAAAATCGTAGGAATGCCCTCTAAAGATCCATTCAAAGCAGGAGAAGCCAGTAAAAGAAAGGTTTAATTAGAAAATTATCATAAATACATTCTCTGTTTTAACTTGCTTATTCTCTCAAGTATCTTTATATATTGTGCTTATACATTTTATTAAACAAGAGGAAAATTATAATCAGTATAATTATTCTTAGGCTTTTAATATTTTAAAACTTATACTTTTGCTTTTTCCTAGAGGGGATTATATTTTGAAGCACATGTACAAGGATCAATAAATGCCTGCCCAGTTTAAAGCCCCTACATCTGTTACTTTTTTTCTAATATGTCAGAATGTTTTTGTAAACTCAGTGACTATTTTGCACTCAAAATTAATTTTCGCTCTATTCTCAAAAAAGTGCTCATTTTACTAATATACTTTTTTTTTTAACCCTTAACTTCTGTGTATTGGCTCCTAGGTGGAAGAGTGGTAAGGGTGGGCAGCAATGGGGGTCAAGTGACTTGCCCAGGATCACACTAATAGACCTTTTTTAATAGAGTATTTTCTAGAGTATTTATAAAGGCAGGAGAAATACCTATGTATATAGTTCCTAATCAAAACCATTCTATACAAACTTTTAGAAATAATTCAAATTCCTTTATCCTACTGGGATGTTATTATTGAATATTTCTAGGAATAAATTAAATATTGACCAGGGCTTGGGAACTTTCCCCCTCCGCACACAAGTAAGGACTTCATTGTAATAGAATTTGACCTCTTATCACCTAGTTGTCCCTTCTCTAAATTTCAATGTCTGGTTGGAGACTAGGATTAAGAACTCTCAAGTTAAAAAAAAAAAGTGGTCCTAGAAACAGGTGATTTTTCATTAAAATTACATCTTTAATTAAAGGAAGAGGAGGGAAAATCAAGACTTGTTTCATCAAAGGGATTTTGTTCCCCATCCTTAAATTTATTTTATTAGAATAGATCTTCCTGTCCTTTGGAAACCTTAGTAGATAGACCTGAAATTTCCTCTCTCTGTATTTGTTTTGGGAGACTAAAAGTCCTTTCACTTTGATGCAATCAATTTTGAAAAAGCAAAATTCTTTTAAAGAACCATTATGACCACAAGGCGTTTGCTTGCTCTGAAAAAAGTGTCAATGGCTTCATCCACACTTACTACTCTAACATCTCCTACCCTAGAACACTTCCTTTAGGTCATGGGTACCCAAACTTTTCAGTCCCCGTGTTCCTTGGCCTTTCGGTATACCTTTCCATGCCCCTTATTCGATATGAAAGGACATAAATCCTAGAGTTGAACATGCATGTGCATATAAGCAATAAACAAAGACACTAAAGAATTTTTTTTTGTCTCCAAGGACTCCCAAAGGATTTCACAGTTTCATTAACTGGAAATCAGTTTGAAGTTTCCGGAATATTTCAGAAGAATAATGTTTTTGACAAATATTCCCTTGATGTTTTTCTCATACATCCATATCAGGTATTTACTTTATATTTGGAGCCCCTGGCCTTGTTTAAGAAGACCATTATGTGCTCATAAGGAATACATTCAGTGTTGTCCCACAAAGATTCCTACAAAAATGGAAATTAAATAGAAAAAGGAAATACCTATATTAAATTTCACTTAGGCCACAGAAATCCTGATGCAGGAGAGAAATGCAGGAGAAGGACTAACATGTGTTGGCCATGCCATCATCACATATATTAATAATATATAACATTTAAGGTCTTTAAAGTACTTTGAATATGATACTTACTTGGTTCTCACAATAACTCTATAAGACAGGAGTCATTATTATCTCTACTTTACAGATGAGGAAAAGAAGGTTGAAAGAGATTAAGTGACTTGCCAAATAGCTATTAAGTATTGCAGGATTTGAACTAACTTCCTAATTCCAATTCTAGCACTCTATTTAGGACAGCAACAAGTTAAAATAAGAGAACACATAGTCAAAATGAGCAAAAGAACAACACTAGCTGGAATTTATACAGCAGTTTTGCCTTTTCAAAGTGTTAGTCACACTTCTCATTTGATTCTCACACATGCATAAAAAAAATCTTACATGTAAGTGCTATGACTATTATTCTCTTTATTTTACAGATGAGGAAACTGAGGCAGGGAGAGGTTAAGTCATTTGCCAAGGTGCTTTAGGATTTGAAGCAGCCTTGGAACACAGGGCCTACCTACCTCCCAAGTCTAGCACTCTATTCATTATAAGCCTTCTCTCCTTTATAAATGTGTTCGTTTGATTCCATGCCTACTAAACAGGCTTTAAACATCTTTGATGAATGGGCTTTGCCAGTTGCCCTGAGTTTTAGATACCCCTTGTACTTTTTGCTTGAGCACAGCTTTTTGTTTATTCTTTCAGATCAAGACTTAGACAAAAGCCTCTTTTGAACCAAGGGGATTCTTTCCTTTGGGCTTCTTAATTGGTCCCTATTCACCCAGCACTCCCTGTTCCTATCCTCTCCCTCGGGGTCACTGAATCAGGTCCCCTCAATGCTCTGCTGCATTGATGATGTTGCCATGGCCCTGTTCAATTATCATCTGAACTTTTTAGGTGCTGCTTTGATTTCTTATAAATCCTGGGTTCATGAGTCAGTGCTAGAGCCAGAACAAAGCCATTGTGCAATGTGGGCAAGATTTGAAAACGGGGTCCCTTGTATTTGACAATTATCCTCCTGTGTATTATGGTCTACTGAAGGCTTTGAATCCTTGTTGCCATATCCACGCACAACTTTATTTAACATGAAATATGCATCTCTGTGCCGAGGGGAGAAAAATTTGGAGCCATTCAAATGTGCATTTGTTTTTAAAAAATCTTATTAAAAAGTGCCTTTCATTGTCTACCCATTGTCATCTCTCCCATTTGGCATGTCATGACTCTCTATTTGTGCTCGTCCCACTTCTTTTTCAGTCTTTTGGCAATTCCATACATTGAAAATTGACAATTAATCAATAGGGATATGATTGGGGTTTTGATGCTAAAGAATCACTCTGCTGCAAATATGAATAACATGGAAATATGTTTTGAACAATGATACATGCGTAACCCAGTGGAACTGCTTGTCAGCTTCAGGAGGGGAGAGGAAAGAGTGGGGAAGGGTCATGAATCATGGAACCATGGAAAAATATTGTAAATTTTAAAAAAGGAAAAAAAAAGAAAATTGACAAATATTTATTAGGCACTTCCTCTTCTGTTAGATTCTATGGATTCAAATGTGAATAAACAATACAGTCCTTCTACAGAATTAAAGAGCTATGAAGATCTTCAACAAATAAACCAAATATCAATTAGACTGTGGCCAGCAATCTAACTACAATATGGACTTCTGGTGCTTCCAAACCAGGCTTCTTTGATTTATTCATTTTCCATAATCCTATGACTAACTAAGTTTTTTTGCAAAAAATTCCAGTTCATATTAGCTTAGGTAATTACAATAAATGCCAAAATGGCGTCCATGCACCTAGAGTTTCACTAGTCCAATTCATCTTTTCATACCAAAATATATCTGAGATAGTTTGTGATATCACAAAACCAAAGTGGAGTTTTTAAAGCACAAGTCTGACTGTGTCACTAACCTACTCAAAAAAAAAAAATGGCAGTGGCGCTCTATTACCTTAAGATCAAATATAAATTTTTCTTTGTGACATTCAAAACCTTTTGCAAACATTTTAGAATACAACTAAGAGCAAGAAAGGTTTTGGATATTGATATACTTGTTGATGATTAAATTCATAATAAAAAATTTAAACTACCTTTCTTCTTGTTCTTCAGTAAGTTAGTTAACAAGCATTTGTTAAATGCTTAGTATATGCTAGGAACAACATTAAACTCTGGGGATACGAAAAAGCAAAAGATGTGATCCCTGCCTTCAAGGAGCTCCTGTTTTAAAGAGGAGGCAACATGCAAATAACTTTGGGCATAGAATATATATACAGTGTAACTGCTTCTCTCTTTACAAAGGTTTTTCCTCCTTGCTTGGAATGTACTCTGTCCAAACCTTTGTCGATTAAAATCCCTAATTTCCTTAAAAGCTCAGCTCAAACTCATGTCCAACATGAAGTCATTCCTAATGCCCCTACATGGAAGAACTTCCTGCAGTGGGCAGCTGGGTAGCTCAGTGGATTGAGAGCTAGACCTAGAGACAGGAGGTCCTAGGTTCAAATCTGGCCTCAGACACTTCCCAGCTGTGTGACCCCAGGCAAGTCACTTAACCCCCATTGCCTACCTTTAAAACTCTTCTGCCTTGGAGCCAATACACAGTATTGACTTCGAGATGGAAGGTAAGGGTTTTAAAAATAAAATAAAATAAAAAGACACAGAACTTTTCTACCAGTAGCAATGCAAAGAACCAGGACAATCCAGAGGAACTTAGGAGAAAGAATACTATCCACATCCAGGGAAAGAACTGTGGAACCAGAAATGCATTAGAAAATATATGATTGGGGACAGCTGGGTAGCTCAGTGGATTGAGAGACAGGTCCTAGGTTCAAATCTGGCCTCAGACACTTCCTAAATGTGTGACCCTGGGCAAGTCACTTGACCCCCATTACCTAGCCCTTACCACTCTTCTGCCCCAAGATGGAAGGTAAGGGTTTAAAAAAAAAAAACAACTTCCCACTACCAAAATTATATTCTACTGTACTTCTGTATATTTTTTAAATACTTATATGTGTACATGTTGATTCCCCCTATAGGATGTAAGTGCCTTGAACGCAGAAACTATTTCATTTTTGCCTTTGTATAGAATATAAGCTCTGGGAGAGTTGGGACTGTTAATTGTTGCTCTCTGTATGTGCCTTAATACGTTGTTGATTGATGGATTTCTACCCTTCTCAACTACCTTATTTCCTAGCGTAATAATCACTCATATGGTAGGTGACTGATCGGGGTTATACATGTCCAGCAAACATTTATTAAGTTGTTTGTTGTCTCACAGGAAGAGGAAGAGGGAAGGGGAATGGAGTAAAAGAATTTGGAACTCAAAATATTAGAAAAGGAATGCTAAAAATTGTTTTTGCATGTAATTGGGAAAAGATAAAATAATATTGAAGAGTTTAAAATGTTGATTAATTGAATTAAGGGGTAGCAAAGTAGGATAAAAGTAACAAGTGGCAGCAACTTCATTAGGCCCCTTCCCAATCTATTGGTTGTTCTCTTGGGTCATAAAGCTAGAAGGGAACTTAGAGGGCATTTGGTTCAACCCACATCATTATCTCTTTTACAACCTTTTAGACAAGTAGTTTTTGAGCCTGCCCTTGAAGTCTCATGATGAAGGAGAACCCATTGCCTCCCAGTAATCTCATTCACTTTTGGATAGCTCTATTTGTTAGAAAGCTATACCTTGCAGTAAGCTCCAATTTGTCTCTTTTCAGCCCTTTCCCATTGCTCTTGGTTCTTCTCTCCAGGATCAAAAAGAATAAATCTCTTTTTTCTTAGAGATGGCTCTTCAGACTCTAGTGGGTAGCTATCAGGTCCAAAGTCATCCTTCCCGTCTCTGGGCGAGACATCTCCACTTCCTTCCACCCTTCTCTCTATGGTAGTCAAGACCCCAGCCATCCTGGTTGCCTTGCTCTGGAGGTTCTCACCAGTTTATTACTGCCCTTCCTCAAATCACAGAATCAGAGAATTTCACTTGCAGCCACAGCTCATCATTTCAAGCACATTTTATGGTTGGAAAAGAAACCAATTGAATTCAGAATTATGCTTCTATAAAATTAGCCTTCAACAAATATTAGTTTATCATATTAATTCTATGATCACCAGAGATCCCTAGAAGCAGGGGTTGGCAACCTTTTTGGCCGTGAGAGCCATAAACACCACATTTTTAAAAATGTAATTTTGTGAGAGCCGTACAGTGCTCACAGTGCTGCTCCTGTAACAGCGCCTGAAAAAAATTTGACTTTATGGATCCTACAGAAAGAGCCATATCTGGCCCTCAAAAGAGCCAGATATGGCTCGAGAGCCATACATTGCCGACCCCTGTTCTAGAAGTGTGCGTTGTGCATAGTAGTAGTAAAAATCATTGTTTCTGAGATTTCATTTTCATGAAACTTCATTTTATTTACTTAGTAGTAATCTCCCCTGGTTGTGGTGAGAAAAGCATTAGAGGGGAGTCAAAAGATGTGAATTTTAGTCATGTTACAGACACCAAACAGCTTTGTGACATCTTGGACAAGTCATTTAACCTTGTTAACCTAATTAAGTGGTTAAATTTATGAATGCTGGTTTTTGGTAAACAAAACTCAGGGAGAACCCATTCAGATGTAACATATCAGCTACTCATCTAAGAGCTGAAATGAAGGCTCCAGTTTTTAAAAAACTTAAGCTGAAGTATCTTTCTGGTTGGGAAGGAAAGGAAGATGATTCTTTGCCTCAGTTTCCTAATTTATAAAATAAAAGGATTATATTAGATAATCTTTCTGAAGTCTCTACCATTTTTGGCTACTTTAGATCAGAAGACCTAGGTTTAAATCCAGCCTCTAATGAGTTTTACTTTTGTTTTCCTTGGACAGATCACCTAATTTCCCTGGTCTTTAGTTTCTTTTTGTTTGTTTGTTTGTTCATTTATTTAATTAATTAATTTAGGTTTTTTTTTCCCCATGGTTACATGATTCATGTTCTTTTCCTCCCCTTCTTTCACCCCCCTCCTGTAGCCAATGATCAATTCCACTGGGTTTTATGTACATCATTGATTATGGTCGTTAGTTTCATCTAGGGAAAAAAAAATTCCATCAGATGACTTTTGGAGTCTCTTCCAATTTTAGATCTAAGGGGAAAATAAGTTGGTTTTTTTTTCAGTCTCAGACAGGACTTGGAGGCCTGTAATTAAATGGTTAAATTTCTGAATGCTGGTTTTTGGTAAACAAAACCCAGAGAGAAACCATTCAGATGTAGCATATCAGCTACTCAACTAAGAGCTGAAATGAGGGCCTCATTTTTTAAAAGACTTGAGCTGAAGTATCTTTCTGGATGGGAAAGAAAGGAAGTTGATGGCCTTTAATTTGGAAAGCAGTGAATTGTCTTTTGAAGAAGAAGAAAACTTTGCTTTGGAGTTTAAGGGGCTGCTGGGAGAAAGAACCAGTAAATTAACCTCACACATTGGAAATTTTTGCCATCCCAGGTGTTATGGTTGGAGCTGCTTAGTTCAATGTACCAAAAGGTTTCTTACCCACCTTGTCTGTGGGCGGTGACCAAAATTCTCATTCCATTCCTCTCTCAAAAAAGAAGTCTTGATTGCAAAATGTTGCGTATTCAAGGGTAATCTTTAATTATGTGTTGGCTGTCTCTGGGAAGCCTTCAGTGGAATGTGGTTAGAGCAAGATATGGAATATTTTACCTTCTACTCTTTATGTTCTTTCCTACAATGAAAATCTTATTCTAAATGACCCCTTCATGACTGGCTAAAATACATCCCAATTATAGAGTAAAGTAAGTGTTCTTTTTTTTCCCCACCAGGAATGATTGTGGCAAGGTGGTGGGAACTTTTAGAAAGCATTATTTAGAGAGAATAATTTCTGTTTCAACAGGCATCTGTACATTGAGCAAGTAAGGAGAGAGCTGTGATTGTTAGGCCATGAAAAAACCATTCTTGCATTTGGAACAAAACTCCTTTAAGGTGTCTGTTTTGGCTTCTTTTCCCCTACTGAGCCTAGCAGGAAATGCAGGATTCTGAGAGACCCTTCACCTCTTTGCTCAGAAGGGGACAAAGAATGTTTTTGCTAAAAGACCTAGGAATTTCCCAGCAAACCTTAAGGTACAATTTTTAAGATTTTCCAGTTAAATGTGCATGATCAAGCCCCTATGTCTGCTTTTTTTTTTTTTAATTACAGTTTTTTTTTTAATTGTAGTTCTTCTTCCCCTAAATAAAACACTGCTAATTCCTCAATGCCAAAACCAGCCACTTAGCTCATCAGTGGCCCATGATGGGCGCTTATATGTAGCTCCAGCTGCTGGTCCCCTTGAATGCTTAATGATTTGCATGTTTACAGATGGGCTTTTACCTTCCAGAAAATCTATTCAGAATATAAAATGGTCTTTTGGGGAGAAGGCCTTGTTTCCAGGCCTCCACTCTCTCCACTTAGTCCCCTTGGGTCATTTCTTATCAATTCAGGTTATAAATTGGTATTCAAAGTCCACTTTGGTGTCCAGCTTTTGTTTTACAGGAGTGGCTGGGGAAGTCTGAGGGATTGTTGGGGACTAGGCTAATTGAGTCTAGAAGTTTTGTTAATATAATTGGTAAATGTTTTCTGGGCCTCCTTAGAGACCATTTGTGGTACCTAATTTCAGTACTGATTCTAGTCTGTCCCTGAGGGATGTGGTAAACAACTCACCAAATAAATTCAATAAAATTGACCATTTTAGGTCAATAATTACATTCTAGGCCTATTGTTCTTCTTTCGTTTTCTGAGAGGATGGACGACATCCCAGAATATCATTTTGATGTCTTGACTTGCTTGCAAATTGGATTTAAGGGAGGCAGAGTTGCAAAAGTTGTTGAAGTTTACAACAGAGGTGTCAAACACACACATCCTGGCCCGCTGGACTCCAGAGCAGCAGGAACCAAATTAAAATGCATTTGGGAAATATAAAACAAATGAAAAACAATTAAATAACAGTAATATTAATATGTGGATTTTGAAGACATTATGTGCAGCAGGAATCTTCCTATATGGCTTAGTGGTCTGTTCTGAGTTTGTTATCAGTATCCTACAGAACTGTAATCTATAGTAGTTGTATGTTTGTGAGATGAAGCTGAGGAATATTTTGAAGAAGCCTGAGCATGCCCCTATCTCCTCCCTATGTTTGGGAAGAAGATAATGCTATTAGAATGGAGCGAGTCATTGAGACGAACTGGGATGAGCCTTATATTTGGGATCAGAAGAACAAGGCTGAAAATTTTTCTTTGCTATTTATTATGACTTGGGTGACCCTCAGCAATGCCTTTTACTGTTTTTTGTGCCTCATTTCCCGCCACTGGGGTCAGGATTTCACAGGCTCTACGTTTCTTTCTGGTTTTATATCCTAAGAGCAATATATAATCGGATCCTCAAATTTGATAATAGTAATTTCTTGGAGTAGAGCTGCCAAATTTTAATTTTGGTGGAGTACAATTAGGGAGACTGAGGTGAGAAAAAAGGAGGACTAGAAACTGCCAATGAGGCTTATCCAGTAATCAGATGGATGAAATTAGGGTCTACTGCTCTTCCTGATGCTGGTGGTTATTGTTTTTGAAGGAGAGGCAGGATAAAATCACCTAGCAGCGTCATAAACCAAACTCCTGGTCTACAAGCCACACTGAAGCTGGCAATACTCCCAAGTGATGCCCATATTAGATGGAAAAGTAGGGGTCCTGGTGGAAGAATAACAGATTGTAATCAGACAAAGTATTTTCAGAGTTTGTGAACATGGTTGTGGAAAACTTCTAAATAACAATGAGAACAAGGATACATCAATCTCTGTAGGTGGCTATTGTAGGGTGAAGGTACCGGTCCGGGGAAGTAAATAAACTGAGGAATTGGGAAGTGTTCTAGGGATAAGGAGATGATAGTCTGTTCTACTCTGTCTTGCTTGGGCCACATCTGGAATGTTTTGTTCAGATTGTTGGTGCCCCAGATTTTAAAAATTAATTAATTTGTTCCATTTAAATACTCTCACTTCCTTCCCTCCCCTTCATTAGAGAAGACATTATTTGAATAAAAGATATATTATGTATAAAACTACATCCTATTTATTTTTATTTATCGGTTCTTTATTTGGAGGTGGCCATACACAAGTCATTCTTCAAGCGATATTTCCGTTGCCATGTATAATGTTCTCTTGGTTTTGCTTGATTCACTCTTCTTGCATTCATGCTAGTCTTTCCATGTTTTTCCAAAAATAACCTGTTCATCATTTCTTATAGTATAATAGTAGACCTCCACAATCATATGCCACTAATCGTTTAGCCATTTCCCAATTGATGAGTATCTCTTCAATTTCCAGTTCCTTATCAATACAAAGAGAGCCGCTATAAGTATTCTAGAAAATATAGATTCTTTTCAATTTTCCTTGTTACTTTGATATCCATAATCTGGAGATGATCCAGAAGGGAGCAACCAAGATGGTGAAAAGCCTTGTGGCTAAAAGAAATAGTCACGTATGGGCTAGAGAGGAGTTTAGTCTGACCATGATTTAGGTTTTCAACCTAAGAAAGTCCTAGGAAGGACTAGTC
Source organism: Gracilinanus agilis (assembly GCF_016433145.1). Lineage (NCBI taxonomy): Eukaryota > Metazoa > Chordata > Mammalia > Didelphimorphia > Didelphidae > Gracilinanus > Gracilinanus agilis. The sequence goes on along the minus strand of NC_058133.1, from coordinate 425,326,551 downwards.
TTCAGTGGAGCCTCATGGGGAAGAAACAGAAGCAATGGTTACAGATTTTGAAGAGACTAATTTAGGGTTAATGTCAGGACTGAGAATGAGAGCTATCCAAAATTAGAATGGTATGCCTTAGAGTTCACTCCTTCATTCTTCATTGGGGTCCAGGCCTAACTCATGCTTTGACTGGTCTCTAGACTAACCATTATGACATTGCAACTGAGGCACCTTGAAAGTCTACTCCACCCCTGTAGTTCCTTCCTCTGACTGGCCTGTTCCTTAAGGAAACTTAAGGAACTTAAGGAAAGCTCCCAAGGCAGCCATTTTTCTTCCTGTGTGGGCTTTGTCCCTTACTCACTCTCCTGACTTTCTCTTTTCTATCACTTGCTTTTCAATTTTCTTTTGTATATTATCTTCCACCATTAGAATTAAACTCTTTGATGACTTGAACTGTCACTCCCTTTGCTCTTAATTATATTTCTACTGCTTATCATAGTGAATGGCATGTAGTAAATGCTTAATAAATGTTTGTTGATTGATTTAAAGTATACTGTTTTTTCTCATTGGAAGTGTTCATGGCTGGATAGCCACTTGTAGAGTCTGTTGTAGGGATTCTTTTTCTGGTATGTTTGGACTAGATGGTTACTAGAGTTCATATTAAAACTAAAAAAAATTTTTTTATCATCTGTTATTTCTGCTTATTCTTGAAACCTTTGATATCTCCTTAGAGCAAAGATCTTGACTTCTAAGATGCACAATTAGTAAAATGTGTTAAATGAATTGCTCTAATATTTTAACACAAGAATTCTAAAGGGTAGCTTGAGTAAATCATTTAATCTCTCTGTGCCTCATTTGTAAAGAGCAAAGGGCAGCTAGGTAGCTAAGCGGAAAAAGCACTGGACTTAAATTCAGGAAACCATGAGTTCAAATTCAACCTCAAGACACTAGCTGTGAGACCCTGAGAAAAATCATTTAACTCTGTTTGCCTAGCTCTTGCCCAAAGACAGAAAGTAAGGGTTAAAAAAGGGAGCACAGAACTAGGCAACTTCTAATATTCCTTTCATCACTAATACAAATTATAATGTCATCTGTAAAATGATGGTATTATACTAAATGATTTCTAAGTTTCTTTCCATCTCCAAATCTGTGATCCCTTTCCCTCCAGTTCCTAGGCCATCCAGGGACATTATACCAAGTACCTTCTGGAAACAAAGAACTATTACTTTGTCATTCTATTTTACTTTTTTTTTGTTGTGATGGTTCAGTCACTTGAGTCATGTATGACTCTTCATGACCCCATTTGGGATTTTCTTGGCAAATATACTGGATTGGTTCATTATTTCCTTTTTCAACCCATTTTCCAGATGAGGAACCTGGGACAAATTGGATGAAGTAGCTAGCCCAGGTTCCTACAGCTAAGTGTCTGAGGACAGCCTCGAACTCAGGAAGGTGAATCGTCTTGACTCCTAGCCTGGCACTCTTATCTACTTCACCACCTACCTGCCCCTTTTACTCTATTACCTTATTAAATATAATGACAATGGATGAGCAAGTACCAATACAATTTTCTCTGGAATCTATTGCAAACCTATCTCTGACACCTGAAGCATTTAAAAAATTTCGTTCTAAGACAATTACAATAAAATTGTTCTTCTCCCTTAGAAAGTTACTTTTACTTGAACTGGATAAGAGTTAGAATTAGAAGTGAAGCCATTGAATTTGTTTTTTTTAAACTAAAAAATTTAATAACCCTTTCCCCCTTGTTTTAGAATCATTATCAGTTCCAAGGAAGAAGAATGGTAAAGGCTAGGCTTTGGGGGTTAAGTGACTTATCCATGGTCACACAGGTAGAAAGTATTAGAGGTCATATTTGAACCCAGGAAGCCTCACCAAAGATTAAGAATAATTTCTTAAGAAGCTTATCTAGTAAACATGCTTTGGTTGCTATGTCATGGATACAAGATCATATATATAAATAGAACCTGGTTAAAATCAGACAAAATAAAACCAAAAACAATCCCAATATAATTAAAAAAAAATTCTTACTTTCTGTCTTAGTTAATACCATGTATTGGTTCCAAGGCTGAAGAGTAGTAAAGTTTAGACAGTGGGGGTAAGTGACTTGCCCAAGGTCACACAACTAGAAAGTGTCTGAGGCCAGATTAGAACCCAAGAAAGACCTCCTATTTCTAGGACTGGCTTTTAATCCACTGAACTGCCTAGCTGTTCCACTCCTAATACCTAAAATTTAAAAGTTTCCATTTTAATAATAATAATATTAACTTGTTTTTATATAGCACAATGAGGTTGGCAAAAATTTTCAAATATCTCATTTTTATCCTCACAATAACCCTGTGAGGTAGGTCTAATTATTATCTCCATTTTACAGATGAGGAGACTGAGGCAGACAGGTGTTAAGCGACTTGCCAGCGTCATAAAATTAGTGAGTGTTTGAGGCCATATTTGAAGTTTGAAAAAGAAATCTTCCTGACTCCAGGCCCAGTCCTCTATATATTGTATTACAGAGTCACCCAAAAAGTAACTTCTCTTGCTCCAATTTTTATCTTTAATGTTTAAAATGAAAGATTCTTTTGCTTAACTTAAAAAGAAAATCCATAATTTGTTAGAATGGTGGTTTTTAAAAATAGAAACTAAATAGATTTTAAATATTAACATTCATATTGTACTTTGAGTTCAGAGTGGATATTGTGTCAGAATAGTGCTGAATTCTGAAAAGTATTCTGGTTAAGTAAGCATCAGGCTACCAGGTTTTGACCGTAGGCAAACCTCCTGACATCTCTAGACTTCCATTTTCTCCTCAATGTAATGAAGACTAGTGGGGAATGGGAGTTGTGGTCATCTCCAAACTGCCTTCCAGTTCTTTGATTTTAAAAGAAAGGGGGTGGGGGTAGGAAGCAAGCTCTCCGTAGTGGTAGAGAACACGTATACTTTTAGAATTACTCAAGTCATCACCTATATTCTTTTACCCAGTTATACAGGATAAGTGTCTCTAATACATGTTCTAGTAAATTATTTTATTATATAAAATGAGTAGTGAAATATTTCAATTGAGCTCCATCTTAGTTAATTGCACAGGATTCATTTTCATATCTAGCAGGTGAATCTCAGAATGGTCTTGATTTGGTCATGCTTTGATGGCAACTGGGTATTTTCACGGACTATATACTTAAAGCTACTCCTGTCAGTAGTATTAATAAACATTAAATATTCACTATGTGCCAGAGGCAACTGGATAGTGCAGTAGATAGACTGCTAGGCTTAGAGTCAGGAAGACTCAACTTCTTGAGTTAAAATCTAGTCTCAAACACTTCCTTAGCTATATGATTCTGGGCAAGTCTCTGAACCCTCTTTGCCTCAGTTTCCTCATCTATAAAATAAACTGGAGAAGGAGGTGATGAACCACTCCAGTATCTTTGCTAAGAAAACCCCAAATGGGGTCAGGCAGAATCAGACATGACTGAAAGCAATTGACCATGTGGCAGGCACCATGCTAAGTGCGGAGGATACAAATAAAGATAAAAGACAACATAAGACAGTCTCTGATCTCAGAGCACATAGTTAAAAGAGGGGAGAAAATATGTAAACAACTATGTCCAAAGAAGCTATCTATGAGATAAATTAAAAATAATCAACAGAGGAAAAGGCCCAAAAGTAAGAGGGATCAGGAAGAGCTTCTGTAGAAGCTGAGATTTTAGTTTAAACATGAACAGTCATTAAAGCCGGAAGGCTCAGATTAGGGAGAGCCTTCCAGGCCTAGGGAGCAACCAATGAACACACTTGGATTTGGAAATAGAGTATTTTGTTCAAGGCACAGCAAAGAGGGAAAAGTCACTGGAGAGTAGAGTAGATGGAGGACTAGAAAGGTTGAGAAAGGGGGCTAATTATGAAGAGTTTTGAACACCAAACAAAGGATTCATATTTTATTCTGGAGATGATAGCCACTGGAATTTATTGAAGAAGGAAGGTGTTTCTGTCAGAAGTTTGTTTAGGAAGATCTTTCAATCAGCTAAGTTGAGGTTGTACTAGAATAGGAGAGACTTGTGTCAGTGAAACCCATCAGCAGTCTATTTATTGCAGTAGTCTAAGTATGATGAGATGATGGGAACTGGGACCCCTGAGTCAGGCACCAAATGACATCAAACCAGGCTCTGATCCAGATGCCTGAACTTATCCAAGACCAGGGGCACTTATCAGGACTCCTGGCTCCCTCCAATGAACAGCTATCAGGGGAAATTACATTACTTCCCACCTATGTAGAGCCACCCAAGGGTGCCAATCTATTTCCCTTTGTCTAGCCCAGTGGTTCCTGAACTTTTTTGGCCTACTGCCCCCTTTCCAGAAAAAATATTACTTAGTGCCCCCTTACAGTTATTCATTGCCCTCAAATGCACCTGTGGCTATCACCGCCTTCATGAATCACTGCAGCACCCACCAGGGGGCAGCGGCGCCCACTTTGGAAATCACTGGTCTAAGGGATGGGACAAAGGGAGCTTGACTTTTTCTCTATAAAAGTTCTATCCCCCACTACTGCAGGAAAAAGGCAGCTCCAGTCCTGAAAAGCAGAAAAAGCTTCATTACCATCACCCCACCTCTGCCCAATAATCCTCATAAAATCTTTGCCTAAGATGAATAGAATTCCAACGACAAATTCTTTTGGAGTGAGACCAAATGCTGAACACAAGATTGTCAACCCAACTACCTTCTTGGTGTCTAACTTTACAGACCAAAGTTGAAGTGGGTAAGAGAAAGACAATGGAAACTGAGGGAGAAGTAAAGAGTATTTTTAATATATTTTTCTCAGCAGAATGAGCAAACATGCATGCAGGAAACCCTCTCCTAAGGAAAGGAACCCATTAGATATAGAAATTAGCCAGCTTTTATTGTTTGAAATATGAGGAAGAGAGAAAAGAAAAAAACAAAGAGATTATAGCTTAAGGGAGAGGGTGTAATAGTAAATTCTTGACAGTAACTCCTTGGAGTAACTTTTGGGGTTTCAGGGAGGTAGGCTAATAAAAGTTATCTTGCCTGGAAATCTCTGGAAACTCTCTTGGTGAGATAACAATTGTCTTATCAGAAAAAGTTCCTAGGATTGTTCTCAGTCTAGACCCCGTTGGTACAGTCAGGGCAGGGTTCAGTTGGTAGGTCCTCATTTCTCAAACTTAACATAAAGGATTATTGTTATGTATCAGAAACCACTGGGAAAAAAAATGGAGACTTGAGCAAATCCATCCAATTATTGCAGTCAGTATTCCTTTCACTTTCGAAATATGATGAGTGTCTGCACCAGGGTGATAGCATTGTCAGAACAGAGAAAGGGACATAGATGAGAGATGCTATGAAGGTATAATTGGCAGGCCTTTACAATAGAATGGATGGGGCTGGGAGGGGGTGGGAAATGACTGATGAATCAAGGATGACACTTGGGTAGCAAGCCTGAGGGACTGGGAGGATAGTGGTGCCCTTGACAGTAATAGATATGTTTGGAAAGGAGGAAGATTTGGGAAGAAATATAATGAGTTCAGTTTTGGACATATTGGATTTTAGATGTCTATGAGACATCCATTTGAGATATGTAATAAGCAGTTGAAGATGTAAGACTGGAGGGTAGCAGAGAAGTTAGGGCTTCATAAGTAGGTTCAAGGATCATCATAGGGATGATGATTGAATACATGTCAACTGATGAAATCACCAAGTGAAATAATAAAAAGGGAAAAGAAGACCTAGGAAAGAGACCTGGGGGTCACCTATGGTTAGCATGTGTTATCTGGTCAAAGATCTAGCAAAGGAAACCAGAGGAGTCAAATGAGAGGGAAACTAAGAAAGATTTTTAACAATGAAAAATAAAAAAAAAATCTAGAAAAGAGAACATCAAGGAGAAGGATGTGATCCATAGAGTCAAAGGCTGTAGAGAGATAAGAAGCCTAAGGATTGAGAAAAAGGCCATTGGATTTGGCAGTAAAAATAAATCAGAAACTTTGAAGAATGCAATTTTATTTTAATGATAAGGTCAGAAGTCAGACATTAGAGAGTTAGTAGTTAACTACCAAAGTTAATACCAAAATATACTGGTCCAAAAATGTAATCACTAATTTCAGAGAATTTTAAACCAAAAAAGGACCTTGGCAATACTGTGATGCAATGGAAAGTGGGCTGAATTTAGAGTCAGAATCTGGGTTCAAATCTTCACTCTGATATTGCTTATGTCATTTGAGGCAAGTTACCTTCCTTCTTTGGGACTTGCCGTTATTTCTTTTTTTTTTAAACCATTTATTAATATTCATTTTTAACATGGTTACATGATTCATGCTCCTACTTTCCCCTTCACCCCCCGCAATCCCTCCACCCATGGCCAATGCACTGTCATTTCTAATGAGGTGGACTTGATAAATCTGAGATTGTGTTTTAAGCTCTAAAACTGTGATTCTAAAGTTTTTCAAAACAACTCCTTTAATACTATTATGCTTTAAGAAATGATGAGTGAGATGCTTTGCAGAAAAATGGAAGACTTATGTGGACTGGTGCAAAGTAAATGATCGAATCAGGAGAATCTTGTATACAAAAATAACAATTTTGTATTATGACCAATCTAGCTATTCTGATCAAGATAAGGAACCAGGATGATTCTGAAAGACCTATGATGAAAAATTTTACCCACCTCTAGAGAAAGAACTGATGGAATCTGAGTGCAGATCAAAGCATACTGGTTTATTTTTAACTTTATTTTGCTTATTTTGTTCTTTTTTCGTCTATGTTTTCTTTCACAACATGATTAATGTGGAAAGGCATAGACAAATATCCAAACCAAATATTCTAGTGAAAGAGCCATAAGGTGTTGGAATATTGTCCCCCTTGAACAGTAGCCTGAACATTTTGCACTGATATGCAAACCGCAAAGGAGCCAACCCCAAGGTATCCAGAACAGATATGCCAAGATGTCCAGCCTAGATTCTTGCTTCTGGTGATCATTTGGATAAGCCTGTGTATAGATAAGAATCCTGAACTGGCCTTGCTGCCCTGTTTCAAAAGAAGTGCTTTGTACCCCAAATCACGTCTTGCACCTTTAGTGGCATCTCACCTTTACTGGGAATCTCATAAAGCTGTGGCTGTACACAGTTTCTCTTTTTCTTCTTACTATGCAATCTTAAATAAATGCTCAGATTGCTGTGTCATTGCTGGTGAAGATTCAGAGTTTCTCCTTAATTTCAGTACTTCTCTATTGAGGAGGGAGAGAGGAAATTTGGCATCAGAATTGTAAATAACAAAGGTTTAAAATTATTTTTACATTGGGGGCCTAAGTGATTAAGGCTAGTACAAGCCTAGAGACAGGAGGTCCTGGGTTCAAATTTGACCTCAGTTATTTTGTAGGGACCCTCTGCCAGTCACCTATCCCCCATTGGCCAGCCCTTACTGCTTTTGTGTCTTGGAACCAATACGTAGTATGATCCTAAGATATAAGGTAAGGATTTAAAAAAAATTGTTTTTACATATAATTGGAAAAGATAAAAAATTAAAAGCTAATAAACAACTGTTTTCCTTTGTCAATAAGAAAATGAAGTGGTTTATATACAGACTTCTGAAAGATTTGAAACAAAATTCATTGTTAAGACTTTAGAGAAAGTTCCATCAAAAAATAAATGTTATGGTATTCGTTTCTACTCTTTTGCTTCAGAAAAATATCCTAGTTTATAGACTTATATAGTTAGGAGAATATATCTAGCTTCTGGTGTCCTCCCTTAACTCCCACCCACTTCTCTACCAACATTAGAAATGATAGTCATTTATTTGAACTACCTTATACACTTTTTCTTAAATGTATTGTAGCTCTCTTGTAAACTTGATTTCATTAGTGTGATACTCTCTCCACTGACATTCATTACAATTTCCCCACAATTTGGTATGTGGATCTCCAAGAGTTTATCAACTGGTGCCTGATTATCTCCCTATCTAGATCAGCTGGCTTTGGAAGTAGACTTTTCTGTTGCCAAGTCTGTAATTAAAGTCTTTCCACCTTGATAGAACTTTTCACAGCTTGTGTTTGATGGACATAGCTTTCCAATATCCCAGTTACCTCTGCATTACAAACTGTAGTCACTACTACTAGGTTCTAGGTAGCATTTAGATAATGGAGCTTTCTTTGGTGGTGTTCTTTGTTAATTTGCTTCCATCTTGTCTGACTGTTTGTGACTCTATTTAGGATTTTCTTGCCAAGATTCTGGAATGGTTTACCCTTTCCCTATCCAGCTCATTTTACAGATGAGGAAACTAAGGCAAAAAGGGTTCAGGAACTTGCTCAGAGTCAGTCCCACAGCTTAAAAGTGTTCAAGGTTAGATATGAACTCAGAAAGATTAATCTTTCTGTCTCTCCAGGCCATTGCCACCCAGTACCTTGAAGCTCTCTTTAATGAGTTTTATTATTTTTTCTTTCTTTTTTTTTTAAACCTTTAACTTCTGTGTATTGGCTCCTAGGCAATGCGGTAGGCAATGGGGGTCAAGTGACTTGCCCAGGGTCACACAGCTGGGAAGTGTCTGAGGCCAGATTTGAACCTAGGACTTCCCATCTCTAGACCTGACTCTCAATCCACTGAGCTACCCAACTACCCCTCTTTAATGAGTTTTAAAAGAGAAAGTAATTAAGGTATACCTCCTGGGGAAATAGATATTTCCAAGACTGAAACATTTTTGATTAATCAAAAGTTTGTCTATGTAAGAAACTATACTAAGTACTAGGATTTCAAAAAGACCTTATCTTTGTGGATCTCTGGCCTGTGAATAGAGGAGTGGGATTGGATCTTAGAAAGACTACTGTGGTAGAATTAATGAAACTTTGCAATTAATGGAGAATGAAGGAGAAGAGAGAGTCAGTTGTGACTTTGATAGGAACCTGAAGTTCAAAGGTTTATGGGGCAAAACAGAGTTATTTTTACATACATTGAGTTTGTGGAGTTGGCATTGTAGAATTAGGTATAATTAGGGAGAGAGGTTGAGTCTTTCCTGATCTCTCAGATTATTAGTGTTTTTTGACCTTCCTCTTAATAAATGATGAAAATAATTTTTAGAGTGACATCAATGAAGAAATGATAATGAACCCATGTCTAGTGAGATCATCAGGGGAGAGAGGAGTAGAGGCCCTCTCTTAGAGAATCTTGGAGGCTATCCATACTTAAGGTAAGATTGTTTGCCAGTACAATTTAAAAAGCTATTGTTTGAGATCAAGTTAAATTAATGTTTGGGCAGTGTTGTGTAGCAGAAAGAAAACAGTATTTCAATATAATTCAAGTGGAAAACCTGGGTACAAATTGGTTTTGCTACATATTTCCTTCAGACTGGTTTCCTTTAATTCTTTTTTCCCTAAAACCCTCACCTACTGTCATAATTTCAATTCTAAGACAGAAGAATGGCAAGGGCCTGGCAATTGGGGTTAAGTAGTTGCACAGCTAGGAAGTGTCTGAGGCCAAATTTGAAACTAGGTCCTCCTGATTTCAGGTCTGGCCCTTTATCCACTATGATAACTAGCTGTCTCTATTTTCCTTCAGTTCTCAGATGAAATCTGACCTTCTGTAAGAAGCCTTTCCTAGTTCACCTAGTTCAGGAAGTGACAATTGCTTCCTTCAGAGATAATTTCCAATATGTCCCCGTAGTATTTTTTAAAAACCGTTACCTTTGGTATTAGAAGTGATACAGAATATTGGTTCTCAGGCAGAAGAACAGTAATATATAGGATATTTCTTATTTATACATAGTTGCTTGCATAATGTCTCCCTCATTAGATTGTAAATTACTTGAGGGCAGGAATGTTCTCCTGACTTCTTTTGTAAATTCCTGTTGATTAACTTATCTCAGGCAATTAATTTCACCTTTCTAAGACAATTTCCTCATGTAAAAAAAGGTAGGTTTCAACTTTAATCTTGGAAGTCTCTTCCTACTCAAATCTTATGATCCTATTTTAAGATTCACTTTTATATTTCTTTCATATCTCATTCTTTGCAAGGAAATGACAGTAGCTCCTAGTTTAGCCTATGTTTATCACATAAAAAAACTGAAATATTTTGGTACAACAGAATTTTTAAAAATTTTGGAGCCAATATAAGTTTTATGTTTTAAAGAAATCCTAGAAATTTTGCTCAAGCAATAAAATCTTCATATGTATGTATGTATGCATACGTGTATAAAAGTGGTAAAACACAATTCCTAAAGATCTATGGCCAATGATACATATTAAGGAGGAGGTTTGAAAAATAAATAATGTCATAACTTACTTATCTGCCATCTTTTGATGGGGGGAGAGATATTCCAGAGAAAGAGAATGTTCTAGGGTAAATGTGTATACTCTCTTTCAAGCAGGATGACTGTTTTCCTTATTTTGGGATTCAAAAAAATTTCTAAAGTGTGTTATATCCCACCCTTGGTAACTAGGCTATGGTACCATTGGAATTTTTAACCAATAAAGACTAGGAGGCAAATTCCAGAAAATAGCATTGTTTTTTTAATAGGAGCATGAAATTTCCATTAACAAAGAATGAATCCCTTTCCCAGAAAAAGAGAGGAATGCTTGCCTCTTGCTTAAAAAAGTAGTTGTGTCCTTTTCTGAATGGCTGGACAGCTTCAAACTTAGGACCTCCTCTGATAGGTCCCATATTTCAAAAGTGGAGGTAAGCTTCTATTCTTCTCTCTTTAGTTCATCATGAGAGGTATGTCATTGCTGGGACTTTGCAGGGAAAGCTAGCCCAAGTCACAAGGTTAGACCACTGTTACAGTTCAATATTCATTCTCCACAGCTATGAATGAAAGGACAAAAAACATTTATTAGGCATTTGTGTTATTGTTGTCCTTCAATTGTGCTCGACTTTTTATGACTTTGTAGACCATACTATTCATGGAGTTTTCTTGGTAAAGATACTAGAATGGTTTTCCACGTCCTTCGCCAGTAAAGTAAGAAAAACAGAGATTAAGTGACTTGTTCAAGGTCACACAGCTTGTAAATATCTGAAGCCAAATTGGAACTCAGATCTTCCTGACTCCTAGGTGGCAGGTAGGTGGCACATAGGCAGTTAAGGGGCACAGTGGATAGAGTGCTGGGCCTGGAGTCAGGAAGACTCATTTTCCTGAATTAAAATTTGGTCTCAGACATTTCCTAGCCATGTTACCCTAAGCAAATCACTGAACTCCTTTTAGTTTTAGTTTTCTCATTTGTAAAATGAGTTAGAGAAGGAAATGGCAAACCACTTCAGTATCTCTGCCAAGAAAACCCCAAATAGGGTCATGAAGAGTCAGACACGATGACTGAACAACTTATTGACTCCAGACTCAGAACACCATTCACTGAGCCACCTAGCCAACTCCTTTTAAGCGCTTATCCCTGTGCTAAATTTCTGACTAAAGAATGGACAATACTTGCCCTCAAGGAGTTTTCATTCTAATTGAGAAAGACAACTAAGAAAGGTATTTTCTCTTGGGAAGTCATTGATTTGGGAAAAATAGTCCAACTTCCCCATCTCCAGAGGCAAGTCTCCTTCTATAAATCTCATCATATAGTCCCAATTATTCAGGGGTCCTTCCCAGGTTTTTATGGCACATTCTTCCATAGTCTTAAACTCTTCTCCATCTCTTCCAATGAATCTTTTTTCTTGTTTGTTTCCACCTTAAAAGTACTTTTCTTCTTTTTGACGAAATGTAATTCTTCTTGATAACATGGAGATTAGAAATGTGTTCTTCCAGCCTTTTCACTTCCTCCTCTAGGGAGAAGACCAGCTTTTAATGTGTATTTAAGAACTAGGGTTTACCCGCAGGAAGGGATCTGAGGGGACTATTTAGTCAAATCCCTTCTATTTACAGAGTAGGTAGGCTTTCCCTTGAAATCACTTGAAGGGTTTTCCTGGGATTATGTAAGAGGAAGGTAGCAGAACTGGGTTTGGAACCCAGATCCAGTAATCTGTCTGCTGTGATTATGTTGGCTTCAATTCAGCAACCATTTAAATTACCTAGTTGTTATCTGTAAGTCATTATGCTGGGCCTCTTGCATTACTTGGAAAAAAATAGCCAAAATAGACATAGGTGTTGCTTGGTGTAGGTTGAGGCACAAGCAGAATACAGGTTGAAATATGTGTATAGAGGTAGACCACAGAAAACATTTCCTTTCTATACTTGTTTGAATCAAGTTCCATCAACTTTTTCTCCTTTTTATTTTTCTTTCTTTTCTTTTTTTTAAACCATTACCTTCTGCCTTGGTGCCAATACTGTGTATAGTGGTAAGGGCTAGGCAATGGGGGTCAAGTGACTTGCCCAGGGTCACACAGCTGGGAAGTGTCTGAGGTCAGATTTGAACCTAGGACCTCCTCTAGGCCTGGCTCTCAATCCACTGAGCTACTCAGCTGCCCCCTTTTTCTGGAAGCTCTCTTGGCTAATCCTTTTGTTAACTCACCAGTCTGGCAAACCACTTATTTTTATCATGTGTCTTAAGTTGTTAAAATAATGCAATCCCTTCTCTTCCTTTTACCATGGAGCTGATCTTCCCTATACTTTTCCCTACTCTCCTGGAAGCTCAGCTGCCTGACCTCACTTGGGGGATAAGATTAATTTATTTACCAGACACAGGCAGACAATAGACAAAGACAGGAGAAAAAAAATCTAATTATCTAATGAAATCTACACAGAACCTTCTCTCCATTCTCCAAGGCACCAGGCTCTCTCACATTCTGAGGACTATCATTTCAGGCTTCTCTCATTTGGGCTTGCCTTGCTTCAGTGAACTAAATGCTTTGCCCCCTCGACCTTCTATTGTTTCCTCCTATTGACCCTCTAGCTTCTCTGTTTTCAGGAGTGTGTGTATGGGTAAATGCTTAACAACCAGCTCTCTGAAAAATCTACACATAATCCACTTAAAAAAATGTTTTTACATGTCATTACAATTGTTCAAAATCATTGTTTTCTGACATTTTTGTGATCCATGTTCTCTTCTTCCCTCTCAACCTTCCCCATTCCCCAAGACAGCAGGTAATATGATGTACGTTTTACATGTGTGCTCATACAATACATATTTTCGTGTCATCATGTTGTGGAAGAAGACACATGAAGTTCCTGAGTCCCTTGCATTGCTGATAATAGTTATAAGCAATTCAGTTTTTTCTTTTTTTCTTCCAAATTCTATAAAGCCAAATAAAACAAGCATTTCCATATACAAAGGAAAAAAAATTGTACATAAGTGAAATCAGAAATGGCTTATAATGTTTAGTTTACTTTTCCCCATATCTACATAATCCATTCCACAAGTGTCCAAGGTCCTCTCCACCTTCCCCACATCACAGAAGGTATCCAGGAGAAGGACATACTCATCTAATTAAATAGTTCATGTTTTCACCTTTCAGTTTACTTTCTGGAAGTAACATTTACAGTTTTTTCCAGAATTAATTCTGTCTCTGAGTATAATGTTCTACTCATTTCACTATTCATGATATCATGTAGTTCTTTCCAAAAAAATTTTTTTAAATCAGCCTGCTCATTACTTCTTATGGCACAGTAGGATTCCGTCACATTCATATGCCACAATTTGTTTAGTCATTTCCCAGTTGATAGTCCCTCAATTTCCAATTTTTTTTATCATCACAAAAGGAGCTGCTATAAATATTTTGGAACATATGAGTTCTTTTTCTTTTTCCCTCCTTTCTTTGGGAAACAGACCACTGGGTCTAAGGGTATACACAGTTTATCAACTTTGAGTGTAATTCCAAGTTGCTCTCCAGAATGGTTGGATCATTTCAAGCTCCACCAACAGTGTATTAGTGTCTCCATTTTCCCACATTCCCCTCCAACATTTGTCATTTTGCCCTTTTGTCATTTTAGTCAATCTTGTGTGTGTGAGATGTTCTCTCAGAGTTGTTTTGATTTGCATTTCTCTGAATAGTGATTTAGAGCATTTTTTTCATATATCTTACCTACCTGATTTCTTCATCCAAAAATTTCATATCTTTTGCCCACTTATTAATTGGGGATGGCTCTTATTCTTAATACAGTTTTAAGTTTAATCTACATTACTAACATTTTCTTCCCTACTTCCTTAAAACCAGACCATCAGGAAAATAATACATCAAGCCTTGATTCATAGTGCTTGCCAGTTTTCGAATTATAAATGATCACCCTAAAAATTTAACAGTTGGCCCTTTGGAGCTGTTTCAAGATGGGCCCAGCATGCCCTTGTTTCACTCCTGAGACATTCATAGATAATAGAAAAAGTCACAAAATCAGGTGATAGAATCCACTACAAAAAAGTACTATTAAACCATACCTGGATCCTGATTGCTTTCTAGTTATCATCTTTTTTATTTATCCTTTGTTGATTGCTGGTCATACTCAAAAAGGCATCTACTCTCAACTTAAGTCCTCCATTTTAACTTCACTGTATTCTTTTTGAGTCAAAAAGAGTCTCACTTCTTTACTGAAAAGATTGAAGAATATAATTTGAGCATCCTTATTTCATTTCTTCCTCAAATCAAAATAGTTTTGTCTTCATTCATTTTCCCCCTTTCCTTTCAGTATCAGAAGATGAAGGGCTTCTCTTCTGTTAGCACTTTGATCCAAGAATTCTTTCCTTTATTTGCCTTTGTATCCCTAGCACATCTTACTTAATAAATGCTTATTGATTAATTGATTGATTCCCTCCTGTCTATTTTTTAATTAAAATTTTTTCCTCTTCTGTTTTTAAGATACAGTTCCATCAGTCATTCTCACTCTTTTCCTATTAGCATCTGCTATTATATTTGCCCCTTTCCTGATTATTAAGCCCCTTCTACCCTAAAAAAAAATTATTCCCAATATACATTTATCCCCTCAAGTTGTCACCCTGTCTTTTTCTTCCCCTTCACTCACAGACTTCTTGGAGGAATGTTGTTCAGTCTTTCCTGACTTTTCATGATCCCATTTGGGGTTTTCTTGGCAAAGTAGTTTATCATTTCTTTCTCTAGTTCATTTTGCAGATGAGAAAACTGAGGGAGACAGGATTAAATGACTTGTCCTTGATCACACAGCTAACAAGTACCTGAAGTTCTATTTACTTAGGTCTTTTGACTTTAGACCCAGCATTTTATCCATTGTGCAACCTAATTGCTCCTAATGATCTTTACTCAATGCTTCCATGTATTAATTAGCCACTTACTAATCAACCTCCTAAGCAGATAGATGAGAAAACAGTCAGTCTAGAAGACTTGGGTTCAAATGCTCCTTAAGACAGGAAACAGCTCTTGTCTTGGACAAGTAACTTAACCCTTAGTTTCTTCATCTGTAAAATGAGGACACTAATATATGTGCACATGGCTGTTGTGATGAAATCATTTTGTCATTGTGAAGTTGTATATAATTGAAAGCTGTGACATATTGTTAGTCTCGTTCCATGATAACATATTTCCCAGGCTTTCTTCTCTGGCTTCTTCACCAGCCCTCATCTTCCCCACCCTATAATATATACATACCTGGAAACAATCTCTCTGTTAATCTTCTCTCTATCCTTAGTAATCTCATCTATTTCCCTGGCTTCAATTATCACATTTTTGGGAAACCTGTATTACTAGTTTCAAATTCTCTCCTGTCCTTGAACTACAATCTTTATTGCCTTCTTGACATCTTTACTTGGTGTTCCTTCCATATCTAAAATTCAGCATGTTTTAAACTGAATTCATTATATCCCTTATGATACCTATCCAACCTTTTCTTTACCATTTCTGTCAATGGCATCATTATTTTCTCCAGTCACTGAGGCATAATCCTCAACAGTCTTGTATTCTTCCCTTTCCTTCCACATCCAATCAGTTGCCAAGCTCTTCCTGACTCTGTTGCTTTCGTCTCTGGTGTGGTATTGGGCTTAAAGTTGGGAAGATCTTGGTTTGAATCCTACTTCACACTAGCTGTGCCATCCTGAATAGGCCATTTGACCTCTCTCAAGCTATTTGCTATTCTGTAAAATGAGGATAATAGTAACAATCTTATAGGGCAATTGTGAGGATTAGCTGAGAAAATATGTGTAAAATATTCAAAAATCTTAAAGCCCTATGTAGATGTCACCTCCCCAGTGTCCCCTGTATTCAGCCCTTCCTTTCAGCTCACTGTCATCATCTACTACAGCGTCTCTCTCCTCTCTCCAATCCATCCTTAACACCATTATTTGAGTATTCTTCCCACTACCCAGGTTTGAGGCCATTGTAGAAAAACCTTTAGTCCAAATTCTTCAATCTGAGATGCAAAAACATCACACTGGCTTCAATCTACCTTTTCAGTCTTTTTTTTTTTTTTTTTAACATTATTGTGACTCTTAAACTCTACCTTCCTGCTCAACAGTATTACTAGTTATTTCCTGGGCTCCTTTCCCCCCCCTCAGATGGAGGTGTATTTGCCTATATATTTCTCTCCTAGCATGGATTTCCTCACCTCTCTTGAAATTCATTAAATTCTGCCAATGCTCACTCAGATATCGAGTCCTTCCTCAGCTAGAAGTGAATTCTCCTTCCTTGAATCTCTTGTTCCTCTCTTTTGATCTTCTCTGTATACTTAATTGGAGAAGGAACTGGCAAAGCACTCCAGTATCTTTGCAAAAATATTCCAAATGGGGTCATGAAAAGTCAGACACAACTGAAATGACTAAACAACAAAAATATACTTACTGCATTTTAACAGTTGTTAGTTATTTGTATAAATGCCTTGTTCCCCCAATAGGCTAGAAACTCCATGGATGCAGGGTTGGTTTCTTTGTATTTCTGTCTTTGTATCCATCTCTAGAATCTAGTTGTGTTTTGTATACAGTAATCCTTAATAAATATTGGCTGAACTGAATTGGAAGGGTGGAAGATAAGGGAGTCAGTACTTAAATCTTATGTCACATATAGTATGACAGGAACTATGCTAAAAGCTTCACAAATTTCTCATTTAAACTGCCAACAATCCGGTGATGTAAATATCTTCATTTTACAGTTAAGGAAACTGAGTCAAATAGAAGTTAAGTGACCAGACAGCTAGTATATGTTTGAGGGTGGATTTGAACTAAGGTTTTTTCTGACTCCAAGCTAAGCACTCTATCCACTGTACCACTTTGTGCTGCAAATTCGATTGTGACTTATAACCATGAATGTACTCACTTAAACAGATCTGTGATTTTGTTGATGGGCATGTTCCTACAGTGAGGCAGATAGTAACTCATTCATATCTGTTCAAGCCATGCGATTTAGGTCATATCTTCCCCAAAAGCTTGCTGCAGAACTTCCTTTCAATGTGTGCAGGGATTTCCTCGCTTTTTCTCAACACAAGAAGGTAACTGTTGAGGGATGGTAGCCCCCTAGAATGAAATACTTGAACCCTCCAAAGAGTTTGGTATAATGATCCACAGAGGAAAAACTGAGTAGATGGAGGAAGTCTGTTGTGCAGACTGTGAAAGGCAATTAGATGAATAACCTTTAGAACTGAACCATCAGTTTTTATACCTTGGCAGATTCTGTAAATGACCAATGAATTAGGTTCAGAACTGAACAGTAGGAAAAGAGCTAGCTGGCTTATGGGTGCAAATTGGAGAATTTCTTTAATGACTCATAACATCTCCCTGAAATGAAGAAAACAATAACAATATGCTCCTCCTGGTGGTGTATGGATTGGGAATCACTGAACAACTGAATATCTAAGGAATTAAAATGGAATTTTGCTGGGAAGGCCATTAAAAGGGAATGGGGTGAGGGTGGGTGGCACCCCCAATATACTCCATGGAGAAGATACCATTAATATATGATTTTATGTCTTTTCACACGGTAATTAAAGTACCAGGTGAGGCAAATGCTCCCCTTTAAAGCCTTTAAAAGTTGAATAATGTGAAGGCAATATGAATGTTTAGGACACTCACTTTGAAGGTCTTTGTAGGGAGGGTCCTATCTGAATTTCAGGATAACTTTTATCTGGGAATGTCCGAAACCCATCTTCAAAAACCCACCCTCCTTTTGGATGTCCTTTCTTTCCTGAGTAAACTTAGTTCTGAAAGCACTCTCTTTAACACCCCTTCTGTATATGTTTACTGTAGAGGTGAATGACCTTGGCTCTTGTAGAGGCGGGTGGGAGGAAGAAGATAGAGCTTAATTTAGCCTAATTCCTTGGGCTCTAAATATAATTTTGTGAAGGTGCATCTGTGTTCTCCCAACATGAAATGTAATCTCTTACAATAGTGCGTGGTACGGTCGGAGAGAGGACAGGAGAGGAGAGGACCTAGTAGAGCATGGCACTTCATAAGCCAAATCGATTGTATTGCTGCTGAATGAATTATGTGCTGGTTTGGGAACATTTTCAGGTCATCATAATGATGGGGCTAGAGCGGGCTGGACCTCACGCTGAGGGAGCCATTTCTGTAAAGGGATGCAACAGGGTTTGGGGGGAGGGGAGGGGAGGAAGAAGAGAGGGAAAACAAAAAAAAAAAAAGGAAAGCCATTTATTTCAGCGGGCTTTGTCTTGGATCTGGGAAGGGTCCCGAGCTGGTGATTTCAAACATGAGGGAAAAGCGCAACATGCTTCCTTATTCTAATTAGTAGGGGAGGAAAGGGTGAGTCATGTTACACTAGCTAGTATCTTCCTTCCCTCTCTATAACGGCTAAATTGTAGCTTTAAAAGGAAGTGACATGGGGTGGGGAGAGACGTCAGCTGAGGACCACTTTTTTTTTTTTTTCCCTTAAGGGTCCACCCCATGGGTGGAGTCTAGCTTTCTTCCCAGTGTTGGCTGACTTAGAGCTCATGTAAACTAGTGGCAATTTCTGAGCCCTCACTCAGGCTTTTTCATCCTTTCAGTTTCTGATTCCCAAGTCCTCATGTCAAGGTCTTCCAGACACGAGGTATGTGCAATAGAAAACTTTGGATTTGTGGGAGGTGATAGTGGCTTTCTTTTTTCTTTTGTTATCTCCTCCCCACCTACTACTACCCCCCCCCCCCCATCCCCTTTGGCTTGATTCCTCCAGAAAAGCTCTGAATGGATTGTGGTGAAGAACAGAGGAGAGAAGAGTCAGAGGACAGGAGTAGGAGACTGTGAGGACGCTTATTGATAACGTGGGCTGCTTGCCTACAGAGCCACAGGGAGGTTTCCTGGTTCAAAACCAGAATTTGTGTCTCCAGGCTCGGGTGGGGTTCTTTCTGGGTGTTGTGATTTTTTTTTGGGGGGGGGGTGGTCATGGTTGCTCAATTTTTGTTTTCTTTTGCCTGGCTTTAAAATCCCTTTTCCCTTGCAACAGATGAAACTGACCGAGAATGCTCCAGTTACATGTTGGTCTCTTTTGTGTCATGCAACATGTTCTTGGTCTGTGGTGTTCCTATGGTAACCACAAAAATACTATGCAAAATGGGGGTCTGGCATCAATTGGGGTGTGTATGTGTTTCTTTTTGTAGTTTGTTGTTATTGTGTGTGTGCATGTGTATGTGCGCGCGTGTGTTACATCGCTGTTTGTGAGAGATCCTCCAGGGCTCTGGCTGCTACCCCTCCTCACTTTTCATTTTGGTTTTTCCCAGTCACAATGGGGCTGGGGGAGGGGGGTTGTCAAGGAAACGGACTTTTATGATTTACCTTTTTATTTACTTAAAAAGAATTCTGTAGCTTCAGTTCTGTAGCCCTACTGGTAATTCAACATAAAAATCCCGTATTTCTACAAGCACCTTTAGTCCCTTTTGAGTGACTGACATTTCTCGAAATTTCCTATAAATGCAGTATTTTAAAGCTAGGGAAAAGAACATTATTGGTGAGAGGTGAGCTGCTTGTTCTGAAGTTTTGAAGGGGGCTGGTATGTGACAATTTAGTACTTCAAAACGTGTACGCTGCCAGCTCAGACATCTATTTGGCTTGAGACGCCAGTAGCTAAAACGCCCAACAATGTATGTACCAGATGAGGCATTTTCTGGGTCCTCAACTTATAAGAACACAAGTTCAACAAGTGGGAGTGGGTAACATAACAGCGTGCATTAAGTGACTGCCCAACACTAATCACAACTTTCCCGGTTTTACATCTGTACTGTTGAATGTTCAGTGCATTCAGTATATGATAAGACTCACTAATACCAGGCTGCTGGATCCTTTTTTCCCAAACTGGGGCATGGTTTAACTCTGATGAAACAGCATCCGACTGAATAAATTATTTTTTTTCCCAGGTCAATTCAAAGGGGTAGGAGGGTTGAGTAAAAGGGTCGGAGGAGTTGAATAAGTCTAAAACTACTGTAATGATTCCTTTTAATATTCTTTTCAGAGATAAGAAATTGATTTTATTTACATGATGTAAATCAAAATAAACTATAATCCCCCAAGAATGATAAGCAAAGCTAAATTTACTTATCCGAATGACCCACCTATCAAAAGAGGTTATTCTTAACAATGCCACCTTCTCTTGTACATAGAATCCAGGCTGCCAGTGAGATGATGATGATGATGATGATGATGATGATGATGTTGCATAATATAGAATGGAGGAAGAAAACTTGTAACAAGAAGGGAGATAGCTGCAAATTCTTTTGGACTAGTTACCACATGACTTGAACTAAAAACTGCCATATCGTAGCATATCTATATTATAGAGAATATAATTATAAGATGGATTTCTTTTTATTTGCATTCTAATCTGACCTCTGGAGACCAGAGATCTGGAAATCCTCTTTTTTCTTCTTTAGTTTTGTTCCTGCCTTTTGGTAGAATTTTGCAAAGGTCATTTAGTCCTTCCTTAATTTTCCCATCAGTGAAGAGAAGGCTAATATTTCACTGCCACTTTCTTAAGATACATTGAGGTGTGGCAGCAGGAAGGTGAGGTGGTTTTATTTTTAGAGGGTTTTGGTCTTTGAGATTCTTATCTTATTGCTGGTATCTGCATTTTTTTTAAGTTGTGCTTTGTCACCAGGCAGAAGTCTTTGTAGTATTTAGAACATTAAATGCCTGAAATTGGAAATTGTACAACTGAAATTCTAACTGGCACTTAATGGTACTTTGGTTGGGAAGAGTATTCGAAGGTTATGTAAACCCAGAAATGTGTGATATTAATAACAGAATGGCATTTATCTTGGAAAAGTACACGTTGGCATATGTGGGGAAATAATTGGAATGTTGATGTTCAGTATTAGAAAGGAATCCTGGAAAGCAATAAGACTGAGAGATCATACCTACTGTCAATAATAGGCTACATACAAGAATGTAAATCCCCTATGAAGCTCTTCCAAGAAAAAGACTAATAGTATTTTCAAATTAAATCACAAACACATTGCCTTTCTCCTGGCTGTAATGTGGCTACTCTTGGAACACAATTTTCAATCCTAGTTCTTAACTACCATAAACATCTACTGGACAGAGTTCAAGGAAGAGGAGTAGCTGGAGTGATTAAAGGGACAAAAGTGTTGCCAAAAATCAATATGGCACAACTTGGGTACTGGATTAAGGTTTAAGAATAGCAGCAGTTTCCTTCTTAATCTTGATGGGAGAACTTCCCTGGGAAGCCTCATCAGAATGGCATTGATATATAAAGTGAGGCAAAGGGCTAATATGCAGGTGATTCTATCCAGGAGGTGCCTTAATTTTGATAATCAACATTTATTTAGTATGTACTGTCTGCAGAGTACAGCCCTGAAAGTGCTAGGTTGTGAAGAAATGAGCTTAAAATATAATGAACATGAGTATAAATGCAGACTTAGAAAAGGACAACTGTAGAGAGGTACCCACAGGCACAGCATAAAGAAGGGAATGAGAAAAGTTGAAATGGATAATGGGAAATCATCATGAGTACTTCAGACTTTCATGTGCTAGAAGGCAAAGAAGTGATCTTCATTGTCTTTAGGGTTACTGTGAGGCTTGAAGATGAATATAGACTGACAAAGAGAAAATTGATAGCCTTCAACTAGTTCTAGTTGTACCTTTATCCAGAAACATACATATAATAATTATGATTTAAAAAATCACATGATAACAGGAATTGTAAGCCCCTTGAGAGCAGAGACTGACTTTTGTTCCCATTTTGTATCTCCTGCACAGAATGTAGTAGTCATTTAGTAAATGTTAATTGATTAATTGATGATAGAATAAATTGCCATTTATAAAGCCCCTTCTTCATAGAAGCAGCATAATAATGTGGTAGAATGAGCACATTCTCTAGAGTCAAAGGACCCATGTTCAAATCCCACTTTTGTGGATTATTTCCCCTGTGACCTTGGAGAAGTCACTTAGATTTTCTAGGACCTCAGTTTCCTTACTTGTAACATAAGGGTATTAGACTAGATGAACTCTGGGGCCCATTCCATCTCTAAATCTATGATCCTCTAATCATAGAAGATTCAGTGGTTCACAGGTATCTTTATTAGCTTTTGTAATTTAAAATAATTTTTTATGTAAAACCCCTTACTTTTAGTCTTAGAACTGATACTATTGGTTTCAACGTAGAAGAGTGATAAGGGGTAAGGAATTGGGGTTAAGTGACTTGCCCTGGGTCACACAGCTAGGAAATGTCTAAGGCCAAATTTGAACCCAGGACCTTTAATCTATAGGACTGGTTTTCTATCCACTAAGCCACATAACTGTTCCTTGTTACCCTTTTTTTTTAAACCAGTAGAGGAAACTGAGATGCAAAAAAGTTGAAAAATATGTTCAAGGTCATATAGCTAGCTGGAAAGCCAGGACTAAGATTCTGATTTTTTTTTTCTTTCTGATTCTGAGGTCAAATGTCTTCTTGATAAACCTTAGTGCCACAACAGGGGTATTGAACATCTTTCCTGAATTTCTTGAATTGTATCGTGGAGTATGTATTATAAATGTTACTGTGTATGACATACATATTAGAATATAAAAATGGCTTAACACCTTAAAGAACTGATGCCACTTAGGACTTATTGTCGTAAATGGTCAGGTATGACCTAGCGCTCTTTAAAACTACCTCTTCGATGAGCTCCATTGACTTTATGATTAAAGAATTTAGCATTGAGCTCCATCTGTGCTGAAGAGGGGTAGAGAAACAAATAAGACAGTATAGAGACAGATGAGACAGTATAAAGAAAAATGGTAACAGAAAAAGACAGCACATTAATGATACAACCATTTGAGAGATAAAGTGAATAGTAACAAATGAATCAGAGGCAGCTAGATGGCACAGTGCAATGAGCACTGGACCTAGAATCAGGAAGACCAGAGTTGAAATTTGACCTCAGACACAAGCTGTGTGATCCTGGGCAAGACACTTAACCCTATGTGCCTCAGTTTCCTCATTTACAAAATAAGCCGGAGAAGGAAATGGTAAACCACTCCAGTATCTGCCAAGAATACCATAAGTAGGTGGGTTGAAAATGACTGAGTAACAACTTAATCCTCATACAATGAACTAGCCTTTGAATTAGTTTGATTTTTTTAATGTTTGCTTTCTCTTATATTTACATTACCCCATTTCCCAGTATATCCCCACACTCTCTCCTAGAGAGCTATTACTTACAACAAAGAATAAAAAAAGAGAGAAAAAGAAGGGTTCAGGAAACTTAAAGTCTTGCTTGGGAAAAATCTAAAATTTTAACATTGTTTCTTACCCATAATCTCCCACCTCTGCAAAGGAGGGTGGGGTTGAAGAAGAGGGGGAGGTTCTTTCTTATAATATCTATCTCTTCTTCAGGGCTAAGCTTGATTATAATTTCTAACTGGAGCTAAATGAAAGTAAGGATGGGAAGATATTCAAAGGTTATATAAACCTAGAAGTAGGTGACACTAATAACAATGGCATTTATCGTGGAAAAGTGCAGGTTAGTATATTGTTTTGTTGTTCTGGCCATTGATGTCAGTCAGTGTTCATAATGTTTTCCTGGTTCTGCCTTAATTCATTTCACTCTGATTCTATTAGTTCATTATTTTTTGAGCTGAGGGTGAAGTGAGGCAGAGGAGATTATAGAAATTGGATATGTGTGAGAGGACCTGTCCTTTCCTATTACATATTCACTCCCTTTTTAACCTCTCCTTCCCTCCTCTCTCTCTTAGCTCTTAAGCAATTTAAGCTTCGGAGGAAGACTAGATCTTTTGCCTTCTGAAAAGGTAGTTATGCCTCTAAGTCAAACTTTGGAGCACGTTGTGGAAGCCTGACACCAATCTATCAATGTGCATGTGTGCTCTCATTCTGCTTTCCCAGGAATGGAATGATTGATGAGGGGCCTGGGGGAAAAGTGCAGTCCAGAGGAGAGACTTGTGATAGAAATATTTCAAAAGTACTTTGATAGGGGGCAGCCAGGTGTTTCAGTGGATTGAGAGCCAGGATCAGAGACAGGAGGTTCTAGGTTCAAATGTGGCCTTGGATACTTCCTAGCTGTGTGACTTGGGTAAATCACTTAATCCCAGTTGCTTAGCCCTTACTACTGTTCTGCCTTGGAACCAGTACTTAGTATTGAATCTAAGACAGAAGGTAAGAGCTTAAAAAAAAAAAAAAAAGTACTACATTAGATGCATCAAATTGATCTCTGACATTCTGAGTTTGACAAAGAATTGAAATTTGTCAATGGAAGCACTCTTCATATCAACGATTATGGATTCTTCTGGGATTGTCAAGGCTGAAGTGACTGAAGCCTAAGACCCATGTCTATGTTAACTTTGGTGATTTTAATAACCTGTCTTTCCGGAGTGCAAAGGCAGATTATCATCTGAAACACTATGTCAACCTTAAAAAAAAACGCAGAACCATTAAAGTAGTTGGAAAGAACAAGTTCTTAATCAGAACGAGAGAGACCGGGCTCAAGATTTGGCCCCTGCACAGAGTCAAGCTCTAAATACTACACAGAGCCAAAGCTCTGGGACTCTTGGGACCAATATCTGTGGGAAAACACACTGCCAAAGATTTTCCAATGAGCTGAAGAACTTGGAGGTATTGTATACTTTATGGGGAATATAGGACTGGAAAGTTCAATTGATTAGCTTTACAATAGACAATAGGGAAGGAGCAGTCCAGCCAGGGAGGCTGATGCTTTACAATGTATACTAGGAAAGGATGATTCCAGCCCAGGGCTGGACTGCCTGGGAGAAGTCTCTCTATATTGTGGGAGAAACTTATAAGACAAAAGGATAATTTAAGATTTGATTGTATCTACTGATTCCATCTAAGCTGAGATCATTGGGGACTTTAAGGTTTATTGTTCAGTCTAAAACAAGGGGAAAACTTGGGGGTTCCATAAACAAAGTTAACAACTGTGAAAATGCTGAGGCTGAGTATATCTGGTATTAACCAAATTTTAAGATAAAGATGAGAAACACATTGATCTCATATAAAGTAGTTGGTTTCTTTCCAAACACCATCTGCTCCCTTGTGTGTGCTTTTCAACTCTCTGTGGATGAAAGTTAGTCTAGGCTGATGGAATTCCTAAGAACTATCTACTTAAATCAAGTGACTTTCTTCTCAGGAGTTTATGTTGAGTAAACAAAATCAATTCTCAAAAAATTGTTATCTTGTTTATAGGCTTTTTAGATCCTTTTTGTCTTTTCCTTCTTCCTCCATAGTCTTTTTTTCATGTTCATCAAAACAGAAACTGGAATTGTAGGAAGGCAAAATTGAAATGACTTATTTTGATATTTCTTACCTCTCCTGGAAAAGTGTAATGTTTATGCATTTGAACACATGCATGTATGTATTTATACATACATGTATGAATATGTTCACAAATATGTCATATATAAGATATTGATGCCTGTAAATGAAATCACAGTCAAAGTAGAAGAGGGGGCAGACAGATTTTTTTATCCTTAATCTGGGAGTGGGAAAGAAATAAATTGGAGACAGATCTGAAGAAGGTAGAAAGAAGTGGTCTGAAGTAGGTAGAAAGAAGAAGGGGGAGGAGTGAAAATCTTGAGTTGAACTAAAGCCAGTTGGGCAATTGGCTGAGCCTACAGAAAGTTTAGTGGAAGATATTCTGAGTTTCGGAACCAGGAGCAGCCAGCTTCTTCAGCTTCCTGAAGGAGAGGTTCTGGTTGGAATCTCAAGGTTGTACTTGGATAATTGTGGCATATTCATTTTTGTATCTTTTCCTCTCATCCTACCAGAACCAAAGTACTTTGTGTTTAGAACTTAATGAATAAAGAATGAATAGGCAGTAAGGCCTTTGTTTTCCCAAGTATTAGTGGCTGAAATAGAGATCCTAATTGGCCTCTGGAATGGGAGGCAGGGAGGTAATAATGATAACAATCACAATATTCAAGTAGCACTTCAAGGTTTGTAAAATTCTTTAAAAACCTGTGCATCATCTAATTTGGTTCTCATAATAACCCTGCGGGATAGGTGGTACAAATAGTATTTCCCTTTTCGAAAAAATTATTTTTTTTTTACAGAAAAGGACAGAGGCACAGAGAAATTAAGTAATTTGCCCATGATCAGACAACTTAATGTCTGGCAGCAAATCCAGGTCTTTTGATTAAATTCAGAGTAGTTTTCATAGTATCATGCCTCCTTGAGAAGAGAAGCTAGATTTGAAGTATAGTGGACTTGGACTCTGTTTCTTTGTGATGTAATCATAAAACTACCAACCCGTATATAATGTTTGCTATTCCTCAAGCTATGGTGCAGTTATAATGTGATAATTTGGGTGACTTGCTTTTTACAACTCCAGAGGCTTCCTATTGCTTCTAGAATAAAATAGAAGCTCCTTTTCTTTAGCTTTTAAAGCCTTACCCAACATGGCTCCCACCTGTCCTTCCAACCTCATTGGATATTTCTTGCTATCTGCCCAAATTTGCTTTTTTTCTGTTCCTAACCTTCCTGTCTGACTGACTTTGCCTTAGACTTCCCCCTTCCCCACCCCCCACCCCACCGTGCCTGGAAAGCGCTCCTTTATCTCTGCCTCTGAGTCCCTTTCTTTCTTTAAGTGGCAACTCAGACACAGATACCGTGCATCAAATCTTTCCTGATCTCTCCTGATGTTAGCATTCTCCCTTCTAAACAAGGTTAAAAAAATTACCTTGTAACTAACTCTGTCTCGCTCTCCCTCCCCCACTCCTCTGCCTGTGCCTCCCCTACTTCTCCCTCTCTCTCCCTTCCTCATTCCTGTCTCTCCCCGACCCTC
The DNA here is from genome assembly GCF_016433145.1 of Gracilinanus agilis. NCBI lineage: Eukaryota > Metazoa > Chordata > Mammalia > Didelphimorphia > Didelphidae > Gracilinanus > Gracilinanus agilis. Next base: position 425,299,512 of record NC_058133.1, on the reverse strand, counting down.
TCCCTCTCTGTCCCTACTCCCCTTTTGCTTCATGTAAAACTCTTCAACTTTCTCTCCCTCTTGCTTTCTCCCTCCTAACATTTCTTTTTAATCTTCTTTCTCTTTTCCCTCTCTATCTCTTTCCTTTCCTTCTTTCCTCCCCTCTTCCGTATATATGTATGCTTCATATATTTTATGTGTTCTTATCTCTTCCATTTGAATATAAGCTAATGGTGACAATTGTTTCATTCTCTGTACAGTACTCATATCCCTAGAACCAAACACTCCCTTGAAACATAGTAGGCATTTCATAAACACTTGATAGAGTCATTGTTTGAAGGGTGCTGAAGAGTGGGCAGGACAGGAGCTGCCTTGCCAAAATCAAAGCTTAAAGAAAAGAAACTTTAAAAAAAAAAATCCCTCTCACAGATAGCCAGAGTAAGCAGCAAAGTAACTCATTGAAAATAAAGCCTATCATCTCTTTGGAGTAGCTGCTCACATTTCTTCAGCCTTGGAGATTTTTTTTTTTTAATTTTTTTTATTTAAGAATTCCCGTGGCCAACAAGTGAATGGCCTCTGCTCATGACCAGCCTGGTTGTGAGACTCTTAATTTGCAAGACTGGACTTTGGACAACAGATTTTGGAAGTCTGTCACTGAGCCTGTACTTAAAGCTTTTTCAGTTGAATGGGACCAACTGGTTTGACTTTTGATAACACACATGGCCTTTGGGAACCCAGCCAGCGTCACCTGTGTGCCATGATTGGATATCAGTAGAATATGAGAGGAGGAAATGCCCCCTCTGAGCTCCTCACAGGAAGCCATGTGTCCTTTTGCCACAATTAACACAATATTTGTTATCTCTCAGATTGCTCTTTTAAATGTTTATTAGTTGAGAGGTATCTGGTTGAACATCAGAGGTCTGCATTTAGAAACCAAGACCGGGTGATAAATTCTGGAATTTTCCACAGCATCTCAATCACAAATGTATGTGACCTTCCCCTTTCCTCTTGGGACCTTTAAATTCCTCAGTGGAAGTATAGAAGCAGTATTTACCTATGCCTGAAGGAGGGAAAGGGTTAGAATAGTGGTCTTCAAAATGGGGTCTGGGGAACTTCTGGGAGCCCCTGAGACCCATTTTGGGGTCTGTAAGATTAAAACTAGTTCATAATAAAGCTATTATTTACTTATTAAAATACTCTTCCCTTTTCCAACTACATATTTGTGTGAAGCCAGATTTTCTTTACTTCTATCAAAACCACCTGCGAAGAGCCTACTCTTCGCTTGGTTGGGTCTCTGGAGGTAGGATGGTGTGGCGAAGAATGAAATGAAAATGAGCCAGAGTGCAAATCAAATTGCAGAGGCTGTTCCTTCTCTCTCTTGTGCCATCTGCTGATTTTAATTTTTATACCCTCTTTTCTTTATGATCTCATACAGGTTTTTGTTTTCTTCCCATACATTCAAAATGACATATTAACGTTTGAAATATCATAAGATTGACATTTACTAATTATCTTACTGTGGTTAAACAAAGAAGTAAGCTTGTCAAGAATTATTCATTACGGGGTGGCTTAGTTTGAACTTATTCTTTTCAGCTATGTGTAAGGTACAAGTATATCAGTTCCTAGCTAAGCATAATATTTAATTTTCTTTTGACTAATTAAATCATGTATATATTTACGTTATATTCTTCATTTTCATCATAAATCAAGGAAATGGTTATGGTAGTTGATTACATCTAATAAGATACAATAATATCAATCTGGTCCAATGTTTTGTTCCCATGGTGTTTTTTCTGTTATAGGATCACTAAGAATACAGTTCTGGTAGAGTGTTTCTGTGCTAATTTGTCATTGCCTTAATTTCCTTGTATTTCACTGTTTCTATGGTCTGTAGGAGTTTGGGAACAAATTCAGGCCAGGTGTTTTCTTGCTAGGAACTTTAGAAACTTGCATTAACTCACTAATTGCTGGTTTTCTGCTGGGCTGATTCTAGGGGAAATTTCTATACTCTAGGGGGTTGTACAGGGGTTTATTTTTGGATAGTGGGTGGTCTATGGCTGTGATTGTTCTTGCCATGAACCTGTATTGTTTTTCTGTGTCTCCTTTGAGCTAGATAGGGTTATTAATTGCAATAATTTCAATGCAAGTGAATGTCACTGTAAAAAGAATCACATGGGATAAACTGAGTGTGGAATTTCCATCCTCCTGACAACCTGCCGTGCTGGATTGTCAGAGCTTGTGAGTAGCCGTGCTAACCTCACAGCCTTGATGACATCCGGCAACCACCTAACTCAATACATTGAATATAGAAGCAGATATGAGAAAATAGTCTTCTTCTATTAAGGCAGACGTTTAAAAATTTTGCAAAAATATGCAAAACAATTTCACTCTTCTTGTTGATTTTTTTTAAAGAAAATAAATTTATTTTTCATAAAATGTTATAATATGACGATTTTTAAATTTTTAATGGATCAATATTTTAAACATTTATCTGTTATAATTTATATTATGGAAAATGTCGATTGGTATAAAATCCACATATGCAAAATCTCTTCGGGTCCTCAGTAGTTTATTTTTTAAAAATTCTTTAAACCCTTATCTTCCCCCCCCTTAGAATCAATACTGTATATTGGTTCCAAGGCAGAAGAGTGACAAGGGATAGGCAATGGGGGTTAAATAACTTGCTGAGGGTCACCAAGCTAGGAAGTATCTGAGGCCAGATTTGAACCTAGAACCTCCTGTCTTTAGGCCTAGTTTTTAATCCACTGAGCTACCCAGATGCCCCCTCCTCAGTAGTTTTTAAGAGTTTAAAAAGAGACCTGAGACCAGAATGTTGGAGAACTATTTGACTAGACTATCATCACATTTCCCTGCTATTCTGCTATTTATCCTACAATCTTCAGATAAGCCTTGCTCTAAAGGTCACATCTCTACTTATTTTGTTACCCTCTGCCCCCAGCACCTGAATAGTTATATACTGCTCACCTTAATTCCTATCCAGGTATACCCCTATGGGATTGCACCATAACAGAAGCTAGGAATAATGTGAATGGAAATTGTAAAGAGAAAGATCTGAAAGTTGTGGGGAGGAAGGAGGAAAACTTGTTAACCATTAGGGCTTTTCAAAAGTGGTAAAGGGCTATTTTGAGACCTCTGAGGACTATATAACCACTTATGGAGAATATGCTACAAGGGATTCTTGCCCATGTTTGGACTAGAGTCTTTTCTAACTCTTGAGATTCTGTGATATTCAACATTTTTTGCCTCATGTCTCAATCTCCACCTACTTTTTCTCAATAGGAACATTTTTTATGTATCGATAGCATCTAAAAATGATAGTTCCCATGCACTGGAGGTAATTATACAGTGCAGCTCTCAATTCTATTAAACAGGCATTAAGAGCCTGTCGTGTATGTGGCACAGTGCTAAAGATGAAACAATGCTTGTTTTTACTTTCTATGAGCTTAGCATGTATTTAAAAACCAGAGGGTTGTTGCGCAAAGTTTTCTCTGTGGTTGCATTTATCAGAGAAATGATCTAGGGTGTGTTAGGCTCTGATGCAGTATTTTGTTCTCCTTATTCAAATAATTACAAGCCAAATTAATAATTATCAACTGAATAAACTATAATTTTAAGACAGATAATTTTGATAAGCAAACTGAATTTATTTTTTTGTTTTGTTTTATAATTTGTTTTAAAACTAAAATAGTTTTAGATCTATAATGGAAAATATAAGCATTGCACATGTTTTAACTCCCTTCTTCCCACTCTTCCTTAGGGTATGATAGAATATTTTAAGGATACAGAGGAAGTTTATATTCATAGGAACTTTATAGTGAATGAATGATGATGATGATATTGTCATGGCTAACACTTAAGATTTGCAAAGTGCTGTGTATATTATCCCAGTTGATCCTTTGTACTAATCCTGGTTGAATCAAGTGAAATTTAAAAAGTCTCAAATTGAAGCTTAGAATATGAGCTTCTTAAAGGTTGAAACTCTTGTCTTTGTATCCCCAGAGTACCTGTAGATTCTCAATTTGAAGCTTTTTCATTGGTCAATTCAGGGATTTATTTAATTAAGTCCCCAAAAGTTGGGATTATGAATGTGATGGAAAATTCTTCTGCCTTTGCAGAAAAATAATTGCTACAAATTTGATGTTAATTTGAAGTGTTAGAGGTTTAAATCCATAAAATATTTAAAACTGCTTAAGGATTAAAAAATTCAAATTATACTCATTGAGAGAAGTTGTGTTCTTGCTAATGCTTGCCACTCATGGGAGGATTAGTAACTAAGTAGGAAAAAGCTTTCAGAGTTATCCAAGAAGCACTAAATATACAGGTTACCTAGAAAAATGATTGAATCTCCTTTTCTGTCTGTGGATGGTCTAGGCAGTTTTTCAATAATTCTTTTAGTTCTGTGAATTTATGAAGAACCACTTGAAGATATTGATGGTGACCTTTACTTTGAAGGGGAAACCTTTTTTTGGGGGGGGTGAAAACTGTGGAATAAAAAATGCTTTTGAGGTCCTTTCTATCTGCCTCCAAACATATTCTTCTCCCAGCTACTCCAATACCTCCTTTCTTTGTATAATAAGGAAGATAAGGGCAACATTGAAATAGCACTTAGCATGGGAAGTAAATATGTAGTCTGGAAGATGGGCAGGATTTTGTCATATTTGCTTATCTCGTTCCTTGATCCCAAGCTGTACTGTTGACAGCTTTTTAGAATCTAATATTCAGGTTTTGATTCTAAGCCTTTCTCTTTCCCATGCTTGCTCTGGAACCTATCTACTTTCTGTCTTTCTTCTTAGGCCAGTGATTTCTCAGCTCTGCCTAATTTCTTCATCTGCTCTAGTTAATATCTGACATCAAACCTTGTCTCCTAGTAGATCCCCTCTCATCAGCTTCTTGCTTTGGATTTTACTTGAAAGTAGTACAAAATAGGAAACCAATGTAGTCTACACAATAATGGGATTTTTGCAAGAGCAAATGCATCATCACTCTGGAACAGCACTGGATGGAGACCCTTTTAGAGATTACATGCCCAGACTGCGCCTTCAAGTTGCCTGTGAAACTCCCACCTCCCATTACCCCAGACAATGGAGGGAGGAAGTGCTCACATTGGGCTATTGGGAAGAGGAGCAGGGCATGTGAAAATTGTCCTCAAGTGTGAGGAGAGGGGGAACAGAGCAGCCCCCTCTGGCACAACAGGGTATGTGAGCCACACTTTTGCCAGCATGCCTCTGGAAGCTTCCTAATAGATTGTACCACTTAAACCTAGAAAGGCCCATGCGTCTTATAGGCTAAAGAATAGCTTCCCTGAAGTCTTCTGAGGGGGGATGCTCAGGTTGAAAAGACTGATAGGGAATGGGAGGGGAGAAGAGATCCTATGAAATTCAACCACCACTCCTAGTACAACCTCTTTTAGTAAGATCTGGAGAAAAAAACCAAAGTATTGAGTTAAGAGCACTGGACTGGAAGTCAGGAAAACCTGAGTTTGAATTCCAGCTTGCATACTCACTAACACATTTACTAAGTCTCATGGACTGAGACTTAATGTTTCTCAGTCTCAGTTTCCTCTTTTGTAAAATAAGGGAAACAGCTCCTGTCTTCCAGGGTTGTTTGAGGGTTAAATGAGATAATGTGCATTGCTTTGCAAACCTTAAATTCCTATCTAAAATTATAATTACACTTTTATCAGTTAATATTCTGAATTCTTCATATTAGTTGTTTTTTACAGTGGAATAGAGCAGCTAGGTGGAGCAGTATAGAGAGGTCTTGATTTGGAATTGGAAAAACTCATCTTCCTGAGTTCAAATCCAGCCTTGGTCACTTATTTGGTGTGTAGACCTGGGGCAAGTCATTTAATCCTGTTTATATCAGTTTCCTTATCTATAAAATGAATTGAAGAATGAAATGGCAAACCACACCAGTATCTCTGCCAAGAAAACTCCAAATAGAGTCCTAAAGAGTTGGGCATAACTGAAAAAAAAAAGTGGAATGATATTTCATTATATTCTTGTACGATTGATACTCACTGACCTCACTAACTTTTTTCCATTTCATTTCTACTATAGAGAATGAAGTGAAGCTGCTCTTGATGACTGTCTCCTTAAGTTGTAGAGAGAAGTGTTATGATCTGTATCCATGGAGAGAGGAACCACATTTGAAGTAAATAACCATTAACCAAACTAATGCCCAAACAGGATAGGAAACTCTATTCCACAAATTTTCCACAGTTAAATAGATGCTGGTTTCACTTGTCATCTTTAAGAATTGTAAGAACTGCAGTGTTGATCTAATGATACCCTTCCCATCCCAATTTTTCCTGCATTGGATATTTTTCTAAGACTACACTAACATTACTGTGGCATTCTCTGTTGCTGAATTTTAAAATCTGTATCTCTTTACTTCAATATCTGCCCCAGTTTTTAAAGCAATTTTTCTTTTAAACCCTTACCTTCCATATTAGAATCAATACTGTGTATTGGTTCTAAGGCAGAAGAAGTATAAGGGCTAGGATTAAGTTACTTGCCCAGGGTCACACAGCTAAGAAGTGTCTGGGGTCAGATTTGAACCTGGCACCTTCTGTCTCTGGCCCTGGCTCTCAATCCACTGAGCTACCTAACTACCCCCTGCCCTAGTTTTGAAGAAGAAACATAGAAGATACATATACTCTTACACATATGTTGCCTCTAGCTCCTGTTCTTCCTCCCTCTCCTTTCTCTAGAATGCCACTATCAGCAACAGATCTAAAGAGAATCTTAAAATTTTTTTAAATGGCCCTGTCACCATAACAGCTTACTTGAGTATTTCTAGGTGTTCAAGTAAATGCTTGAAAATAATGTATCCCTTTTCTGTAGAAATGAAAATAACTCATGAAATCTTCCTATAGACTCTGATATGAGTCTTAGTTTTTTTTTTAAACCCCTAAATTCTGTTTTAGAATTGATACTAATTACATATTGGCTTCAAGTTACAAGAGCAGTAAAGGTTAGGTAATTGGGGTTATGTGACTTGCCCAGGGTCATACAGCTAGGTAGTGTCTGTGGTCACATTTGAACCCAGAATCTCCCATCTTTAGGCCTGGTGTTCTACCTCCTGAGCCACTAACTGCATCTGTGAATGTCTTAGTAAAATTGGTCTTGGATGGCCTGCTGTTTACCTATGTTTTGTGGCCACTAGAATTAAATTATAGCTGCTCTACAGAATTCTACACATGTTGGCTTCTACAGTCTCATATATATATATATATATGTATGTTTCCTGTTTTAATACTTATCTAATGAGTATCAGGCACTTTTTATTTTCAAACTACAAAATTTTGGAATAAAGTTTATTTTTATAGAGAATCTTTGGAGTTTTTTGGTTTATTTTTTGGTAGGTTTCAAGTTATAGAATGGATGTCACATATTACTTTATTTATCTATTTATTTTTTAATTTAAATTTTTTATTTTGAATATTTTCCCATAGTTACATGTTTATGTTTTTTCCCTCTCCCCCAAGCCCCCTTGCCCCCGGTAGCTGTGGATGCCACGTATTATAATCGAAGAAGCCTCAGATTTAGTCAGAGACCCTTGATTCTGTCTTATGTCTGCCTTTTGTAACTCATGTGATGTGGAACAAATCACTTCCCTTCTTTGAGCCCAAGTTCCATATCTATAAAATGAGAGAGTTGGAAGAGAGATTGTCTCTGAGGTGCTATTCAGTGCTAAACCTTTGATTCTATGTTCCTTAAATTTTAGAAGTAAACTTTAGAAACTTAGAGGTTTATTGGTATGACAATTTTGTCTGAAAATACTTGAGCCCTCTGACAGTTGTCAGATTTTTTTCATCTTTACCCCCACTTCTCCTTTTTCTGAGCCACCTAGTTGCCCTTATTATTTTCTAATTTAATCTTTTCAAGAAATCTGTGAGGTAGGTAGAACAGACTTTGTCATTCATTCCCTAAAGGGGTTAAATGACTTATCTAAGATCTTACAGCTAGAAAGTGGTATATTTGAGGCTCAAATCCAGATCTTCTCACATAAAATCCCAGCCTCTTTTGAATATGCCAGTCTGTCTTACCCATTCACATTCTGAATTGCTCTCAAGTTTTCAGAGCTTTGAATTGAACTTCACTGATGTGGAAGTTGAGGAATTATCCTCTGGGCTACAGAGTTTCTCAGTTTTTTACTATTAAAACAATATAATGATGCATTTTCCCCAAAATTACAGTGATTTAATTTTCTATGAATATGTTTTTTCTGATTTCAACTGGACCTTCATTGTAAAAAGACAGTCATTCTATTCTTCCGTAATTTACTCACTATCCTATCTTTGCAAGCGTTATTTCCAAACTTCTCATCTTCTCTCAAACCTCCCATGGAACTCTATCATCCCAATTTCTTTGCCAATGATCTTGCCTAGTGCTTTGCTAAAAACAAAAAAAATTTACCAAAAATATCCTCCCTTTCCTTCTTCATCTCATACCTCTTAGACATTTTCTGCCTCTATCTTCTTCATTTAGCTCTCCATTGAAGAGTTGACCTTTTTCCCCCAAGGCCATTCGGTTTACAGACACTCTTGATATGGTCCCTTCTTGGCTTCCTCAGCAAATTGCCCCAATTATCATCCCTCCTCACTCTCTAACCTTTGATCTCTTCTTATCTATTGACTTGTTCCCTGCTTTTACCAGTGTTTCTACTAATAGGTCTCTCTCATTCTTAAAAAAGTTTCTCACTTAATTCTGTCATTCTTGTTGGGTGTCATCTACTATCTCTTCTCCCATATTTGAATAAACTCCTTGAGGGAGTCATCTGCAATCAAGACCTCCACTTCTCCTTAAATTCTTTTCCAGACCTTCAACCTTATCATTCAACTGGATCCATCTTCTCCAAAGTTACAAATGATGTTAATGGCCAAATCCAATGGAATTTTCTTAGTTCTCCTCTTTCTTAACCTCCTTACAACATGAAACATTGTCACTCATCCTTTCTTCCTGGATAGGTTCCAGGTTCTGTCTGTCCGACTAATACTGTTCAGTCTCCTTTGTTGGAGCAGTCTTGAATAGCCTTCTAACCCAAATCATCTATTTTTCAGATAAGGAAACTGAGGCTCAAAGGTTTAAAGTGCTTGGGAAATAGTAGATAATGTCAAAGAACAAAACTAATATTGTCTTTGCACTTTGGGTACAAGTCTACCAGAAACAGTTTTTAAAATTAATTTGTCCTTATTCTAAAGCCAAGCATTTCAATTTTAGAGAAATGCCTAAACTAGTTAACTCTCCCGTATGAACATCAAAACAATCCAATGTAAATAATACTTACAACAATATTGAACATGAAAAATATCATATTAAAAATAGGTTTTGGGGGGCTCACTGCATAAAGAGCCAGGCCTAGAGATGAGCCTGGATTCAAATGTGGCCTCAGATCACTGCCTAGCAATGTGACCCTGTATAAATCACTTAATCCCAATCCCAGTGTGGCAACACTCTTCTGCCTTAGAAACAATACACAATATGGATTCTAAGACTGAAGGTAAAGATAAAAAAAAAAAGGTTTGGGGTTAATATTTTACTTTGACAAATAGAACAATAGTCAATTAATAACTGTTCTCTTTCATCCTAGACCACTCTTTTCTTTTTCCACTTGTTTTCCTTGAGTAATCAAAAGGTTCTCTGCCCTGTGCTCTATATCTTGATGTTTTCTGAGTAGAAGAGAAAGCTTCGCCCCTGTCAATCTTAGTTCAGGGGATGAGGAGGGCAAAGTTTTCTTTGTTCAGTGTTTGCTCTGCACTCTTAAAACATTTCCCCAAGAAAAACTTTTTTTCTTGGTCTTCTATGCTGCTTACTTAAAAAACAAAAACAAAAACATATTTCTCTCCCTAATTACATGTAGGTACAATTTTTAATAGTCATTTCCTGACATTTTGCAATCTATATTCTATTCCTCTCTCCTCTCTTCCCCTTTTCAAGATGGCAAATAATATGACACAGCTTATCCATGTGCTCTCGTGTAATACATATTTCCATGTGTGTCAAGTTGTAAAAGAAGACACGTACTGCTTATATGAGGGAAAAAACTCATGAAGGAAATAAACTGAAAAATGGTTTACTTCAATCTACATTTAGGCTCCAAATACTTCTAGTATGGCAGGGGATAGTCTCTTCTATATGGTTTCGAAGAAGGAAAAGTCTAGAAATTAGAGAAATACTTATTTAATATTTCTAGAGAAAGTGAAAAAGAAACTTTTAATATGCTGCTCTAAAAAAAGAAAATAAAAACCCTGACCTGCTATCTCCGAATCAATATTGATTCCAAAGCAGAAGAGTGGCAAAGGCTAGGTAATTGGGGTTCTGTTACTTGTCCAGGGTCATGAAGCTAGGAAATATCTAAGATTAGATTTAAAACCAAGATCTCCCGCCTTTAGGTGTGGCTTTTTATCCACTGAGTCACCTCCTGCCCCAATATGCTTCTATAGCACTTAACAAATTCTGTTGAATCGAACTGAATTTACTTGCCCAAGATCACACAAATAGGAACTAAATGATCCAGTAACTGAAGTCTTCTACTTCTTGATCCCTTGTTTTTGCTGCTACAGACTAGTGAATGGATATGGCATAATATATTCTATTCTCAGGATAACAGCAGGGCAGTTGTGTAGCTGATCATGCTGAATTTGATGTTAGGAAAACCTGAATTCAAATCTATCATTAGATAGTTCTAGCTTTGGGACCTTGGCCATGTCACTTAACCTGTGGGTGTTCCTGACAATTCCCTAACACTCTTAAATTGCAGAAAAAGTAATAATCTTCATTGATGAGGGAGTTTATTCTGTTGAGTACTCTGTACCCATGAAATCCCAAGTCCTGACTTAAATAGTACAGATAATTTGACAGCCTTGGTGGGATTCATGAATGGATTTACCCGATGAAATCGAATATTCAAGACTTTGTAGGTGGAAACTCCTAGAAGGAAAACCTCTGACCTCAGACCCTTAGGAAGAAAAATAATTACAAGAAGGAAATGAATCAGTCTTTAGTGCCTGAAAGATGGACGTTGTAACATGGATTTTTCTTGACCCATTTCCCATTCCATGCGATCGACTAAGGGGAGAAGCCTAGTGTGTTATTTAGAAGAGAGCATCAATGTCTGCAACACTAATCATTTGAATGGCAGAATATAGAGGATAATAACATATGGGGACGAGGATCTGGTATGTGTCAGACTGTCCTTGTGTTCATCTGAGATGCTCATATCCCTTTTCCTTAAGATGATAACTTCTGTTAGGTATGCTACCATATATCCCAGTTCAGTCCTGGGAAATCAGCAGCCCCAAACCCATTGATTGAATGCCTCAACTGGTTTCTGGAGAGTTGAGAGAAGGTGATGAAACTTTTTTTCTTATTCTCAAGAAACATAAAGGTCATTCATTACTAAGGGGCACACAGACAAGTGTCTCTGAGTTAGCTACTGACCAAAAAAAAAAATCTACTTTTCAGGTGAAATCTCTTTTGTTTCTAGTAATTATAATGGAAGTATTTAGTAATATATCTTCACATAGAAGTTTGGTACAGTACAAAGAACAGTGGCTTTGAATTCAGAGGCTCTGTGTTCAAATTCTGTGCCTGACACAATCTTTTGTTCTTAAACTCCCTCAGTCCGGTTATCTGTAAATATATGAGAAGGCCAGACTAGATAGATGGCTTCTGGAGTTCATTTCAGATCCAGAGCCATGATTCTATGACCCAAATGAACCAGTCACCCTGCAAGGGAAAAGTATCAAAGATTAGGCAGTAGCTAGGTACAAATGGGGTCTTTCTTTCAAGAAAAACACATACCATTTAGTATTATTGTGTGGTGAGGCCACCATCTTTATCCCTCTCTCAACAGCAGTTCACAGTATAGACTAAGTATGAGAGGGCAGTTGGAAGAATAAAACTCATGACCAACACAACTTAAAGCATGCACACGACTGAGTTTGTGTACTAAACAGTATTTATATTGAATGAGCTCTAGAGATTATGTGTTGTTAGTGATGCTTGGAGGGATTCATTCCCTAGGCCTCCTTTTTCCAAACATTGCATTTTTCTTTCTATTGCTGAATTGCCAATTATCATTAAATAATACCCTTTTTGAGATGTTATGCCTAGTTTTAGAACTTATAGACACCATCTAGAAGATAAAAGTACAATGTCTAGCCTGAACCTTTTTTTTTTGATGAAAGAAATCTAAAAATGATAGTTTGAATTACTCAATTTTAGAAGAACCTGCATTTTATTTATTTTCTAATCAGTAACAGAAAGATCCTTGGTGACTCCTTTACTTCTTTCTTCTCTAACTAGGAGAATAGTTTCCAGAAGGGGTTTGAATGTCTATTCCGTCTCCACACTCTCTGGGATAGGCTGCTGCTTCTCTTATGGTTCTCAGGTACCCTGAAGGTCATGGGGAAAATCTCTTCTCTTGCCATTGTCTCAAGTCCTCACTATTTGTGTCTCTTATTTGCTATGACCAATGACTAGTGTCCATAATTGATGTCAGGTAGCTTTTACACAGGATTATTTACTTTGGAGATACAACAAGAACTAGCATCTCTAGAGCATACTCTCCACTACCACCGTTGTCTTTGGGGAGGAAGTTTGAAACCCAACTCGTTTCCTACACAACATTGGGCCTACCAAATTCACAAGGAGTTGCATCAAGACTTGCCAGGTGAATCTTTTCCCTAGGAATGCTTATTTGAGTATTTTCCAAAAAAATCATTTAATTCCTTAATCAGGAATATTTTAGGAAATGCCTTTATTTTCTAGGATTTCTTACTCTTTGGAAGTTAGAATGATTATTAGACAATATTTTATTGGTTCTTTGGTTAAGAAAATGTTAGGCCTTAGATAGTAGCTACAGAGCTTGCTCTTTTCATTTAGTCACTAAGTATTTGAGTACCTACTTTTTATCCTAACTATATACAGTTTGCATTGGAATCTAGGTCCTTAATTTTCTCCTTTCTTCCCTTACAATTAGAAACCAGGTAAGGAAAAAAAAAGGTAATGTATAACATATCTGGAAACCTTAATGCCTCTGTGTATTCAGTGAATGTGATATTGTCCTCACTTTGTTTAAACTTTCTAGCTTTATTTTTTCTATGTAAATTATAAATGTAAAATTATATGTAAATATACATTTAAATATAAAATGTATATTTCTCCAGCCCCGTTTCCCTTTTCTCTTTCTTGCCTATCTTGCTTTGATTTCCATTAAGAAAAAAGCCAATTTGGATCCAGAGAGGAGTTGAGAAAATGTACATTCCTCACCTTTTGGTTGAGATAGGAGAATATGTGTAACGTGTGTGTGTAAGATAACATGTACTGTTGAATTTTTTTCCCTTTTATTCAGTTTTGTTTCAAGAGGTAGCTCCCTAGCCAGGGGATGAGAGGAATACATTTTTAAATGAAGATGATGTCAGAAAGTTATTAATAAAAATAAGGTAAAAAGTTTTAAAGAGAGTTGTAAAATTCTCCTTTGATGGTTTATAATATTTCAACAGTCTTTTTATTTAGTCACTAAGTATTTATCGAGTGCCTACTTTTTATATATTAAACTATATTTTATTTAGTTTGCATTGGAATTTAGTCCCTTATTCTCTTCCTTTTTTCCCTTACAATTAAAAGCCAGGTAAGGAAAATAGGATATAATTTATAACACATTTCTGGAAGATAATAGTAAAGTTCCTTTCTCCATGACCATCTATGCAGGACAGGGTAGAGATCTGGTGAAAACAGAGAAATAAATATGGTCTCCTACCCCCATTCAGAATTTCTTTAATTTGTTCAGGTCACACAGACTTACCTATTGCACAAGTTAATCTTTTTTTTTTGCCACTTTCAGTTTTATTGACATGTTTTACATTACCTGCATTTACACATTACTCCCCCATTCATGAGAGTTCTTGTAACAAAGTAATGAAGCAATATTATTTCACACTATCTGAAAATATACCTGCTTCACATTGTAGCATTCTCTTTCCTATATCTTAATTTTTAAAAAAAATGAACAGAAGCTATTTTCTCCCTCCTACCTGCCACTCATTGGAGGAAAAAAAATTTCTCATAATAAATATCCCTCAATAAAACACTTAATTAATTAAATTATTAATTTTAAAAAATAAATTTAAATAAATTCCCTAATAGCCTATACAAAAAAAATATATATATATAAAGAAGTATGTATGTATATATGTATGTGTATGTATACATAGATAGAACAGAACAAATGAAAGAAATTGAAAATGGGGAAAAAAAAACCCAACCACACTCATTTCTCTTATATTGACAATGTGAGCATGTATCCCATTCTGTACCCTAAGTCTGTTATCTCTTGGTAATGGATATCATGTTTCATCATTGGTACTGTGGAATCATGAATGGTCATCGTAGTTGATCATAGTTCTTGTAGCTTTCAAAGTCATATTTTTTATGGCATTATTGTCATACAGATTATTGTCCTAATTCTGTTCTTCTCATTCTTCATTAGTTTATGAAAGTTCTTCAAAGTTGTTCATTTAAAAATATTGATTTTCTGATTAGGTAGTGCAGTGGATAGAGTATTGGGCCTGGAGTTAGGAAGACTCAAGTTCAAATCCTGTCTTAGATGTGTAATAACTGTGTGACTCTGGGAAAGTCATGAAACCTCTGTTTGTCTCAGTCTCCTCATCTGCAAAATAGGGATAATAAGGATCAGATGAGATAATTATAAAGCACTTAGCACAGTGCCTGACACATTGCAAGTACTACATAAGGGTTATTATTAATTATTATTATAATAAATAATGTATTATATAGGTGGAAATAATTTCTCAATGAAGAAGGTTGATCCAAACTAAATTTGAATTTGGTATTTAAGCTCATTGGGATAGTTAAGACTTTCCTTAGCCTAATTTTCAAATTTGAAATTATGAGGGAGGAGAAATATAAATTCTCTTCTGTCTTATTGACTCATTGATCAATTATTGAATGAAAGTGTTAAAATTCTGATGAATCATCTTTGTTATTTCTGTGCTTTCACTTTCTTGGATTCTTCTCCATTTCTGGACAATTCACTAAATAATGCTTTTGGCAGCTGGCCCGTGTTGTGTGTATTTCAGAAGGGCACAATTGATTTGGTCACTTTGTGACCACTAGAGCCTATTTTATGCTCTAGCCAATAGTGCTTCCTCATTGGAGCTCTGAAATGCCAGAGGAATTCAATCTCACTTTATCATTATCCTCTTTTAAATATACTCATGACATCAGACCTAGGAAATATAGTAGAAGTCTTAGCAGGAACAAAGATACTATAAGCAATGTGTGCTATCTAGGTTGTTTTTACCATAACTTTAAGAAGCAGGAATTCTTAAGTTTGTTGCAGATTTTTCTTGGATGTTATATATATATAATTTTTTGTCATTGTGGAGGATGGCAACCAGTTATTTCCACAAAACATCATTTTGGTTGATTTCCCTTTGCTGTTTGAGACATTGCCTAGAAAGCCTAGTGGTGATTAGCCCATTCATCAAATACATTGTCTTTTATAATATAACAGGCTCCGTAGATCTACTTGGGAAGCTCACAGGATCCTCTTGGAATAGAGAGGTCAGGTATTCGTGGCTAAATACTACCTTCAGTTATGTCCTGGAGCTACAACCTTTGGTACTAGGAGGTCAGGAGCCCTTATCACCTATTCTCTATAAGTTATCTGGACAGGAAGACCTCAGTCAATCAACAATCATTAAATAACTACTATTATGTGTCCTGTGGGTGGTGGGGATGCAGAGACAAAATAGTCCTTCCCCAAAGGGAAAGAGACTCCCTATTAGTGGAGATGGCATGCCATATCAGGTAAATTTGAGGAGGGGAGGCCACTAGCGGGGTGACAGATGACAAAGAAGTCTTCCATCTCCTTTCCTTAGTGAGTGTAGCCTTTCTATGGCCAGATGACCCCCATTGAGTCTAGATAAGTCACTTGATTTACTTCATACTTCGGTCATGTAAGGTTAGCATCCCTATCCCTGAAATTCTCAAGATCTATACCACAGGGTAAAGGCATGGCAAATGTAGGTTACTGTCTATAAACTGGAACTGAATTCTTCCAACAAACATTAATTAAGTCTATTTTGTGCAGGCTACAATGGGGGAATACAATAAGACAAAGTCCCTCAAGGAATTTGTAATCTGGTAGAGGAATTAAGACATGCAAATTGATAAATATGGTGTTATGAGGATAATAGCTTCTGCTGGGGCAGTGGATAGGAAGATGGTGAGAGGATGAATCAAGTGGGAGACATCCAAGGGGCACATTGGCTAGATCTCACTATTTGAATGACTAACTCCTTATTTGCTAGATAGCAGTATTTATTTAAAGTTTTTTTTTTATTCTTATTGATATCTTTGTTTTTCTGTTATTTTCATTTCTGACCATATCCCTCCTCTTTCCTCTACTCAGAGATCCATCTCCTATGTAATAAAGAAGAAAAAAAGCAGCCTACTAATACTAACCTACATATTAACAGTCCTACATTTCCTCATGCCTTTTCCAGTTCCAAGACCTTGGTCATTATAATTATGTAATGTCCAGTTATGTTTTGTTTTTATTCTTTCCATTCTCATTGTTTTAGTCATTCTCTATCATGACAGTGTCAAAGGCTTCAGAGAGGTTAAGAAGAATGAAGTGTGAGAAAAAGTCATTAGATTTAGCAATTAAGAGTTTGTTGGCAACTTTGACGAGAGCAGTTTCAGTTGAATGATGAGGTTGAAACCATACTGCAGGTTGTAAAACTCAAATTGAGAGGAAAGGAAGAGAAGGCATCAAGTGTGTGGATGGCCTTCCAAAGGAGATAAACCATGAAGAAGAGGAGAGATACAGGATAATAACTAGCAAGGATGGATGGATAAAGTGAAGATTTTTGGAGAATGGGGGAGACTGCGGCATGTCTTCAGCAGTAGGTAAGCATCCTGTAGAAACTTGTCAAGTGAAGACCAATAAGACAACAGAAATAATAGAAGATGCAATCTACTGGAGAAGATCAGTTAGATTCCTTAAATCTTGATATATGTACTTAGCTGTTTATACACTGTGTTTTTCTCTCTCCTTACCTGTTAGAATTTGACCTCTTTGAGGACAAAGACTGGCTTTTCCTTTTCTTTTTTTAAAATTTTAAAAATTTTTAGTTTTTTAGAAAAATTTTCCATGGTTACATGATTCATGTTTTTACTTTCCCATTCACCCCCCCCCAAACACCCCTCCCCCCTATAGCCGACACACATTTCCACTGGTTTTAACATGTGTCATCGATCAAGACTTATTTCCGTATTATTGATAGTTGCATTGGTGTGGTCGTTTTAAGTCTGCATCCCCAATCATGTCTGCATTAACCCATGTGTTCAAGCAATTGTTTTTCTTCTGTGTTTCCACTCCTGTAGTTCTTCCTCTGAATGTGGGTAGCATTCTTTTCTATAAGTCCCTCAGAATTGTCCTGGGTCATTGAATTGCTGCTAGTACAGAAGTCCATTACATTCTATTTTACCACAGTATATCAGTCTTTGTGTACAATGTTCTCCTGGTTTCCTTTCTCTCTTTCACTCTGCATCAATTCCTGGAGGTCATTCCAGTTCACATGGAATTCCTCCAGTTTATTATTCCTTTTAGCACAGTAGTATTCCATCACCAACATATACCACAATTTGTTCAGCCATTCCCCAATTGAAGGACATACCCTCATTTTCCAGTTTTTTGCCACCACAAGGAGCGCGACTATAAATATTTTTGTACAAGTCTTTTTATCTATGATCTCTTTGGGGTACAAACCCAGCAATGGTATGGTTGGATCAAAGGGCAGGCAAGACTGGTTTTTTTTTTTTTTTGTCTATGTATCCCCAGTGTCTAGGTACAATGTTTTATGCCTTGTAAATATTTTATTGGATTGGATCCTAAGGATATATACACTAATTCTTAATGTTTGTTCAGTTATCACATGGAGAAATGTTCCAAGCAGTGAGTGCTATATCTAGTTTCAGACTTTGGCTGTGATGCTTAATAGGTCATTATCTTTGGAGTGCAAATCTTTGCTTCTGAAAGCTTTAGTTATGATGCATAAGTGTATGGCCAGGGAGAGTAATACTTGGATTCTAATCATTTCTTTCTTGGTTAGCCTCAGTTTCCTGAACTGTAAAATGAGGATGATAATAACACCTACCTCATGGTTGTTGTGAGGTTCAAAGGAGATATTAGTAAAGCACTTAGAACAGGTCCTAGAACAAAGTTGTTACTTGAGAAATTTGTTTCCTTCCCTTCTTTTCTTCTGCTCTGGTAGATAAATTTTTCTGTTGCGAGATCTATTTTTGCTGGTGGCTGTTCCCAATCACCTCCCAAGCTGCAATAGTCAGGAGATTTTTGTATAGGAGCTATGTATTTTTTTTTAAACCCTTGTACTTCGGTGTATTGTCTCATAGGTGGAAGATTGGTAAGGGTGGGCAATGGGGGTCAAGTGACTTGCCCAGGGTCACACAGCTGGGAAGTGGCTGAGGCCGGATTTGAACCTAGGACCTCCTGTCTCTAGGCCTGACTCTCACTCCACTGAGCTACCCAGCTGCCATGGAGCTATGTATTTTAAAAGCCAAATGTTATCATCATCTATATCTGTGTCAAAATATTTTTATAGAAATAATTACGAAGATTTATGGGTGAGATGTTGCAAGAAAGAAACCAAGGAGAAACTCTGTAAGAAGGATTGTCAGTTTAGCCTACTCATAGCCACAGAAATGACTGTATTTTGCTTAATGATGTAAGAGATAGCCCATCTTGCCTCCAGTGGTTCAAACATATGTACTCTCAGATTAAAAGGGTGGTGAGTTTATCTGATTTTTGTTTTGCCCTGGACAGTAATGATATTCTGGATGAGTTCTTTAGTTTGCCCTTTTAACAGCCTAAGATCAACTTAAGTAAGTAAGCATTTTATGAGCAAAGGAATTGAGTTTCCAGATCTCCCTCTCTGCCAGGTTTTGCTTTCTTGGAAACTAGGCAGTCTTAAAAAGAGTAGTCAGCTTGATGTGAAAGAGCATTGACAGGAGTCAGAGATCTGGGTTGGAGACTTGTCTGAGCTTAAACAGTAGCAAACAGATTTCTTACCTATAAAATGGAGATAATAATATTTTTTATTTATCTGTAAAATGGGGGCAGCCTAGTTCCTCTTAGGTAATTGTAAAGACCAAAAGAAATAATTCATATAGAGCAATTTGTACCTGTAGAGTACAAATGAGTTATTTTATTATTTGGAAAGCCAGGAAAAATAGGAATTATATCTTTGGAAATATTTATTTTCTCCTCAACTCAACCAATTTTTCTTTTCTTTTCATTTTTTTTTTTGTAAAAGTGACGATAGCATTACTACTATCATAAAAAACTAAGGTTGGACAGCTAGTTGGCTTGATAAATTGAGACTCTGGCCTAGAGACTGGAGATTTGGGGTTCAAATCTGGTCTCAGACACTTCTTAGTTGTGTGACTATGGGCAAGTCACTTAACCCCCATTGCTTAGCCTTTCTTTATCCTTCTTCTGCCTTGGAACCCATACATAGTATTGATTCTAAGAGGGGAATAAGGGTTAAAAAAAAAACCAAATCCAAATAAGGCTGACAAATTGTTGATATTAAAGCTCAGATCTTGGGATGAATTTTATTATTTGGCATTAAGTCACTCAGAGGAGAAGCAGCGTAGCAATGGATAAGAGGGCCAACCTTGCAAATAAAACTTGGGTTCAAATTTTACGATGCATAAAGACTGTGTAATGCAGAGATCTCAAGGACAGGAACTGTTTTTACCTTTCTTTAACTTCTCAGTGCCTGACATTGTAGGCATTGAATAAATGTTTATTAATTGCCTTAAAAGGGAAGCTCTCAAAAGTCTAGGAAACTACAACTACATACTACAAAGAACTGGTCATCTGTGTTTATGGAAGAAGTTTCAACACTGGGAATTACCCATACCAGTGAAATCACAGGCGAAGATACATACACACATAGATATATACACTCCATGTGTGTACAGATACGCATCTGTATAAAAACATTTAAATGTAAAAATGTGTGTGTATATATGTGTACACACACACACACACACACACACACACACACACACACACACACACACACACTCAGGGCTAGGTTGGTGCAGTGGGAAACAATATTGACTTGGGACCAAAGAGTTTAAATTTGGCCCCAGTCACTATGCTATTTTTGAGGTAAGTCATTTAATCTTTGTCTCAGTTTCTTCATCTCTAAGATAAAGATAGTAATAATACCTCCCTTTCAAGGTTGTTGTGAGGATAAAATGAGATTATATTTGTAAGATGCTGTGCTAACCTTTAAGTGCTATATAAATACTAGTAATTACTTATTACTACAGCGGTTACTGCTGCTGCTTCTCTTGCTACTATTCCTACTATTCCTATCCAAGATTTTTTTCATTTGAATTGGACAAGATGTTTTCCAAAAGTCTCTTCAAGCCTCACAGACAATTGTAGGTGAACTGAACCCACTTAAACTATTTTATCTTTTCTTCTAATTAGCTTAAACATGGAATAGAAATTATCTTGATTTTTTTTAGAGGATTTGTTTTTCTTTTAATAGAACATTTGTAAAAAAAGTCAACTATAAATTCTTCTACCAGAATTATATTTTCCCCACTGGGTTTAGGAAGGTAATTTGCATGTATTTTCATTATTTTTTACAGTAGCTTGTTTTATGGACAATGCAATTAATGAATTTTTTTAGTTCATTTTTAACATTTCAGTGTTGGTAGGACCATGCTTCTCTGCATGATGTCTCTGAGATGTGGTGGATTAAATAAGAATCATGGCTATATCTGAGTACTTTCTGCTAGGTGAATCAAATAGTGTTTACATCATTTGGTGATTGTTCAGTTGATCTTTGCAATGAGCAGGAATTCTGGCATCTTATCTCTTCATATTGTCCCTTTCCAGTGCTGCCAATGGCTCTTCAGAATTAGGTGAGTGAAGAATTAATATTGCTTTTTCATCTCTTCAGTCAACACCTTGGGAGATGAAGTTTCTGTAGACAGAAGAGACTTGAAAATGCAGCTCCCTAAGCAACACTCATCCTACCCTACTATTTACCTTCTCTCCCCAAAGATACTTTCTCTTCTTGGTAACATCCCTTACAATTTGATCCCCAGATCAAATTTGCAGATCATTTGCAGTCTGGAGCTAGCGAATGCTGTGGCTTACATCCTTCCTGAAGTTTATCTATAGTATTAGAATCTCTATTGAGCAGCAGCAACAGAGGGATATCCAAACAGGCCAAAACATTTTGCTGCTCATATCGTTGATCATGTTATTGTGAGGATTTTTGTTTTGTGCATTGAAAAATTGACTAATCCCAGACTAAAGCAGAAACTTCGTTATTAGTTATAATCTTGGAATACCCTTAGTAAAGGCTTCAAGAGACTATCCTCTTATTTTAGAGGTCTTCTATTCCAAATGTTACATTTTACAAATGATAAAGTTAAGGTCCATGGAAGAAAAGCAGTTTCTTTAATAGCTAGATTAACATCCTGGTGGTAGAAATGTGGTAAGATTGAGATAGGAGCCCCAGGAAATAGTTGCGAAAGACTAGCTAAACAGGATATAAGTTAATGATAGCTAGCTTTTATATAGTCCTTCAAAGGTTGCGAAATGCTTTACCTGTATTTTCTCTCTCTCTTTTTCATCCTCACAATGGTCCTGGGAGATAGGCGCTGTTCTTGTCCTCATTTTGCCGATGAGGAAACTGAGCTTTAAAGAAGTCTAGAGACTTGCCCAGGGTCACACAGCTAGTAGATATCTGAGGGAGAGGTTTTTTTTTTTTTTTTTTTAAATCCATTTCCTTCCATCTTAGAATCAGTTCTGTGTATGGTTCCAAGGTAGAAAAGTGGTAAGGGCTGGGTACTGGGGTTACGTGATTTGCCCAGGGTCACACAACTAGAAGTGTCTGAGACCAGATTTGGAATCCAGGATCTCCTCCGTCTGAGCCTATCTATCCACTGAGCTCCCTGGCTGTGCCCCTGAGTTAGAGTTTAAATTCTGTTCTTCCTGATTCTAGGTTCAGTGCTCTATCCATTGAACCACCCACAAACCTGCTTCTTTAGGAGTGATTTTGGGTTCTGGGATACGGAACTCTTAAGTGATGATAGAAATTGTTAAATTTTACAAATTGCTCTATATACATAACAGTGTGCTCATCCTTTTCTATGTCCATTGAGTCTTTACAGAGTCTAGTGGTATTGTAGTTATAGAGTTGGTCTTGGAATCCACACAACCTGAGTTCCAATCTGGTTTACCATCTTTATAACCCCCAAAAAGCCATTTTCTCCTTTGAGTTTATGTTTCTTCTTCTATAAATAAGAAATAATACCTGTAGCACCCAACTCATAGGCTTGTCCTGAGACTCAACTAGCAAATGTGTATAGAACAATTTGTATAAAATAAAATAATGAAAATCAAATAGTTATAAAAACTTTTTTAAAGCAAGTTCATGGACTCTTGATTAAGGCCTTGATTCAAAAGTTGATTAAAATGTTGAAAAGAACAGGGCAAGAACTCATTCTTGGGCTAGAGAGCCATTCCAGGTTCATACCAATTCACCCTTTATTTGAACCTAGGAAATGTTATGCTGATGTGCTGGTGTATTCTCTGTATGGGTAGTATACACCTATTCTCAGATTGCACTATAAGTAATTTGGTGATTAAATTAAAAAACTCAAGACCTTCACCCCCTATAATCAAACACAGACTTTGAGCCTGAACTTTGTGGAAGAAGGAAAGATAAGAATCATAATTCCTTTCCCTTATGCTTGCTTAATTTTTCTTTTTTAAATCCTTAGCTTCAGTCTTAGAATCAATACTATATATTAGTTCCAAGGCAGAAGGGAAGTAAGGGCTAAGCAATTGGGATTAAATGGTTTTCCCAGGGTCACACAGCTATGAAGTATCTGAGGCTAGATTTAAACCCAGAACTTCTCATCTTTAATCTTGGCTCTCAGGCTACTGAGTCACCTTGCTGCCCCACTATGTACTTACTTTTTCAATACTCATTTTGTACAAGAGTACCTGAGTACCTCTAGGCCAGTGATGGGCAACTTTTGATCTTGATGTGTCAAAATTTGCCAAAAAACAGCATAACTTGGGTGGTGTGTCACTTCGAGAAAAAAAACACATAATTTCATGATATTTATAGTTTAAATAATAAAAATGTATAATTGTAATATATAACTATATTTAGTAAACCAAAATAGGTAAATTAATATAGGTAGAATTGTCATCTATAGTGCACAGAGTGTCTACACTACACTACAGCAAATGTTTCATCCTCGACATGCGGCCCCGTACTTCCCTGTATGTGGCCGCATGTGGCTGCATGTCATCGAGAATGGCACTGACACGTGCGTCATAGGTTTGCCATCACTGCTCTAGGCTGAGACCACAAGAATTGATGGCATTATAGTCTTTGTCCTTAACTTGCCCTCTTTTGGATAACCCTAGGTTTATTCCTGTAAGGTTTCCTGAATAGGAGAATTATACCCTTCAGCACCCCAAGTCTATTCCCACTTCACATTCCCAAGGAACAATTATATTTTTAGTCTAAGGGGGGGTCTTCGCCAGCAGAAAGGGAAGGAGGAAGTGAAAAGATACACAGAGGTATGCGTATCTTTTCAGGTATGGAACCGACAGTTTTATTCTCATCCATGATAAAGCAGATTCTAAACAATAAGGAATTCTAGAGCGATTATTGCCATTTGAGAGACTAATATTCAAACTATGTATAGAGAAATTTGTAAACTCTTTGCAAGAGTGTTTTTTTAACTCTTACATTTCACTTCCTCTAAACACAGCTCAATCAGTGCCAAGTGAGGTCTCTTTTCTTTCAAGGGATTTCTTTCTCTGCTGATGCCTTTGTTGCTCTTTGCACTTATCCAGTTGCAGATTCCTGTGTGCTCTGATGCTTTGGAAAAGGGAAAAGATGCCAGCTCTCTGGAGCTTAGGTAGAGGGAAAGGAATAAGAAGGGGCTCTTATGATCATAATATTGTCACTATCCTAGGGGTAAACTATGAGTTTGTTTCCCTTGGCATCTAGAATAGGGCTTTGCACATGATAGATTTTCGATAAATGTTGACTGGATTGGATTAAATTGGATACCCCAGTTATTTTTCACATAGGATCTCTTTGGATGCTCTGCGCCTGAATTTTGGCTGTCTAGAAACAAGTGGCATCTAAGTAAAAATTTTTTTGGGCAACTCACAGCTCACTGTCCTTTTCTTCAATAAATGATTCATATCAGGAAAGCCTTTAAGTGCATTTTGTTTTCTAGTAAATCTCCCTGCAGACCCATTATATATGAATCAAGTTAGGAAGAGTTGTCCAAATTCATTTGGCATTGCTTTATGAAAGCCATAGAAATAAAAATTTTAAAACCATCCCTATCTACCTCCCTCCCCAACATACCTTACCAGAAATAAGGGTTGACAGTGGTTAAATTACTGTTAAACCTTCTAGGTGACTAGAAAAGAAGAGAACTAGTATTGGAAATTTTCCAACTCTAGTAGTTTGACCCAGTTGTCTATAGCTGGTTTATTTAATTAGATGGAACACTGTGCTTGTGAGGCCAAAATTATGTGTTTGTTTTATCTTTATCCATTCAACAAATGCTTATTAAGTTCCTATTTTGTGTCTGATACAAAACAGATTTGTGTTCGAGAGTTACCAAAACCAACCAAAGAAACCCAGCCTCTAGCCTAAAGAAGCTTACTGGGGAGGGGGGAGGAGGGGGAGGAGTTTAGGCTCTTTCTCATCCTAGACTTAAATTTTTTTAAATTTCAAAATAGGAAAATAATTATATCCATATTCATTCTAAATCAGAAGAGAGGATTGTGCCTGACACTGAAAATCTTATGTAGAGCTCACTTTTCTTTTTAAAGAGTATAATAAATTCATCATGTAACTTTCAAAGCTGTCCTACTTCCCTGTGATGCCTTTCCTAGTCAGATTTCTTGCAAACAGAGCTTTGGCCATGATAGTACCAATTGGTCACTGTAATTGGAAAGTCTAAGAATCAACCACGCTAGTTTACATAGTTTGGTCAATAATCTCATCAGGGGCCATAGATGACAATATATTACTTTACTATTCAAGACTAAATTGCCCAATTGCATTGTCAGTAATAGATAGCAGGTCTTACTTCTTCCAGGAAAACTTCCCCTAGTTGGTCATTGAGCCCTCAATTTTATTACTTCTGACCTCTGTGATTTATACCCATTTATATCCATTCATTCATTCATTCATTCATTCGTTTATTTATTCATCCATCCATTCACTTATTTGTTTATTTATTTGCTTGCTCACTTTATCTATCTATCTATCATCTATCTATCTATCTATCTATCTATCTATCTATCTATCTATCTATCTATCTATCTATCTATCTATCTATCTATCTGTTTATTTGAAAGCCCTCACCTTCTGTCTTGGAGTCAATACTGTGTATTAGCTCCAAGGCAGAAGAGTGGTAAGGGCTAGGCAATGGAGGTCAAGTGACTTGCCCAGGGTCACACAGCTGGGAAGTGTCTGAGGCTGGATTTGAACCTAGGACCTCCCGTCTCTAGGCCTGGCTCTCAATCCACCGAACTACCCAGCTACCCCCAATTTATACCCATTTTGTATAGCTTAGACACCTACTTTATATGATTTTGTGGTTATGAATTTTGCCCAAACTAACTAGATTAGAAATACCTTAGGGACTGGGTATAGTAATAGGGGTCAGTAAATACTTACTGGATTGAATAGTTTGATTCAATTCAACAAGACTTTAAGCTTCTACAATGGTCTATCATTAGGGATGCCAACATATTCCTGTCAACTAATTCTATATCATTAGGAAAAACATAGTCCCTTAACTTGTCTATACCTTTGCCACTTTAACTAAACACTGCCTCACCATTTTTTAGAATGAACATTATTAAATAGTGTCATTAATAACTTTTATTTTTTAAAAACCCTAATCTTCCATCTTAGAATCAATACTGTATATTGGTTCTAAGGCAGAAGAGCGGTAAGGGCTAAGCAATGGGGGTCAAGTGACTTGCCCAGGGTCACTCAGCTAGGAAGTGTCTGAGGTCAGATTTGAAACCAGGATCTCCCATCTCTAGGCCTGGCTCAGTCCAGTACCCTGTTGATAACTTTTAAAAAGAGATTAGAAAAACATATCACTTTGAGCTTCCTGTGTTATTAAAGGAAATTCAGTTCAATAAAGTCAACATTAAGTGTCTTCTGTGTGCAAAGTGCTCTGCCAGGTCCTAGGGGAATACAAGGCAAAAATAAAAATGATTGTTCTTATCCCAACAAAACTCACTCAACACTACTAAGATGACTTTTTACATTCTAGAAGCTTTGTGGTGGGGGTAAAATGGATAGATGTGGAGCCAGGAAGATGTGAATTTGCATCCTATCTTTGATGCTGAAACTACACTAATTGTGTCACTCTGGACAAATCCCTTAATGTCTCTGAACCTGTTATCTCTTTTCTATTGTTGAGTCTTTTCATTTCTGTTGTGTCCAACTCTTTTTGACCCCATTAGGGGGTTTTCTCATTAAAAATATTGGAGTAGTTTGCCATTCCTTTCTCCTGTTCATTTTATAGGTGAGGAAACTGAAGCAAACAGGGTTAAGTGACTTGTCTAGGGTCACCCAACTAGTAAGGGTTGGAGGCAAGATTTGAAATTGGGAAAGATGAGTCTTTCTGACTCTAGGAGCAGCGTTGTGTCCACTGGGTCATCTAGTCGCCTCTTAATCTTCTATAAAATGAAAATGTTGCTAGTTGGGACCTATCGTTAGGGATGCCGTTAAGAACTATCATCAGAATCCAGAGAGCTAATTGAGGAAAATCGTTCTGTAAACCTTAAAGTTCTATGTAAATGTCCACCATTTCTATAGGAAAAGTAGGTTAGTCCTGTGATCTGAAACCAGTACCCTGGGCTTTGGTAGCTTTAACTATCGCCTTGGATCACCTGCATATCTAGGGCTTTGGGGCCATTAGCAAATCACACTCTGCCTGCTGCCCATCTAGACCACCTTACTCTTGCCAGTATATACAAACAACATTTATACAGGGGAAATGTGTTAAAAAATGTGCATTAGAAAAAACTTCAATTAGTACCTATGTGTACAATCACACAAATGTCAGTAGAGGCATTTTTTCCAAAACCTTTACCTTCTGTCTTAGAATCAGTACAAAATGTTGGTTCTAAGGCAGAAGAGCTTGGTAAGGGTAGGCAATGGGGTAAGTGACTTTCCCAGAGTCACACAGCTAATATGCATCTGAGGCTACATTTGAACCCAGGACCTTTCATCTCCAAGATCACCAAGCTACCTAGCTGCCTCTAGTAGAGGCATTGAAAAAAAAAATTTAAAACCCTTACCTTCCATCTTAAATCAATACTGTGTATTGATTCCAAGGCAGAAGAGTGGTAAGGGTAGGCAATGAGGGTTAAGTGACTTGCCCAGGGTCATACAGCTGGGAAGTGTCTGAGGCCAGATTTGAACCTAGGACCTCCCATTTCTAGGCCTGACTTTCAGTCCACTGCGCTCTCCAGCTGCCCCCAGTAGGGCATTTTTTGAGGTAGCTGATTTTTTAAATAGGGATTTAATCTTTGCAACCATATTTCATTGATTCCTACAAGTATCCTTGTCATGTTGGTACTATAGGTGTTGCCAGTTTATAGTTGAGGAAATGGACTTGGAAAGGGCAAGTAATTTTTCCCATGATCAGTCTCTAATAAATGATAAAGGGAAGTTTTGATTCTAGGCCTTCCTGAGTCCAAGTCCAGCTGTCTTTCTGAGTTCTCTTGCTGAATAAAGAGCCTGCCCAAAGGAGAGAGGACCCCAAAAGGGTGCTACACCCCAACCATTTATTCCCTTTTCCTCCCATCGATGGTGTGCTTACCTTTTTGTCTTGCCCATCAACATGCCAAATCAATAATAGCTCCCATTTTCCACTTCCTAGAACCAATTGGGGTCTTGGACAATTGTAAATTACTTGGACAGTGATTCACTGTACCCTAGAGACACCTCTGTCTCCCTTAGGACTTCTTCATATTCTGTGTATAGCCAGCCAATTATGGCCAATTACCCATTGATGGCCTTTTATGATTTTTGTAGTCCTTTAAAAAAATTGCATAGATTGGGCTTCTTAAATAGTAAAACCGGCTTGATTGACAGAACAGTAATACAAAGTTCAGGTCCACTTAAATAGCCTCTGAGTGCCTTCTTGTCATAATAGAATCTTTTCTCTGTTTTCTCATAAGCCATTTCAGCATATAAATTTTACATGCCTGTTTAAACATTAACTTTCAGAAGGCCAGCATTTTAAGTGGTTATTTAATGCATTATCACATAATTCAGGTAACTGTTATCATTGTGTGCTGAGTTCTTTGACTCCATGACCACTGAATTCTTGGACTTGGCCAGTTCCTATTCATTTTATGAGTACTGGGTTCGAAAGGGATTCAGAGTTAATTGGAGCCTCTTCACTGAAGGCTTTAATACTGGAACATTGTTCAAGGGTTGCCTATTAAGTATCTGAACTTGAAAAGGTCTACTTCTTCATCCAATAACTTACCCCCCCCCCCATTTCTATGTTCCTTATTCGTGATTTCTTTTCCTTTTTCTTTAGAAATGTACTTGTTGGCAAACTTCTTTTATAGCATATCTTTATACAGGAAATAATAGCTTTGAGATACACTCCATCTACTGTTACCTTGAAGTTGGCACATAAACTATTGTTAGCTGACAGTGCAGCTACTTCTAATTGCCTGTTTCTTCAGGATGTCTAGTCTGATGGCCACATTAGATCATCTCTCAGGTTCCATAATTTCTAAGAACTTGCTTACAAACTCCAATTTAAACACTTAAGTAGTCTGAGTAACTGGATATAAATTACTTGACCCTGGGCAAGTGGCTGTACTTTGATGTGCTAGCCTAGGGGAGGGATATATTTCTTTTTTTTTTATTTTTAAAAAATTTTTATTTTGAATATTTTCCCATAGTTACATGTTTCATTTTCTTTCCCTCTCCCCCAAGTCCCCTTAAACCCCCTTAGCCAACGCACAATTCCACTGGGTTTTACATGTATCATTGATCAAGACCTGATTCCATATTATTGATAGTTGGATTAGAATTATCGTTTGGTGGCTACATCCTCAATAATATCCCCATCAACCCATGTGTTCAGGCAGTTGTTTTTCTTCTCTGTTTCTGGTAGGGACATATTTTGACTGGAAAAAGCTGGAATGTGCTCCAAGAGCGGTGATGGGTGCTCAGTCTGACCTGAATAAAAAAACAACAACAACAACAATAAAGTACTGTATGTTCCATTGGTTTAGAAATTTGAGGTGTGGCCCCAAAATATATGGCAATTCCATACATATGTAGGCATATGTATGTTCACATGGAGAGGCTGTGTAGAACAGAGGAAAAATCCTACATCTGGGATCAGAGGACTGGATTCTGAATCCTGCTCCATTACTTAATATTTATGTAACTTTGAGTAAATTATTTAACCTCTGTGTTCCATTTTCCAACCCTCTAAAATGAGGAAGTGATCTGATCTCTAGGTCCCTTCCTCCGAATTACATGAGTTGGAAGAGAGACCCGAGAGGCTACTTGTGTCATTTTGTAGATAAGGAGACTAAGACCCACAGAATCTGTGACCGATAGAACCTGAACCCAGTTCCTCTGACTCTAAATTCAGTGCCCTTTTCACCACGCTCCTCTGTTTAAATCCCATGAGCCCATTTCTTGTTTTTAGGGACATTAGTCATGTCTAACTCTTTGTGACTTCTTTTGGGGTTTTCCTGGCAAAGATACTGGAGTGATTGCCCACCTTCTCCAGCTGATTTTTATAGATGAGGGAATGAAGGCAAACAGAGTTAAGTGACTTTTCCAATGTCACACTACAAGTAAATGTCTGAGGTTAGACCTGAATTCAGGGCTCCCTGATTCCAGGGCACTACCTAGCTACTCCCATGTGAGCCCATACATATATAAACTCTCATCTGTGGAAAACCTCCACAGCATTAAATGTAAATACCCGAGATTTTGGGTATCATAAAATGTAAATCTAGAGAAAACCTTAGAAAATGTTTAGTTGATTAACCTTCAACTTAGCAACTTTTCTGTGTTTTATCTTAAGAGAAGAGGTGAACGAACGTTTGGTAAATTAGGAGTCTTTGGCTGACCTCCTTGGGAAATGAAAGTATTGTGCAATTAACTTTACTCAGTCATCCACCCAGTTTTTTATGTAAACCAGAAACCCCGGATCTTTATAGATTGAAGTCTCTTATTATTCTGGGAAGCAGACTTTACAGAAGGAGCTAGAGTTCTTTATTATAGAAGATAATGAAGAGGTTGAGTTTGATTTATGGCCATCTTCTGAGTTTAGTTTGTTTTAGCAGACAGAATGTACTGTACTGGGATGATATCAGACCAATATGGCTGTTATAAAATTTTCAAATGGGTTAATTTTACATAAGCTTCTGTAAAAACATTAAATAATAATGATTTTTAATTAAGTAATTTTGTAGTTAGAGCCTGGTTCCAAAGTCTTTTTTAATCTAGAGAGTCTGTCTATTGGTTGTTTCCGGCATTGATTCAACATGACTTGAATTTGACTGACTTGATTTAAATGACTTGATTTAAATTTAACGTAATTTAACTTAATGCTTTTCATTCTGGAATATCTGGAATCCCATCTTGTAGTTCTGCCTTTTGGATTTTTACCCATCTTTCAAAGTCCTACTCAAAATAGACTTCCTCTTCCTTGATCCCTCTAGCCAGATGTCACTTCTCCATTTATTGAGAGACGTTAATGAATTTGAGTACTGAGCTTTTGATGGAGAGAGTACTAGGTCTGTCAAAGAAACTTGGCTTTGGAGAAACAAGATTTACTTGTAAGCTGTATGAATCTAAGAAAATAATTTAATCTTATTTAACTTTCTTCTTATCACAATTGTTTTGAGCCTCAATCAATATAGTGCTTTGCAAACTATAAAGTTCTACATCTTTAAAATTTTATTTTTGATGAACCAAAATATATTTTCTCCTTCACCTACCTTCCCTCTTTGTAACAAATTTCATAGTAAAATAAAACATTCACACGTTATTAGGGTCCAAAAATTATAAGTCTCATATTGCATCGTGAATCCTTCACCTTTGTCAGGAAATGGGTAACATTGTTATCAGTGTTCTGGAATTATAATTGGTTATTGTATTGGTGAGAGTGCTTAAATCTTATAAAGTGTTAATAGCAATCAATCAGCAAGCATTTATTAAGTGCCTACTGTATGCCAGGTGCTGAGAATACAAAGACAGAAATATAAGTCTTTCTTCTAAGGAGCTATTATAGACTGTGTCCTAAATTTACTGTGTAATAATGTGAACCATTATTATAATTATTTCTCTTACTGTGTTTTTATGCTCTGTCTTTCACATTTTCTCTTTATCTCTGCCTCTTGACTTCTCTAGGTTTCTTTAGATATCAGCTGATGTCCTACCTTGTACAAGAAGCATTTACCAGTCCCTCTTTTTTTCCCTACTGTGTTCTTTCTCTTGATTACTTCCAATATATCTTGTCTATATTCCCTCTTGTTTCAGCTTCTTCTTGTGTGTTATCTTCTTCCATTGGGAAATATGGAGTGTTCTGGGAGGACTAACTCCTCTGGTCTGAAGACCTCCTGAACCCTTTTCAGGGCCATTCATTCACTTTTGGTGTCTAGCTCTCCCCCAGCTCTCTCCTGTGGCTTCAAGAAGCTATAACGTGCCCAGCAACCACACTCTGGTAAAACCATCTCAACAGAGTCTAAACCAAGTTGTGGGTAACTCAAATTTGTGAGTGAGTCAGGGGATAAATGCCCTAAGCATGTGAAGACTTCCCCTATGGGAACAGGTGGATAAGAACAGTTTGTTCAAAGGGCTATGAAGGTGGTTGAGACCAGTGCTGTAGAGCTCTTAGAGTTTGGGTAGACATCCAAGATTCCAAGAGCATCCCCTGGATCCTGGATCATTGACAGTCACTCTGACTTTTATGACTGGAAGACAGAGTGAGGCTGATGACTTCGACGCAACTTTGCCTCACTTAAAACCCATTCACCAGAAAGTCAAGACACCATCCCTTGACATCATTGATCTTCTTCAAAAATGAAGAAGGAACAATGACATATAATTGTTTGAACATAGTTGTTTACTATCTTTTTTTTCCCCATTAAGTCATGAGCTCCTTGAGAACCAGGACTATTTTTGCCATTTTATTTTTGTGTCTTTAGCAATTAACATTGTATCTGGCATATAATACGCATTTAATAAATGTTTGTTGACTTGGATACCTTATTTAGGAATTATTCTCTGGCTAGGTTTATCTCCAGTTTGATTTAAGTTTTTTAAAGGTAAGTAATATGTCTTTGTGTCTCTCACAGTGCTTAATCTGTTGTGTGTGTATGTGTGTGTGTTTATTGTGATGGGAAGTTGATCATAGTAGGATCAATAAATATTTGTTGACTTGAATTATTGAATTAAAAATATTGAAATATTTTAATTTAATTGAAATATTTTAAATAAAATAAATTGAATTAAAATAAATTTAGCATTTAGTCTTGCCATTTTTCATTCTTAGTCATGACAAGCTTTTTCTGGCTAAGTTGAGAACAGGATCAAGTGAGTAATTTTACAAGTCCAGAAGTAAGTTATTGGTCTTATTGTATGTAAACCTTGGCTTGTAATTATTTATTCAGCCTAAGGAAGAACCAGAGATTTGTGCCTTCTAAAATTAGAATACTTATATCCTGTTTATTAAACCTAGTGGGCTCACTGTATTGACTTCTATAGCAGTTGGGTTTAGTTGTAGGTTGTAAGGAGACTTAATCTGACTTTATATGACTAACAGGAAACACTGACATAAGAAAACTTCTCAAGTCCTTTGTGATTATGAATTTGATATGTTGAATTTGATAACAGTTTGAAAGGGAAACTGAATTCAGATACTCAATTGCTTTGTGACCCTGGGCAAGTCACTTAACCTCTCTTTATTTCAGTTTCTTATGTTACAACTATAAAAGTATTTTAAGAGATAGGTTTTTGAGTAAGTATTAATTTACTGCTAAGGCTTGCATTATAACCAATAGATTGATAAGTCAGTGGCCCCCTCCATGACCTAAGATCCTGAAGACACTCCAGGCAATTATATAAATAGAGTTTTAGGAGCTCATAATTCATCCCTATCTTGAATATTCCAAGACATCTCCAATTGGTAAATAACTAATTAGGAGGTGGTTCATCAATCTCTCAACCTTTCCCCACACCATAGATGTTGGAGATCATACTCAGGCAGGAAGAGAATCATTGTCTCCCTTTTCTATTAATCAAATTTTGTTAAAAGGAAAACATTCAGGGGGGTGGCTAGGTAGCTCAGTGGATTAAAAACTAGACCTGAAGATGGGAGGTCCTGGGTTCAAATGTGACCTCAGTCATTTCTAGTTATGTGACCCTGGACAAGTCATTGTCCATTGTTGAACCCTTACCACTCTTCTGATTTGAAACCAATAAGGCAGAAGATAAGGGTTAAAAAAAAAAAGAAAGCATTCCTTGGAATTCCTAAGAACAAAGGACATGTAAAAAATCACCAGATCGGAGGGAGTCCCTCTCATCCAGGTCCCGATATAGAAATTAATATAGCATATGAAAAACATCCTCATAATAACGCAAAACGGACATAATAACAGAACCTACCTAGTGGGATTGTTAGGAGGATCAAATGAGACATTTGTAAATGGATCTAGCACTGTGCCTGGCATATAGTAGGCATTATATAAATTTTTATTCTTTCCCTTTCCTCTTATTGATATTTTTAGCCAGAATTTGGGCAGCTCAAAGTTGTCTTTGAGGATCCCAGGAGGGAAACAGGTTGCTAAATCCACACAACTCTTAGGGGAAGATTTCATGGTATTAGGATAAAATGTAAAGGAGGCAGTTAAATTTTTTTTAAGTCTTGCTGCATAAGAATGAGCTACAATCGAATGTAATAGACTTTTCTATCAGCAGCAACGCAATGCTCCTGGATTTGGAGGCAGAAAGACCTGAATTCAAATCCTGCTCCCAGCATTTAGTACCTGTGTGGCCCTGGAAAAATAATTCATCTGCTCCTCATCTTTAAAATGAGAGGTTTGAACCCAGTGTCCTGCAAGGTTCCTTTTATGCTCCCATGATCCAGTTTTTGTAAATGATCAGACAGTGGTCCGGAGAAGTGAAATGTCATCATATCGTTATTCATAGAACCAAGACTCACCCTCAGAACTCCTCTTTTCCTACTGAGAGAATCCTGGTAGGAATAAGAAGTTCCTCCTTCATTTTACATGACTCTTTTGAGAGCTTAGTGGACAAGAGTTCCTTGAGAATTTAATGTTTCAGCTAGTATTAATAAGCTGAACTCATATAGTTGGAAGGAGATAGTCATTCCAGCTTCTGAAGAATGAAGGTTGTGGAAGCAAAGTATTATATACACTGTCAGACCCACTTGTATCGTGGAATTCTCTTTCCTTATTTAAAAAGATTATCAAAAAATACACACACACATATATATATGTATAAATAAAATTATAAAAGAGATTCTACCCAAGATTGATTATGTTGTAAAAAGAAAAAGCAACAATGCAAATAGAGGGGGTGGTGATGGTGGCAAATTTTCTTTCCTGAGGAGTGTCATGGTTGTTTCTTTTGCCTAATGATGTCACCAAGACTGCTGCTGCTCTCCATTAAGCAGACCTCTGTACCTAGATTTCAGAGCTCTCCTGCCAGGCCAGCTCCTGATTTCAGAACTATTCTTGGCTGCTCTTGACTTGAATGTTCACTTTAACACTGCTTATTTTTTTTTCTTTTTAATTTTCTTTGTAAATTTTTCTTCATGGTTACATGATTCTTGTCCCTTTCCCCCCTCCTGGAGTTGACAAGCAATTTCACTTGGTTATACATATATTATCACTCAAACTCTGTGTCCATATTAATCATTTTTGTAATACAGTAATCTTTTAAAACCAAAACCAAAACCCCAAATCATATACCCATATAAACAAGTGATAATTCATATGTTTTCTTCTGGATTTGTACTCCCACACTTCTTTTTCTTGATGGGGATAGCATTCTTTCCTATAAGTCCCTCACTGTTGTCTTGGATCATTGCATTGCTTTTAGTAGCAGAGGCAATTACAATTGATCATCCCACAATGTTTCACTTTTTGTATACAGTCTTCTCCTAGTTCTGCTCATTTCATTCTGCATCAGTTCATGTAGGTCTTTTAGAAATCAGGCAGTTCATTATTCCTTTTAGCACAATAGTATTCCATTATCATCAGATACCACAATTTGTTCAGCCATTCCCCAATCGAGAGACTCCCCCTCATTTTCCAATTTTTTGACACCACAGAAAGCACAGCTATAATTATTTTTTTTACAAATGGATCCTTTCCCATAAAAAAAAAAATCTCTTTGGGATACAAACCTAGTAGTGGTGTTGCTGGATCAAAAGACGCACATTCTTTTAAAGTCCTTTGGGCATAATTCCAAATTGCCTTCCAGAATCATTGGATCAATTCACAACTCCACCAGCAATGCATTAGTGTCCCAACTTTTCCACATTTTTTCTTTTATTGTCTTTTGAGAGGTTGCCAGGATCTCATATTAACTTTGTGTCCTTTGTTTCTGACAATTCCCCATACCCTCAAGTCACCACCTCTAGTCTCTTCCAGATATGCTCTGAAATTCAACATTCTCCATTTCTTCAACTTATTCTTCTACATCATGGTTTAAAACAAAAGTTCTCAAAAGTTTCATCTACAGATCCCCAGGGGTCCCTGAGACCCTTTTAGGGGATCCCTGAACTTAAAAATCTTTTTACAGTAGTGAATTAGTTGACTATGACCAACTCTTTGTGACCCAATTTTTGGGGTTTTCTTTGCAAAGTTACTGCAGTAGTTTACCATTTTCTTCTTTACCTTATTTTTACAGATGAACTGAGGCAAACAGAATTAAGTGACTTGCTCAGAGTCATATAACTAGTAGGCATCTGAAGCCAGATTTGAACTCAGGAAGATGAGTCTTTCTGATATCAGGCCTGGCATTTTATCTACAGGGCCACCTAACTACCCCCATTAGTCCTAGCTGCACTGTTGAAATATTCCTTTTCCCAACTATCTGTGTGAGGCTAGATTTTCTTAATATGCTTCAAAAAGAACATT
The DNA here is from genome assembly GCF_016433145.1 of Gracilinanus agilis. Classification (NCBI taxonomy): domain Eukaryota; kingdom Metazoa; phylum Chordata; class Mammalia; order Didelphimorphia; family Didelphidae; genus Gracilinanus; species Gracilinanus agilis. Next base: position 425,263,191 of record NC_058133.1, on the reverse strand, counting down.
ATCACAATATTCAGAAGCAGACATGACTTTTATTAATGCTAGTATAGGCATTAAAGAGATTTTAAAAAACGTACAAAACAATGCCACTTCTTTCTTTTGGGAAATCTAGTTACTTTTTGTAAAAAAATGATATCTATATAAATTATACATATATAATTTACATAAATATATATCTAAATATAAACATACACAATTTATATAAGTATACAAATGTTTTATATAAATATTTACATAAAAATAAATGTTACAATTTATATAAAATATTTATATAAAAATAAGGCCATGTATAATGTAAAAGGCTTTTATTGTTATTTTTAATGAATTAGTAAATATTTTAAATTTTTTATGTTTTAGTTTCTAATTTGGTAAATATCAATAACTTACATTAACAAAAACTCTTTGGAGTTTTTAATAATTTTCAAGAGCATAAAGGGCTTCTGAGACCAAAAAGTTTGTATACTACTAGTTTGGAGGTTTGTCACCATCTTGATTGTTTTTTTCTATATATAATTCAGTTTGTCCATATTCTTCCTCAAGAAGGAAGCATAGTAAATCAAGTGTTGTCTGGTGATATGTGACCGGAATAGAGTAGCTTTTCTTTTTTTTTTTTTAAGCCTTTACCTTCTATTTGGAGGCAGAAGAGCAGTAAGGACTAGGCAGTTAAGATTAAGTGACCTGCCCACGGTCACACAGCTAGGAAGTGACTTGGATTTGTACCCAGCACCTCTAAGCTTTGCTTTCAATCTACTGAACCACTTAGCTGCTCCAGAATGGCATTTTTTTTAAACTATCACCTCATAGTAGCCTCACATTGGGTTTATACTTGGCTAAAAACCAAACTAAACCTTTAAAGTTTTTCACACAAACTATCTACTTGTGTTTCCTCCTTTCTGACCTTATCTAATTTTTTTTAACCCAGATTTTACACTTAAGGACAGAGGGTTTAAATATAGGGTTTAAATATGCATCTATAAATCATCTTGTATTAATCACAGTGAAGGAATCTGTTAGTTGGGCACTGTGCTAAGTGCTGGGGGATACAAAGAAAGCCAAAAAGAAAATTCATGCCTGAGAAGCTCTTGTTAGAGATAATAAGTATACAACTGTCGAAGATAGATACATTTGTAAATGGAAGGGAATAGCCTTGTGAAGACACTAAAAGTGGCTGTGGGAGTAGGTGAGACTTTTACAGGTAAGTTGAGGTTTGATCTATGTCTTGAAGAAAGCCAGGTGAGCTGGGATATGGAGGTAAGGAAAGAGAGAGCATCACCTTCATTATTTTTCCTCTTTGCCATGCCAGACACTTAATTCAGATTTCTGCTTCATAAGAGCATGGTGCCCAGGCTTCCTAATGCTGTTACTATTTAAAGACTTCATTTTATGAACCTCTTTCCTGATCCTTTCTCGGCCTAAGGCTTTTTAAAAATATTTCTGCCTATAGCATTGCTAATTGTTTTATCTCTCAGCAGTGCTTGGACCTTGGCTCTTGAGCTGTAAGTGAATCTTTTATGAACTTGCTACTTTTCAAAACAGCTAATTTTTGGATGAGAGTATTGTGATAGATTCTACGAAGCTGACAGTGGTCAGAACCATGCTTAGAATTTGTGAAATCCAGACAATTGTCCTAGGACCTATTCTGGGAAGGGAGGAGTAAGGCGTTGGAGGTGGGGAGGGGTTCTGGCAGCTGGACAGTGATTTAAGAAGTCAGGGAAAAGACAGGAGATGGTGCTGCCAGCTGGTGTTTAAAAAGATCTACAGTTAGTAAATTGGAAGTCACCTTGGAAAAGAGGTCATCCTGTCTAGTCTTCTGCCTAAGGAGGAGTCCCATTTATAATATGTCTAACATATGCTCCTCTAACCTCTTCATGAATATTTCCTGTGATAATCAGCACAAGATCCCATGGGATATTCATATGCCCCCATCCCTGATTAATTGAGGAAAATGTATTGGCCATAATATTCTTTACTATCAATTAAATGTTTTAAAAAGTTAGGAAACCTGGAGACTACAAATTTTCCCTCTTTTTCCTGCCAGACAGGGTCCTGAGAAATCTGAAAGCGAAGAGAAAGAGTGGAATAATAACAGTCCATTTTTACTTAATAATTGTCCATTTTTACTTAACCCAGAGTTAAACTCAGAACACTTAAAGAATTTGGGAATCAAGGAAGCCTGAGAATTTTTATGGGAGGTGCGTTTTAAGAGGTTGAATCAGGAGAGAAATTTAAGGTTTGTGGGCTGGAGAATCTAGCTGGAAAACATTTGGTGATGCCGGTCTTAGTGGGGGGGGGGAAAGGAGATCATTATGGCATAGATTAATGTAGTTATGAAGCTTCATATCTTCCAGAGAGGAGAAAATGCAGGTATCATTCTAAGACTGGAGACTTAGCTTGAAGGAGGCCCTACTTTATCAGTAAGAGTTGGACTACCTGTTAATAGACAGCTATTACATTTGCTTTAGTCTTGAGACTTCCAGGAAGGTAGGGACATTGATCATAATTTTTTTGCAGCCTGAAGCCTGGAAGAGCAGAGAGACAGGAGAACAAGTCTTGGGAAGCCCAGAGTGTGAAAGTTTTTTGTTTGTTTGTTTGTTTTTTGTCCGGGACTTCCTATCAGGTCTATGACCAAACTGAAGAAAGAGACTTACTTAATCCTTATTAGATCTCAGTTCCTCCTCTGTGAAATGAGGAGTGTGGTCTATTTTCCTCTCATCCTTTGACTTCAATATATTATAGGCTAGAACTCCACAAATAAGGGAGGGAGCCATATCTAGTTTTTGTTGTTGTTTTTAAAATAAATCCTTACCTTCTGCCTTAGAAGCAATACTGTGTGTGTGTTGTTTCCAAGACAGAAGAGTGGTTAAGTGCTAGGCAAGGAGGGTCAAGTGACTTGCCCAAGGTCACACAGCTAGGAAGTGTCTGAGGCCAGATTTTGAACCCAGGACCTCTGCGGCTCTAGGCCTAGCTCTCAATCTACTGAGCCACCCAGCTGCCCCCTCAAGGAACTGTTTTTAAAAAGTCCTCTTCTGTATTCTTTTCTCACTGGTATAATACTCAGCAGTCCTTTAATTATTAAATTATTAAATTAGAACCTAGGATCTCCCATCTCTAGGCCTGGTTCTCAATCCACTAAACTACCCAGCTGCCCCTGGCTTATCTAGTTTTGAGAGACCTTATATCAGGGTCTACAGCCACCCCTTAACCAAGGATAAGGACTATGGAGGCACAGGAGGACCTAAGGCACCTACCTAATGGTGGTGTTGTGTACCTAATCCTTTAACCTCAGTTTGAAAACTGTATAACATCTAGCCCAAGCAGGATTTGGTTGGCAGACTTTAAGGACAAGATGTAGAAAAGTAGAGGGGTTCCCCCAGGTAAAAGGAGGGTCTGATTTCTTGGGGGACCAAGATTTACTGATAAAACTCTAAACTCTATAACTTTCTTAGGATTTATTACTATAATTTCCCATATGTTTGTTTCTAGTGCTTACTAATAAAAATCTTAAACTTACCCCCCTTGTAGGAGTTGAGAGTTATAAAGCAAACGGGGCTTTTGTGTTTCATTTACAACCTACATTTCCAGGTTTGGAAAGGAGAAGTAATGACCTCTAGAAGCCATTCACTTCCTAAGAACTTGCTGGTATTAAAAGAGTAGGAAGATAGGATCTCTGGGTGTATGTACCATAGTTAAATCCCTTTTTACTGTTGAGAAGTTCTTTCATTACATTGAGCTCCAAATTTGCCTTACTATAATTTTTCCATCTTTAGTTCTAATTATAATCTCTGGAGCCATGCAGATTTAATTTTAATCTCTTTCCCAGATGACAGTCCTTCAAAAACAGTATTTTTAGACAGCCGTCTACTCCCCTCTCCCTTCCAAAGGCTTTTCTTCTCTAGTCAAAACACCTAAATGCCTACAGATATACCCTCATAAAAAATGATTTCCAGACCCTTCATCATCCCAATCAAATCTTCTCTGGATCACATTAGTATAGAATCCCAAACTAAACACTATACTTCAAATGACATTGGGGCGGTTTTATCACATTTAGTCCTCACAAGATCCTGATGAGGTAGGGGCTATTATTATATGTCTTTTACAAATGAATGAAACAGATGGTTAGAGAGATCAAATGACTACTACTAATTTAGTAAATGTGTCCAGCAGGACTTGAATTCATGTCTTCCTGAGTGCAAACGTGGTACTATATATACTAGAAAACCTAGGGAATGGGGAAATGAAGTCTACAGATAACTTACTTGGACCTATTCATTGGGAAATGCTAAGTAAGTTGTAATTGATTATGAGGGAATACTATTGTGCTGTAAGAAATGATAAGCAGGATGACTTCAGAAAAAACCTAGAAAGACTTCCATGAACTGATGCAAAGGGAACTGAACAAGAATATTGTATACATTAACAGCAATATTGTTTAATGATCAAATGTCATTGACTTAACTCTACTCAGTAATAAAATGGACAGTTTTGGAGGACTCATGATGAAAAATGTGCTCCACTTCCAGAGAAAGAACCAATGGAGTCTGAATACAAATTGATGCCTTTTCAAAGCTTTATTATTATTTTTTTTGGTCTATGCTTTCTTTTACAACATGACTAATATGATATTTTTTGCATGACTGGGCATGTATAATCACTGTTGAATTGCTTGCTATCTTAGGAATGAGAGAGGGAGAGTTTGGAACTCAAGTTTAAAAAATAAACATTAAAATTGTTTTTACATATAGTTGGAAAAAAAAGAATCTTTTAAAATGAGAAAAAGTCCAAATAACTTATTTGGCAGGTAGATCTAATCATTGATGAATATTGAGCTCCCTAACTCATATCTCTATGGCTTTTCAAAAGCCAGGTCTTCTCTAATAAATATTAATGGAGTTGATTTGTTGTTACTTTGGATTTACAACAAATATTATTGCCTCTTATATGCAGAATAGTGTGCTAGGTACTGGGCAAGATGTAACAGTATCTGTCTCTGTGTACCTTAACGTAGTAGATTAATCAATATTTATTGAATTGGATCAATGTCTTTTTAAATTTTTTTCTGCCTTCTAACATATTAGCAATTAAAAAAAATCTTACCTTTTGTCTTAGAATCAATACTCTGTTCTGGTTCTAAGGCAAAAGAGTGCTATGGGCTAGGCAGTGGGGGTTAAATGACTTGCCCAGGGTCACACTAGGAAGTGTGAGGAAGGATCTGAGGACAGATTTGTACCCAGGACCTCCCTTCTCTAGACCTGACTCTCAGTTCACTGGGCCACCCAGCTGTCCCCAGCAATCCTTCTTAATTTCACATTGTATTCAAATTTGATAATTCTGATTGAATGAAAAGGTATTTATTATTTACTGTGTCGATCACCATTTTAGGCAGGTAGTGCAGTGGATAGAACACCAGACCTGTAATTAGGAAAACCTGAGTTCAAATTCTGCCTAAGCTACTTTTGACTGTGTGACAGTGGGCAAGTCACTTAACCACCATCAACCTCATTTTCCTCCTATGACATGGGAATAAAGCATAGCACCTATTTCCCTAGATTGTTGTCAGGATAAAATGAGGTAATATTTTAAAGGTGCTTTGTTGACCTTAAAGTGCTATACAAATGCCAGTTATTACTGTTGTTATTATTCTAAGCCCTGGGGATTATAAAGAGGAAGTTGAGTCCTCTAGTTGTTTATGTTCTTGTAGGAGGGAATAGCTTATGGGAATAATGATCAGAGAAGGGTGGATCTGGGGAGTCACAGATTACATTCGCTTCTAGAGCTACGAAATACTTTCATTGTCTTCAGTCCAGGCTTTGACCAAAAAATATTCAGTGGGGGCAGACAGAACCAAAGATAGGACCTTGCAGTATTGTTTTTCAGGTGAACAGAGAACATGAACATTTCTTTTGGTCTGAAATAACATTTTGCTATTTCGATAGGGATTCACATGTAGCTCCTTCTCCTTTGAACATTTGAGTAACATTTGCTTTTCTCTAATACATCAGCTTCATTCTCCTTCTCCATTGGTGTTAGAATAACTTTAACAACGGGGATCGATGGTATAATTCAGAATATTTTTTTGGGAGGCCAACCATTTGAAAGGCAAAAGCTTTGAATGTAAGGGGGAGTCGGAGGTCTCTTGGGTTGGACACTCATTTTTCATCTCGGATGATCCCTGATAGAGGGGTTTGGAAGAAAGCCTTTCTCCAACAATCATTTTTTGATTCATAGAGGCAGACAATCTGGAAAGAAGGGATTTCTGAAAATAAGTCCCAAAGGAAGGAAGAAAAAGAAAGAAAGAAGCATTTATTAAGCAGCTACTTTGGGCTAGTGACTATGGTGGTATTTGGTTATAATATATCAGCCTCATCATTATATTGATGGTTGGGCAATAATAATCTCCCTATACAGGGTCAGATTTGGGGTTTAGGACCACCTTTTTGGGTTGTTAAAAGGGCTCCAAGGTTAGGAATGTACTTTATGACTTCTGAAAATCCTGCCACTTCTGACTCCACATTTCTATTCTAAAACACTCTAATTTAATAAGTGGTTATATTTGGTGACAGTGACTTATAGGATGCTCCGGAATAGAACGTGTTGATCTCTACTTTCCCAACATGACTTCCCTGTGCTTAAATTGGAGAAGCCCTAGAAGTGTCAAAATGGATGGCAAATGTCATTCTCCCCAAATCAAGGGAGAGAATCAAACCTCATTGCTCCCATTAAACTACTAGAGGGTAATCAAAGACAATGATTAAACATTTTGAATATTCAGCTTCAAATCAGAGCTGCTATTAAGTTGTAAATAAACATCCATCCCTCCTAAAAGTCAAGGGCTCTGTGTTACAGTCTGTTACCAGCTTCATGAAATGCCTTTAAAATTCTGAGATCTGGAAAAGTCTTTGTGAAGACCTTTAGGGAAAAGCCTCTGGCTGTATTTGAGCCCAAAAGATAATTCTTTTTCCTTATGCTTTTTCCCGGATTGAGGTGCCTAGGAATGAGCTAGGGTGTCTGGGTAATCAGAGTTCTTATCAAAGGTGTAAGAAAACTGCCCAAATGATTGTTTACCTGTTCCTAGCATATGTATGTATATATGGGTGTATGTTTATGCACACCCATATACATATATTTGGTGTGTGCTCTTTGGGGTGTGTGTGTATTTTGGGGGTGGGGGAGCCTTTTATTTATTTTTAAAACCCTTACTTTCTATCCTAGTAAGAATTCTAGATCAGAGAGGGAAGGAGTAGGCAAACTGAGTTAAGTGACTTGCCCCAGGTCATACAGCTAAGAAGTGTCTGAATCCAGATTTAAATCCGGGTCTTCTACCCACTGTCACCTAGATGCCCCCCCCCCCCCGTTTTGGGGTGGGGTTTAAAGGAATACTTTCTGAAATTTGTGCCCCAAATAATCCATATGGCCAATCTTAACTACAAGCCCTAGTTAACATCCACAGCATTCAGTCTCTTGTTGGTGGGCATCCATATTTAGCTCTTTTTTAGACCTTTGAGAAGACAATGACATATGATTAAGGGTCCCCCTCCCCCCACTCTTTTTATGACTTAACTTTGCTCATAAATCCATGAGGTGAGTAAATAACTAGAAACAAAAATGAATGACAACAAGTGGACTAGAGAGATCTGTGCATCTGGTGGAATACTTGGATTTGTGTGGTGCAGTGGAGGGAACAGGCAGGACTTTAAATATAGAACTGGGAAGAACTTTGGAAATCATCTAGGCCAACTCTTTTATTACTTTTTATCAATTATAACTGATACTAGGCTAGAGTTAAATGACTTGCCCAGCCAGGGTCACCATAGCTAGGAAGTATCTGAAGTCACATTTGAACTCAGGACCTCCCATCTCCAGACTAGATTTTCTATTTTCTGTGCTACCTACCTGCCCCTTGGACATCTCTTATTTAATAGGTGACGAAATTGAGAGCCAAAAAAGTTACATGTTGTTGTTTTTTGTTCCCCTCCCCCAAGCCCAAGTAGGTAGAATATAATAGAGATGGGGGATTTGGATTACTGTCTCAGCTCTGGTAATAGCTGGACAACCCTGGGCAGATGACCCGACTATGGAGCCTCACTGCCCTCATCTTTAGACTGGAAATAATGTGCCATATGCCTCATAGGAAAAAGGAAAGTTATCTATAATTTCAAATGGTATTTGCTAAGATCTCCTGTACCTAGGAATGTATACATGCCTTCCCTAATACATAATTTTTTTTTTACTGTGTATCCTTTTATCTTCAGAACTTTTGGATTTGGTTGTGGTTTTTTTTACCCTTCAGAGTTGTTTTTTGGAATTCACTGATACCTAGACTTCCTCATAGAAAATAGACCATGAAAGAGTACTTGTGACCTTATTCCAGTCCCTTAGCCTCTCTGCCTCAGTTTCCTCAAGTGTAAAATGAAGAAAATAATAGCATCTATTTCTCAGGGTTGTTCCAAGGATCAAATGAGAAAATACTGATAAGGGGCCCGATATGTAGTATGTGCTATGTAAATTTAAATAAATATTTCTATTTATTCTTGTTTTCTACTCTTATTCATCCATTTATTCTAGAGGTTGTATATTCTGTCTCTCCAAGAATCTTTAAGCAGAGATTATCATGGGGTGGTGGAGATACCTTTCATGTAGAGTTTAGATTACATATCCATTGAGTTCCTTTCCAACTTTCAAACTCTGTAATCTTGAGAACTGACTGCTATGAGACAGATGAAATCGATTTGTCCAAGATCATAAAACCTAGTGAGTGACAGACTCAAAATTGAAACTAGTGTTAATAACAATAATGATGATGATCTTCACTGACATACCACTTTCAGGTTGGCTCTGAGGGCACTTGATCCCCAATTTGTTATTTGAACCAATCAACATCCTTAGAAATATAATTATATCCATTTTATAGATGAGGAAACTGAAGATCAGAGAGCCAAAGGGACTTACCCATATTCATATTGCTAATGTCAGAGATGGACTTCAAACCTAGATGGTTCCCAATTCCAAGTCCAGCATGGCAGCTTTTTGGGTACATTGCTTCACGCAAATCATATGAGTTTTCAACCTGCTGGGGTTAGAAGGGCTTGACTAATAGCTATTCTAGTTGTTTATTAATGAGTTACAATTAGTCTGATGGCCACTCCTCACTTTTTTGTTACCATTTATTTTTATTTTTAAAATATAACATAATATAATATGTAACATAACAATATAATACTTTTGATTAGTTATAAATCTAAGAGAAACAAATTCTCACAATAGTTATGCCCCCAAATCTATGTCTCATTCTTTTTTTTTTTCCCTTTTCACCTTTCTCTCCTCTCAAAAAGGCAGGGAATATGATCTAGGTTGTAGATACATTATCATATAATGCCTATTTCTCAGTGAAATGAGATATTGCTTACTCCAGAAAAAAATTCACACTTCACTTTTTAAAGTTTTTATTTTGATAGCCCGGTCTAGAACTCACATCTCCCAGTGTTCAGTTGATAATGTTTTCTAGTGAGTTCCCCTGAGATCAGTTATGCTTTATAAAAAGTGAATTAAAATGAACTTTTTTAAAGTGCTTACTTTGAGTGGCAAATTAAGTGGAAAATGGCAAATTCACTTGAAACCAAAGTAAATGAAATAACTTTCTGAAGAACTAAACAAAAGCAAGCTCTTTTAGCCATTCAAGAGCCAACGATATTTTCCTAACATCTGATTTTGGTTTTGTGTTTTGTAGGCTTTCTTCTGAGTTCCTGGGCTGCTCTCTCTTTTTTTTTTTCCTTGAAAAAGTTCTACTGAAGAAGTTATTACGCACACAAACAAAACCATGGACCTCATTGGGTTTCTGAAGTCTCAGTTCCTATGCCATTTAATCATTTGTTATATATTCATCGTGTCAGGGCTGATCATAAACACTATTCAGCTCTTCACCCTTGTTCTCTGGCCGATCAACAAACAACTCTACAGGAAGATCAACTGCAAACTGGCGTACTGCATTTCAAGCCGTAAGATATTTCTTTGATGTTTATTTTCATTTATATTAGATGCTCGCTGAAATGATTATTCAAATGAGAACTTTAGCTTCAGGTCTTTCTAAGAATTTATTCTACACCTAGTTCTAGTACTATGTTATCCCATATTCATTTTAGCCCAAGTTAGATTAAAGGAGACCATGACTCTGGCCTCAAAAGTTGGGGGAACCTCATTTTGCTTCTTGGACTTCGTATTGTGCGGCTTGGTTTCTTGACCTGGCAAATAGAGAGAATATTTCAGTTTCTCCCTATTTTATCCTGATATTCTCGGGAGTGAAAGGCGATTTCAAACTGCATTATTTAGATACTGTATATACTGCCATATATGTTGTGTATAGGCATATATACGATGTGCGTATTGTATATAGACACACATATAAAATGCCGAACATGTAATATGTTAATAAGTAAACTATATAAATGCAACATGCACAAATCAACACGACATCTAAGTAATTCATGCATTTACATGTGTGTACACATGCATGGCACATTATATGTGTGCATGCTCAACACACAATGTACATATATGAGGAACACACAGTACACATGTGTGCATGCCCACAAAACATTACACACAGAGACACTTAACAGGCTCATGAAGGCACATGCAACATACATGTATGTAGATACATGTATACATGTACATCTATACAGAAATGTTTGTGTGTGTGTATGTGTGTATATAAATGTTTCCCAGCAGAAGGTAAGTTTCCCAAAGGGGGGTGGCAGCTTCCTTTTTTGTCTGTTTCTTTAACGTTTTCTTAGCACAGTGCTTAGCGCATAGTAGGTGATTAATGCTTATTGGAATGAAATGAAATGACTTATTAGTAAGAACATTCAAATGAGAATGAGAATAATTGTGATTACTTTTGGGAGAATAAAACAAGATGATATTTGTGAAGTGTTTTGCAAATATTAAAAATGTTGCCATCATCATTATTTTTACTAGTCAACTATTAGCTTTTTGAGTATAGAGATTACTGACCTTTTATAGTTTAAAATCTTATAAGTACTGTTTCTTTTCTTTTTTTTTTCTCTTTTAGAAATTTCAATAATGGGCAGAATTTTTTTTTGAGCTCTGGGGCTGAAACCAAGGAAATCAGCTTTGATGTCTCTAGATCTCTGCTTTGTATAGTTTTTCTAAACCAGAGGTTCCCAAACTTTTTTGGTCTACCGCCCCCTTTCCAGAAAAAAAATATTACTTAGCCCCCTGGAAATTAATTTTTTTAAAAATTTTAATAGCAATTAATAGGAAAGATAAATGCACCTGTGGCCATCACCTCCTCCTGGATAGCCGCAGCACCCACCAGGGGGCAGTGGCGCCCACTTTGGGAATCACTGGTCTAAACCAATATTTGATGGAAATAAGTACCTTGCTATCTCCTTAAGGTTTCTAGATGAGATTAATAGGAGTGATCTGTAAAATGGCTGGGAAATAATATGGACCATATCTCTAAGCATCCTTTTAAAAATAAAAAGAATACTATATACATACATGTACAAATACATGGGTATGTATGTATTGTGTGTGTGTACATATACACACACACATACACTCCAAAATGATCTTGAATAAGCCAGAGAAAACACGGATGCTGAATTTCCCAAAACGAATTAGTAGAATTTCAAATCTGGGCAATTCTAAGATACTTTTTATCTTGCGTGAACATCGGTTGGCTAATTCACAGAAAGAATGTTGGCCCAGGAATTACATAGGCAGGAAGGGCATCCAGAAGTGCTCCAGAGAGCTTTAGGAGGAAAGAAGATCTCTCTCCTTCATCTTATCTATTTTAGTTCCCATGAAAATATAGAGAAATGAGAGTAAGATATGAGCCACAGACTGGTTTTTTCCTTCACATTTTGTTAAGGTGAGTCAACTAATGGCCCTAGAGGATCCATTTCCTTCCCTTTATTTCACCATCCCTATCCCTCCCACCCCCCAGAGTTTGTTCTCGTAGGTTTCTTAGCAGCATCATTGAGTGTCCCGGAATTTTATTATGACTCCCAAGTTACCCCAACAACATTTTCTAGATACCTTTGCCTCTTAGTAGTGTTCTTTTTTACCACATGAAATTCACTTAAAAGAAAATGCTAACAGAAAAGAGGGAAGTTACAGTCAGACAAATGGGTCCAGGTGAGTGAAGAGTAATGTTAAGGCTTGAGAAATTTTTCCTGGACCAGGAATGAGGCTATATAATTTGGAGATTTAGCTAGGAAATGGCACAAAAACCACCCCTTAAATCTGATGTAGATATTCAGTTTCTGTTTAGCTTAACTTTTTACCCCTCCCTAGGGTAGAGGAGTAAACTGTTGACCAAGGGTTTAATTATGCCTTCAGGCATATGAGTCAATGTGTACATGGGGAAATAAGCTGCATTAATGAATAGAAGTTGACTTTCCGAGAAAAGAGACAAAATATACAATTTCAGGTTCTATCTCCACCTTTGACAGTAACTGGCTATGACTGAATAAATCACTTCAGCCCTCTGACCTTGATATTCTCCCAGGGCTCGAGGTCAGAAGATGAGAGTTCATGGCAACTCACCTTCTTACTTTTACTCTGACCATGGACAAATGACTGAGCCTCAGTTTTATCTTCTGTAAAATGAAGATAATAGAACCTGGTCCAACTAATTTTTAAGTGCATAAAGCTATCATTCTTGAAGATCATCAAATAGACTAATTTTCCTTGCTTAGCTAATATCTTGAGTATCTAAAGGAAACATTACATCTTCTAGCCCGATAATTAGTGGTTGATGAGATCTCTTTGAATAAATGTAGTGTTCAGGGCCATTATATGGGATTTTCTGACTCACACTGTAATTCTTCAATTTATGACCTCTTGTCCGTCTGGGTAGAGCCATAGATATGAGTCAAGTGAATTGTAGTTGTTTAGTTGTGTCCAACTCTTTGTGACTCCATTTGGGGTTTACTTATTAAAGATATTATAATAATTTGCCATTCTCTTCTCCAGCTCATTTTTCATATGAGGAAACTGAGACAAATAGGATTAAATGACTTGCCCAGAGTCACACAGCTAGTGTCTAAGGCCAGATTTGAACTCAGGAAGATGAATCTTCCTGACTTCAGGCCTATCTTTCTATCCACTGTACCAACTAGCCGCCTGTGAATTGTAGTACAATTTGGCAAACAAAATGACTCCAAAACACTAAAAATGAAGTTTGCTGTTGCCTGAGTTTTTGTTTAAACACAGGAAAGATTCTTCACTTTCTGATAATAAAGAAAATAATAAGCAATAACAATATTGGAATTTTACAAAAGGTTGTAAACTCTAATGTTATTGGTGCTGTTTTTTTCCTTTCTGACTCCCATACATGCTCTTATCAAGGATGAAGCTAGCCACTCATCTAGACCTTCTCATCCTTCAAGTCTCATGTCCTTCCATAAACTTTCCACAAAACATCCTCCATCCAAGGATGCTGGGACTATTCTTGTGCATCACAATATGTAATGTGGAAACTAGTGGAACATAGAGGCTATCTTGTAGTTATGTCAGGTTCAGTGACTAGTGTTTTTCTAGTAATAAATTTTCCTGATAATATCCTTTACCTCTTTCTATATAATGGCCTCATTTAATAATAGCTCTTTATATAGTGCTTTAAGGTTTGCAAAGCATTGTACATGTTATCTGATCTTCACAATAAACCTATGAAGTAGGTGCTGTTATTGCTCCCATTTTATAGATGGGGAAACTGAGGCCGAGAAAGTTTTAGTGATTTGCCCAAGTTTGAATTCAAAATTAGTTCTTGCTTGTAAATTGAGCTCTATCAACTGTGCCACCTGGGAAAATGAGTGTTGGTAGCCAGATTCTCCATTCCTGCAGTCTAAAGATCATTTCTTTATTTTAAATTTGTTTCCTTTTAAAAATGAAATGGTCGACTGCCAGAAGTCTCCTATTTTAGAATATTCAGTTATAAGGAAAAGAAAATTCAGTACATATTATTCCACCTTCAGTGACTTTTTTCCTCCTATCAGTTATTGCTGATCCAAGTCCAGTACTCTAGTCTCTGTATCAATTAGTTGCCTTAAATAAATGATGATTTGGGGATTGGATGGAATGTTATTATGCTTTAAGAAAAAATAAAAGGAATGTCTTCAGAAAAATATGGAAAGAATTCAATGAACTGACACAGATTGAAGAGAGCAGAATCAGGAGTCCAAATTTATACAATAATTAAAATAATGTGAAAAACAACTCCAAAAAGCTTAAAAACTCTAATCGATACAATAATTATGATCATAGAATAATCTTGATGAAACATACTTTCTATCTCTTGGCATGGAGAATCCGATGGAGGAGAGGTGCAGAACGAGATGTATGTTTTTAGATACAGCGAATATATGCAGATTTGTTTTGCTTTACTATTGTTACAAAGAATCTAGGTTTAGGTGGAGGGGGTGAGGTTGAGAGTGCACATGAGGAGTTGTATTAATGGTACAAAAGAAAATAAAGAGAAATATTCAATGAAACATTTTTGAATTATACAAAAATGGAGCAAAAGGAAATTTATAAGGGATCATAGACAAGTTGGAGCATATCTGTGTTGTGTTTTATTTACTTTCTTAAAGCTATATAGTATCATATAATCATAAGTCATCACTATCACATAGAATCAATTGTTTTCTGTTCTTTATATATGGAAATGCTTATTATATTTGTTGATGTGTGTAAAGTTCATAGTAAAAATTAGCAAAGAAGAAAAAAAAGGACAGGCTTGTTTATCTTTTCCCAGATCCTAGCAATAGTGCCTGGCACATAGTAGATGATTAATCAATTTTTGTGGATTGATTAAAATAGAGAACTGATTAAGATAGAGAACTGAAATTTCCAAATGTTTCTGTTGGCAGCCATGGTTTCTTTTTTTAAAAAAGAAAAAAAAATGTAGGAAGAAGGGAATTAATAGTCAGAAGGAGGTGTGCCTGTGTAAGTGATTGACTTTGGTGAGAAATTTGCAGATAGAGCTTTTTCTTTTTTCAGAGGAATTTCAGAATGTTACAAGTGGAAGATATCAGAGCTCTGTCCTAAGTTTTCTTCATTCTTTTTTGGTGACCTCATCTGCTCCCTGGGATTAAAATACCATTTTTCTGCACCTCATAATGCTGTGGAATGGGAATCAAAGGACCTAGGTTCAAATCCTACCTTGCCTACTTACTTCAGTATGTGAGTAATGGATGATTAAGTCATAATCAGGGTCTAGTCATTTAACTTATGTGGTTCTCAGTATTGTTCATTAGAAAAATGAGAGGATTGAACTACATGATGTCTGAGGTACCTTCTACCTCTAAGTCGGTGATCCTGTGTCTCCCCAATTTATACATCCAGCTCTCTGTGGAGATAAAAAATCAATATGCAAAATACTAAATATATTATTCATAAATATTTTATTAATAATAATCTAACAAAAGAGACTAACTAAAAGGTACCAACCAGCTCGCTCCCAGGAACCAAAGAGAAAGAGGGAGGTGTTACAGCCAACTATAAAGCAGTAATGTGACCACGAAAACATGGAGGTGCAGGAGAGATTAAAGGGAATTTTGGGAAAACTAAGGGACTTATGGGGGATGAAGTCCAAGGTTCAAAATTTCCATTTATACATCTCTAAGCTCTCTCTTGAACTCCAGGCCTATATTTCCAGTTATCTCCTAGGTATCTCTATATAGATGTCCTACTGTCAACTCAAAATCACCATGTCCACTTGGATTCAAATCTGGCCTCAGACACTTTTTAGCTGTGTGACCTTGGAAAATCGCTTAACCCCAAATTGCCTAGCCTTTACTGCTCTTCTGATACTTAGAATCAGTTGTAAGGCAGAAGGTAAGAGTTAAAAAAAATCACCATGTCCAAAATACAATTCATTACATTTCTCCTTACGCATCTCTCTTCTATTGAAGATCTCCTCTTCTCATCTCAGTTGAAGTTACTCTCATCCTTCCAGTCATCTAGGTTTGTCACTTCTGAAACATCCTTGGCTTTTCTTTTCTCCACCCCATTATATTCAAATGGTTGCCAGATCCTCTTGATTCTACTTCTTTCTCTGTCTCTGTCTCTCTCTCTTTCACTCTCTCTCCTTCTCCTTCTCTCTCCCTCTCTCCCTTCTCCCCCCTCTCTCTCTTTAACTCTCTCTCCTCCTCTTCTCTCCTTCCCTCTTTCTTCCCCATTCTCTGTCTCTGTCTCTATCTGTCTCTCTCAAAACTTACCTTCTGTCTTAAAATTGGTACTAAGTATTGGTCCCAAGGCAGAATAAGATAAGGGCTAGGCAATGGGGGTTAAGTAACTTGTCCAGGGTCACACAACTATGAAATATCAGAGGCCAGATTTGAACCTACTTACTTGGATGCTACTGTAGCTCTCACCCTTAGCTCTTCTTTCCCAGATAGTTAACAGTCTTCTGGTTAGCAGGTCTTACTCTCCCTCTCCATTTTCTCTCCTATTTGATTCCATCTACCATGCAGCTCCCAAAATAATCTTTCTAAGGCGAAAATCTGATTATGTCTCCTTTTGAAAAATCTTCACTGGGTTCCTAACACTAACAGTAAAATGCTGGCTATTCAGCTCATCATTTTACATTTTCTACAGACTGGTACCATTCTTTCTTTCTCGACATATTTCATTTGATCACCCCTCGTGTTCTTCATTCCCAGCAAGTTAGGATCTCAGTTATTTCACACGTCTGAAACGCACTTCTTATTCACTTCTGCCCCCTGGAATCCTAAGGTTTTTTTCCGGTTCAAATGCTACCTCCTCCTTAAAGCCTATTCATATCATCCTAGTTGTTAGTACCTTTCTTTCCTCAGATTACTTTGTACTTATTTATGCCTCTGTATATGTGGTATCTTCCCAACAGAATTTAAAGTCCTTAAAGAGCAGAGACATACCAGTTTTTTTTTTGTTGTTGTTGTTCTGTGTCCTTTGTAGCCGCAGTGTATTGTGTGTAGTAGGCCCCAATGGGAAATTGAATTATTGTTATTAAATCTACATTTATTAAATTGTTTCCCAATGGGCTTTTCCCAATCAGGAATCCTTTAAAGCAGTAATTCTCTTAGCCTCAGACCTTTTCTTTATTTCTAAAAGAATGATCTCCTACACCTCTCTTCCCCAATGTTACACAGTCAATGTAAATTATTTCAGTATGCTCAGTAAACACACCAGTTGCTAGCTCTGTAACCAATTAAAGGTGTAGGACATGTTGTCTTATTCTCTTTTACTTGACCTCCTTTTGGACTTTTTGTTTTTCTTTTAGCGATTATCAAGTCAGAACAGAGCAACTCAGAATGTCTGCCTACTCTCTAAACCCTCCCACTTCTCTCCCTACGGTTCAAGTTAATCTGCCAAGAAAGACATAAATACAAGGCACTATCTCTACAAACCTTAGTATTGTTACAGGGCCTGGGACTGCTTGTCTGGTTTTCTTTAATTTTTTTTTAAAGGCCTAGAAAAATAGGAGCCCTCTAATTATCAACTGTATAGCCAGCTGTAAAAGGGAGCATTCAGTGGCCAAGCAGTTAATTTGTCCTTGTCTCTGTCAGACCTGACCTGATGATACCACTGTAGAGCCAGAGTAATCCAGGCTATGGCTCCCAGTTAATCTTTGGCCTCTTTGAAAACTCCCAAGGGTTATAGGAGCTATCTTTCAGAGACGCAAACTTCAGAGTTGGCAGAAGTAAGTCACCGACTCAATTCGTTTTATACAACCACATAGTTCTTTTTGTCTCATCGTGAACCTTTTGTACATAAAAAGCTCATTTATAATGGACCATGGCCTTTAATGAGCTTTTAGGGCACTTTTTCATTCCAAGACCTTCAGTAATAATCGTGAGGCCTGAGCCGAACCAGTTAGGAGAGAGCTTCGTTCTGGGAACAAACTGCTCATCTCTCTGAGATAACTTGACCTGGTCTAGGAATTCTGTTCTGTGCATTTGGTTAAGCCCTGGGGATGCCAATATATTTGACATCAAGGGCAACAAACTGGATAAATAATACCTGTGAGAGCTATTAAGTGATACTAACAGGGTCTAGGGCATAGAAGAGACAAGAAAAAAGGGACGATAAAAAGAAAGCAGCCAGAACTGAAGAGGAAAAAGTAGAGAGATGGGAGAGCTAAATGAAACCTGGATGTTGTAGAGACTGGTGTCCCCTATTCCTATTTGTGGCATAGGCTACCTCCCTCTGTTATAACACAAAATTGTGGTACTAATAACAAGAAAGTCACTCAGCAAATCTTTATTAGGTTCCTATTATGTGTAGGGTACTATGGGTAGAAAAAAGAAATTAGATAGGTTTTTGTCCTGATTGAGTTTGTAATCTAGGAAGGGAACATAGATTTAGGACTTGGAGGGATATTATAGGCTTTATACTCTATTCTCTTCATTTTATACACAAGGAAAATGAAGAAAGAAATGGATCAATGAGTAAAGCATGTATCAAGCACTTAGTATACAGAAAGCAGAGTGGCTTAGTGCCTCAGTGGATAGAATGCCAAGTCAGAAAGATTCATCTTTCTATATTCAAATCTGGCTTCAGACACTTAACTACTTATGTGACTGAACCTTGGCAAGCCACTTAACCCTGTTTGCTTCAGTTTCCTCATCTGTAAAAATGAACTCGTGAAGGAAATGGCAAACCACTCCAGTTTCTTTGCCAAGAAAACCCCAAATGATGTCATGAACAGTTGGAAAGGACTGAAAAACAACGAAACAGTAACAAAATAAAGAAAGCATTGTGTTAAATTCTAGAGATACTAAAAGAAAGTTAGTCTCTTATCTCAAGGAACTCACATTCTAATGGTTGAGACAACATATCCAGAAAGTTTTAGTTGCAAGTAAGATGGTAAAGTCCCATGGCCTTTTGGGCGTTACTTGAAAGCTGATGTCAATGCTTTTTATTTAATGTCATTTTAAATGATAAAATCAGATGTGTTTCCCATTTTGAACCATTTGAGAGTGACAAACTTTGATGACAAGCCTTCTCTTTTCTTGTTTCTCAGGAGATGTGGCTGTAGCAGCATCTAGCAGGCTGCATCTCCAAAGGACTTTCTGTCAAGGATGATGTCCAGGGATACCATTTCAGGAAGCATTGCTATTCCCAGGGCTCTTGGATTCAAGGTCTTGGGTCATTCTGAGGCCTTCAGTGGTTAATTGTGAGACCTGAGCCCAAACAGTTAGGAGAGAGCTTCAGTCTGGGAACAAACTGCTCATCCCTCTGAAATAACTTGACCAGGTCCTGGAATTCTATTCTGTGCATTTGGTTAAGCCCCAGGGATACTCCATTAAAGTCTGGGGGGAGTGGTGGCCAAAATGTGATGGTGGTTTTGGTTGTTCCTTCCTTGAAAATGCTATTTCCTTTCTCTCCTTCAAGGTTCCCTGCTACTTCAGTGAGATTGGTTTGCCTGTCTTGTGAGTGGCAGTTAGTGATAATGGTTGGCCCTTTCTCCACAGAGGCTGCCTTGTCATGGCTGTGAGGGATGGGCTGGAAATAGGACTAGGGTTCTGGGAGGTGCTGTCACTCTCAGGGCTCTTGAGCCTGTCCAGATATTTGCCTCTTGGTCTCAGTTAGCAGTTAGTAATGAGAAAGGCAGGTTATTTCTATATAATAATTTTCCTCTTTAATAACAGCTGGTAGGGCTGGGCCAGAAGCTGTTCTGGTGGTTTGGATGAAACTGCTATTCTGAAGGCTGTTGGTTTTAGGATCCTGAGCTGTCTCCATTTAGGGTCTAAGGTTTGAGGGTATAAGAGTTAAAATTGATTTTGATCAAATTAAGATTTATAAGAAAGTTGTTGTGATTGCCATTTATAAAAATTAACTCTTAGGTCACGAGGCTGTTAGTAGTTTAGTAGCTTTATTACAGCAAAGTAGAGATAGTAAAGAGGGAAATGTAGGAAAGAGGTAGAAATTATTGCCTAGCTAATTACCCTATAATTGCCAATCCGGGGGAATCCAGCTCAACTCAGACAAAGGCTCCCTCAGGTCCCGATCTCCAACCAGGAGTCACAGTAGTCTCTTTGGCAAGAACCACCAATGCAGAATTCAACATAGAATCCAAATTGTCATCAGAATCAGGAAGCTGAAATTAGAATTCTGCCAAATCCGAAATGAGAATCTGAAATGACAATGCTTCCCTTCCTCTGGGGTCTCACCTTATAAGCACTTTTCTCCACCCAGAAGTTCTCTCATGCCACACCTCAGGAACCAATCATAGTTCCTTACTTTGTCTAGCACTATTGGGGGTGGGGGCCGGTGGGGGGGCAGTGCTTGTAGGATCCACTTCCAGTCTTAGAGGGTGTGAATTTCCTTTTCTAGTAAAAAGGTTCTTCAAGTGCCCCACTGATTAAGTGTAAAAGGAGGGGCACTCCAAATTCTTGCTTAAGTTAAAATAAACAAAGGGAGTTAAAAATTCCCTTTCACAAGGGGAAATGGTGGCCAAGTTGGTTGAAGTGGTTTGAGTACCTTGGTTCATATTGCCTCTTGTCTCCTCCTTGGGGTGTCCTGTTGCTTCATGTAGCTATCTTGTCTGCCCTAAGAATGTCAGATAGTTAGTATGGATGTCTGGCTCCTTCTCCACAGGAGTTCTATCTTGCAGGATGGCTGAGGCAAGAAAAACCTGGAAAATATCTGACTAGCCTATTAGAAAGTCAGATATTTTCCTTTCCAGTTGTAGGAGAGAAGTAGGCAGCTCAACAATGCTACTGAGATTCAAACACAGATTTTCCCAACCTAAATTCTGCATTCTTTCTAGGATATCATGTTGCCTTCTAAATTCCTAGCCCAAGTTTCCAACTTACAATATATAGCAACTTTATGTAAAAGGTTGTCAGATACATTATTGGATTGGATTCTGGTGCCAGTGG
This sequence comes from Gracilinanus agilis, assembly GCF_016433145.1. NCBI lineage: Eukaryota > Metazoa > Chordata > Mammalia > Didelphimorphia > Didelphidae > Gracilinanus > Gracilinanus agilis. The sequence continues at coordinate 425,242,303 of NC_058133.1, read as the reverse complement.
AATATAACAAGTTCCTTGAGGGTAGGCAATATTTTGTTTTTGGTTCTATGCGCTCCCTGCCTAGAAGAGTGGTAGATGGTGTGTATAGTTTATTTTATTGAATTTTCAACTGCAAAAGGCAGATTATTTCAAGATTAATCCATGTGAGGGGGGACCAGCCCCTTCCTGAGAGGGGAAACTGTGCTTTAGGATATTGTTGATTAATCCTTTAAAAAATCTAGCTGAATAAATCCTAGAAATAAAAATAGTCAAATATTCCTTTCTTGCCTCCAGATTCCTTTGTCTATAAATGGTTGATGAATCAGCTATGTAATGTACAACACCAGACTTCAAAATCCATTAAGTTCTTCTAAGAGAGATATAAGAGAGGAGAGAAAATATTATTCTAACCAAAGATCATATACATTAACCACTAATACATTAGAGTATTCTTTATCAAAAGTGGTAAGTACTCTTGGATTGCTGCAGTTTAATACTATCCTTAAAAAACGGAAAGGCTCAGGCATCATTTCCAAAGACTAAGAACTTATAAAATGAGACTTTAATTTTAAGATCAGTGATGAAGAAAAAATGGCCTCTTGGTAACTGTTGTAAATGTCAGAGTTGTGTAGTTCTAAGGGTACCGCATATTTCCTTCAGGTGAAAGGATGAATTTGTGAGTGACATGTAGCAAGTGGATTGCTTAGAGGATTACTTTCTTAAAGTTTATTATGAGTAAAAAAGGAATCTCCTCTTTCAGTCAGAAAGTGTTCTCAAGAGCTAGGAAAATAACTACTAAAAATGTGAACAAAAAGCTTCTTTTATGGTATAGCACAGGTTCTCTTTAGCAAATAGGAAGTCAGAACTAGGACATTAGATTTCAGAACTTGTTCAAATAGGGCAGATGGGTGAGGTTGCTGTGTTAGAAAGCTTTGTAGCAATTCTCCCAGAGTACCAGAGAGCCCGTTTTTCCCTGTCTGCCATTTTGAAAATTGACAGGATCTGAGATTGATGCATTTGAGTGGGAAAGGTTGTGGTGAGGAGGGAGAGTTTGGGGTGATGGAAGAAAAGGGAAGAATACATAGATAATTGAACAGGTAGAACAGGAAGACTCTAGGGAGAACAGATTTTCTCCTTGGAGTGCTAGGCACAGGATCTACCATTCTCATTTGTCCAGGTAGGCAGCCCTCTCCAACCTTTTATTGATTCCCTTGTTTATGTTGTTTAATATTTGAAGAGGGCACTCAGAATCCTTTCAACTACAGTTTTGGACCTCTTTAGATCTTTTAGTAATTTCATCTTCTTTCTTTTCTGTGACTCAGTCTTCTAACTGTAAAGAGGACACTGGCTGTGGGGAATTTATCACATTAGCCCTCCTAGGCCTTTTGTAGTGTTTGTAGAAAATTGCTTTTGTACATTTCAAAGTGAGGGCCTAAAATCCTTTCCATTCAAAAAGTAATTTTTAGGAGGAATTAGGAATCCCCTTGCTCTTAGAGATAAAAACAGATCTTATTGGTAAAATATGGTCCTTGTCCATTTTTTTTGAAATGATTCCTTTTTCTATTATCAAACATTGATTCCCCCTCCACCTTCCCCACATACATACACACCCATCTCCCTCCTAATCCCCAAAGGGGAAAGCAAAAGAAAAACAAAACATGGTAACAGATGAGCAAGTCAAACAAAACAATTTCTCATATTGATTCTGCTCAAAAATGTTGACTCATTTTAAATATTGAGCCCATTGCTCTCATTCAGAAGGAAGGTAGAATTCTACATCTTTAATCCTGCATTTGCAGTTAGACATTGCATGGATCAGTGCTCTTAAGTCTTTCAGAAGTGTTAGTTTTTGCAATATTGATGTTATAGTGTAAATTGTTCTCCTGGTCCTACTCATTTTACTCAGTATGACTTCATATAAGTCTTATCAAGTTTCTCTAAAACCAATTCTTTGTTCATTTCTTACAGTGCCATAGTATTCTATTACATTCATAAACTCGAGTTTGTTTCAGCCCTTGCTGGACCAGGTCATTTTTAGGTGAGGAGTGGAGGATTAAGAAAAGAAAAACCTGTACCATAGTATACATTTTAGGTAAAATGATCCTTGAGAAGAAATTGGGCAACCATTAAGACACAGTCTCTATCGGGTCATACAAAGGAGGAAATGAAATTTCATTGTTTCTTTTTTTTTTTACCATGAATCTGGGTGGTGATTTTAATTGTAATTTAATTAGAAAGTCAACAGTTCTACATTCTAGTTCTACGTATACTACATATAAGTCATGTCATCTCATTTTTGTGCCTTGGTTTTCTTAGCCCTTGGAATGAAGAGGGCAGATAGGACTAAATTTTCTAATTTAATTATTTTCTTTTTTAAATTAAATTAAATTTTATTTTTTAAAATCTATTAATATTTATTTTTTAGAAAAGTCAACATGGTTACATAATTCATGCTCTTACTTTCCCCTTCACCCCCCCCAGCTCCCCCCTCCCATGGCTGATGTGTATTTCCACTGGTTTTAACATGTGTCATTGATCAAGACCTATTTCTAAATTGTTGTTAGTTGCATTGGTGTGGTCGTTTCGAGTCTACATCCCCAATCATGTCCACCCCAACCCATGCGTTCAAGCAGTTGTTTTTCTTCTGTTTCTACTCCTGCAGTTCTTCCTCTGAATGTGGGTAGCGTTCTTTCCCATAAATCCCTCAGAATTGTCCTGGGTCATTGCATTGCTGATAGTACAGAAGTCCATTACATTCTATTTTACCATAGTATATCAGTCTCTGTGTACAGTGTTCTTCTGACTCTGCTCCTTTCGCTCTGCATCAATTCTTGGAGGTCTTTCCAGTTCACATGGAACTCCTCTAGTTTATTATTCCTTTGAGCACAATAGTATTCCATCACCAGTATATACCACAATTTGTTCAGCCATTCCCCACTTGAAGGACAATGCCTCATTTTCCAGTTTTTTGCCACCACAAAAAGCGAAGCTATAAATATTTTCGTACAAGTCTGTTTATCTATGATCTCTTTGGGGTACAAACCCAACAATAGTATGGCTGGATCAAAGGGCAGGCATTCTTTTATAGCCCTTTGAGCATGATTCCAAATTGCCAGCTAGAATGGTTGGATCAATTCACAACTCCACCAGCAATGCATTAATGTCCCAGTTTTGCCACATCCCCTCCAGCATAATTAATTTCTAAGATGCCAGCTGTTTAATGTTTGCAAAGCATTTTACAAATACCTGATTTTATCTTTATAATAAGATTTTATCTTTACAATAATACAGCCTCTTGTAGGAGGTAGGTGCTATTATTCCCACTCTACAGATGAGGAAGCTAAAACAATAAGAGTTACACAGGATTAAACAGCTGGTAAAAGTCTGGCTCAGGACTTTTAGATGCCAACACTACATTGTACCACCTAGCTGCGTTAATTATATGGATCTATGATTTAAAACCTTTATATATTCACCCCCATTCCTTCTGTGTATAGAGAGGGTCTTTGAACCTGCAAGCATCACTTGATAAGTGTATATTAATGATTATTTGTCTACATATGAATAGAGGTAAAGAAGTGAAGATTTTTCACTTAATTCAATTTATTAAGTTTTCAAGTAGTTGGTATGTGCTAAACGATAGATAAATACACACACACACATATCATGGGCTATGGATACAAAAGAAACAGAAGTCCATGTTTCACAGTTTTGTAATTAATTGGAAAAAAGTGCAAGGTAATTCAAGTGAAACCATTGAAGGATACAAGAACCTTTGGGAGAATAAGTTATGGAGGATATTTAGAAGAGTTTGGACAATTAAAATGTTCTTGAAGGGGAGTGACATGATGGAAATAATATTTTGGATTCTTAGTCTAAGTGTGGTGATGATAGGTAACCAATTGGAAGATGTAATACAACAGAATGAGAATTAACTGGAAAAGATAGACACTAGATGTCTTCTATGTTCTGCATGTTCCTTGGATGATGTATACAATGGAATGAGAATTGACTAGAAGAGATGGACACCAGATGTCCTCTATGTTCTGTGTGCTCCTTGTGTCCCTTTCTTTCCTCCCTAGAAGGTTATTAATCAGTCACTCAGCAAGTATTTTCAGGGAGTTTCTAGGCATTAGCATACAATGACCAAAAAAAATAAGGTGAAACAATTGTTAATGTTAAATAGTTTACGTTCTAAAAGCTAGGATATATTAAAATTACAAGTGGTAATGGGGACAGCTGGGTAGCTCAGTGGATTGAGAGTCAGGCCTAGAGATGGGAGGTCCTAGGTTCAAATCTGGTCTCAGACACTTCCCAGCTGTGTGACCCTGGGCAAGTCACTTGACCCCCATTGCCTACCCTTACCACTCTTCTGCCTTGGAGCCAATACACAGTTTTGACTCCAAGATGGAAGGTAAGGGCTTAAAAAAAGTGGTGATGAGATTCAAAGCTCTTTTCCCTCCCAGAGAAGAGACATCAATTTTTTCTCATTCTTCTCCTTTTGCTATCCCCTACTGTTAAATATGACGTGGGATCTTGAGAGATAAAGGTAAAAGTAAAGTGCTCTTTTTCCCCAGAAACATAATTCCCTTTCTCACTCTCTGCTCTCTAACTAGACCCCAAAGGCATGCTCATAAAAGTTTAATGTTATTGTTTTTTATCACCATTTTACTTTCAGAAGGCAGGATCATTCACAGTTTTGAAAAAGCTCTTCCATGTACATTTTTCTACTTGTAAATTCCCTACTTCTGTGCCCTAAGTATGTGATATAATTTTCCTTAGCTTTTCTTTTTCATTCCTACGAGTATATTTCTCTTCCCCTCTCTCTCATTCTTAAGATCATCAGGCCATAACATTCTCAGGCCTTGTTTAATTGGACTCTTTCTTTGAACCCTGAAGATGATAGGATCCAGAGAGGACAAGTATCATCTCCCCATATTTGAATGTAAGCAGTTTTTCTTTGTTTAGTCCTTTGTCGCTGTTCATTTGTGTATACATTTTTCTGCTTCTCTTTACTTCTGTGCATAAACATCAAAATATCTCTATACCTCTGGTCTTTTCATCAGGAGTTTTCATAAGCCCTCTATTTTATTAAAGTTCTCTTTTCCCTCCTCTGAATCACTATACTTTTTCCTGGTTAAGTTATTCTTGGGTGTAAACCCATATTCTTTGCCTTCTGGAATATCTTATTCTAAGTTCTTTGCTCCTTTATAGTGGTGACTGTGAAATCATGTGTGATTCAGACTATATCTTTTCAAATACTTGAATTATTTCTTTCTGGCTCCTAGTAGTATTTTTTTCTTTGAATTGGATGCTCTGGTATTGACTCTATTTCTATTGACTGATGTTCCTGAGAGTTTTCATTTTGGGACTTTTTTCAAGAGGTAACCAGTAGATCATTGGTTCCTAAACTTTTTTAGCCTACCCCCCCTTCAAGAAAAATATTACTTAGCCCCCTGGAAATTAATTTTTTAAAAATTTTAATAGGAAAGATAAATGCATCTGTGGCCATCACCGCCACCCTAGATCGCTGCAGCACCCACCAGGGGGCCATGGCGCCCACTTTGGGAATCACTGCAGTAGATCCTTTCTATTTCCATTTTGTTCTCTGGTTCTGAGAGATTTGGGTGGTGTTTTTAAAAGATTTTTTGAAATCAAATATCTAGGCTTTTTTTTTTTTTTAGTCATGACATTCAGATAATCCGATGAGTCTTACATTTTTTTCTACTCTTACTTTTCAAAGTCAATTTTTTATATGAAAACCTTTACATTTTCTTCTATTTTAAAAACTTTTTGATTGTCTTATGAAGTCATTGTCTTCTCTTTGATCCATTTGAATTTCTAGAAATCTTGGGCAAGGTTTTGTGCCTCTTGTACCAAGCTGTTAATTCTCTTTACAATTCTTTCTTTAATATCTTATTTCTTTTCTAATATTTTCCCCCAGTGCTCTCATTCCATTTATTAAAACAGTAAAGAAATTTAAAACTCTTGCTTCATTTCTTTCAAGGATTTTAGTTTTAGTTCAAACTGTATTTTCCTCCATCACTTTGTAGATATTTTGGAGTCATACTCTTCTTCAGTGTCCCTCTTGAGTGTCGGTTCCCACCCACCCCACCTCATTATGATGAGATTCTTTTTTTGTTTGCCTATTTATCCTGCTTACTTCCTGATTATAGACTTGATGTTGGGAGTGGACTCTACCATACTTTTGGATGTAACGTCTGGGTTAGTCCTGTTGCTGCTTTCTTGGAGTGTTATTCCAAGATCCTAGGGACAGTCTGGGGATCTGCAAGCTTTCAGTGTTCACCGTTCACCAAGTCTGTGATCAGGGCAAAATCTGATTGCTGCCCACCCTGTTCTGAATTCGTCAAGTTTCTTAGCTTTGTTTAGGTCTGAGCAAGAGTAGACTGCTTGCTGGATTCAGCCTCTATCAAATAGCTGGAGATCTCTATTGGTTCAAAGTGACAGAAGTTAGGCTGTCCTTTGGTCTGAGATTCCTCTTCTGGTTATTCCTGTGCTGATTGAACTAGATGCTCTAAAGTAAGACTGCTCTCAGTTTGGAGTTCTGAGCCATACCGTTGCTGCTTGCTTTTGAACTTGCTTTTTTTTTTACCATATGCAGCTCAAGACTTTTGTTCCCTAGGGACTCCCCTGAACTAGGCCTCTTCTTACTCTTAGATATGTGACCAGTAACTGGGTCATGGGCAACTATACTGCCAGTTGGTTCTTGACCCTGATGTGGTTGGGTCTGATGGATTTCCAGTGTAGTTTGGGACCTCCTATCTCCCAGGGTATTACAATGGGTGTTCCTGTCCTGCAAACATCTCTCTTTCTCCTTGTGGCTGAGCTGGGCTTGCCAGATGACTCTTTGTAACTTTTTCTGGATTTTCCCATCAAGATTCTATCTGTTACATTTTCTAGATCTGTTTGGATTACAGCTTTCCACAATTTCCTATAACTTTGCCATCTTGGTTCTACCCTTTATATTGATACAAGTCTTCCCATTTCTTATATTTTTTCATTTCTTACAACACCATAATACCCATTACATTCATATATCACAGTTTGTTCAACCATTCCCTAGTTGTTGGGCAACTCCTTAGTTTCCAATGTTTTTTTTGCCATCACAGAAAGAATGACTGTTTTTGTAGACATAGGAACTTTTCTTTTCTCTCCTTTTGATATAGATCTAGAAGTGATTTAGGTAGTGGGAAGGGAAAAAATAGGTTTGTGTTCATTTTTTTTTAAATGGTGACTTTTTTTTTAACTGTTACCTTCTGTCTTAAAATCGATACTAAGTATTGGTTCCAAGGCAGAAGTGAGGCAAAGCCTAGGCAATTAGGTTGAAGTGGAGTTGTCCAGGATTATGTACTTAAGAACTTTTGAGCTGCAAAAACTTTGGAATCTTACTACTTTTCAGAGGTTGTAATATATATTAGTGGAGGGCATATCCACCATATTTAAAAGAAAAAAAAATTTAAATTATAATGCTTAGACAGTTCCCCATCTCCCTTGAGGAAAAAAAAAGGACAAAACTCTTCTTAAACACATGTATGAACTGGAAGGGAGTATTCAGAATACCTAGGTTTGCCATCTTTGTGAACCTTTATATCACAGAATAAGTAAGTAAACTTTGAAGAGTAAAAATTTCTGGCAATAAAAATATATGTACTTAAGAACTTTTGAGCCGCAGAAACATTGGAATCCTGCTACATTGCAGAGGTTATAATATATATTAGTAGAGGGCATATCCACTGTATTTAAAAGAAAAAAAAATTAAGTATAATGTTTAGACATTTCCCATCTCCCTTGAGAAATTAAAAAAAAAAAAAGACAAAACTCTTCTTACACACGTGTATGGTCTGGAAGGGAATATTCAGAATACCTGGGTTTGAATTCTCTTGTGCTATCTTGAACAAGCCACTTGTTTGTTCCTGGGTCTCCTTTGTCCCCAGTTACAAAATGAGACATTTGAAATAAGTGATTTCTGAAGTCCTTTAGAAGGAGCTATAAGGACCATGAGTCTTTTTTCATCCTCCCTACTGATGATTCTTCCAATATGTTTTGTGTAAATAGAATCCACTCCCCACCCCCAGAACTGTCCAACCCAGCTCCTCTGACCCTGCCTCCCATTTGCGTGCTTAAGCTGCATGAATGGACGTGAATGCACAGGGATACGTGTGGGGACAGAGGATAAAGGAGGGCATGTAGGAGTGCTCCATCTCTCTATTCCCTGGGAAGGTGGCAGGGGAGCACCATGGCTGAGAGAGAGAGCCATGTGGAGAAACACGTGGTCAGGGTTGGGTTAGGTTAGATTAGGCTTAAATCTCTATATATCTGCTTTCTTTATTTCAAGTGACTATTAATAAACTCTATGGAAAATAAGAACCTGGAGTTATTCATTTAAATCTAACAGTTTCATATCCCCTAATTAGAATGTGAGTTCCAATAGAACTGGAACTATCTCAAGTTGCTATTAATATCCCCAATAATCAACATGCACTTAGCATTAGTAAGCATTTAATGAATTCTTTCCCTTTTATTCATTCACTCATTCATTTCAGTTCTAAATCCTGTGGTCCATACCGGGTACCACAGTGATGAAATCATATGCCTTTGGAACTATTGAAATGATATTACCAAGTTCCTTTTGTTGTAGTCTCCCCCTGCTCTCCTTTACTCACTTCCTGTTGGGTTCAGGAGGCTGCCTATCTTATCTCCCTGTAGCCAGAGGCTTTGCATATATTATAAACTGAGATAATGTATATTAAGCATTTTGGAGATCCTAAAGTGCTATCTAAATGTCAGTTTTATTATGGTAACTGAGAGCTTTGGAAACATATGACAGAGTTGCTGTGGTCCTCATTCTTGAAAAGCTTTTTAAAGTACATCGGGAGGCAGTGGAACGACTAGACATTTTCTAAGCAAACTGAGTTTCTTCCAAGAACGAGGATTGGAACTCTATTTTATAGCTCGTCATGATCTTCATTTAAGAGCAAGAAAAAATCTATTTTCGGACTTCCTCTAAAAATTTTCAGTGTATTATTAGGTTCTGAGAAGTTTCTAATAGAATAATTAGGGAGGTTTCTAACTTTCCCCCTTTTCTAATATGTGCACTACGGAAATGGGAAATTAAAGACTGCAAATGTGATACTGAATTCAGTGAGCAGATGCTTGGCTTAAAGCCCATTGCCTTGGCTGTTGATATGGTTTATAAATAAATTAATTCTGTGCAAAGATGCCTATTTGTTTTTGAATTTTTTTCCCCCAGAAAGCATTGAATTACTCTCACAGCTTAAGTTACTCTTTTCAAATCGCATCACAAAATTTGACTTTAGAACACTATATTAATGTATGGTGTTTTCATTTCTGAGACTGCAGCTTGGGTTTCAGGGTGTGAGTAGAGAAGGTTCAGTTTCACAGTCAGGGAAATTCATTTGGACAAAACTCCATGGTCAGAAATGAATGCAACACTCATCGGGGGGAAAATGGCTCCATTCTATATGCATTCATCTTTGTTCTGCAGCTTATAAAAACTAGTTGTCTACAAAGTTTTTAAAGTGCCCTGGCACGATTTAAAACTTACTCATTTTATTATGATACAGTGGAAAGAACCCTTAAGTATGGGTCAGGAGTTGTGAGACCTCATTCATGCCCTGTTACTGATTGGTGTCATGGTCTCAGGCAAATCATAGAATCTTTCTAGAGCTCTACTTAAGAGAATTTTAAAATTATTTAATATCCTGTGTACATTTTAACCAATATTTTTATTTATACAGTGCTTTAAAATAGAATCACAACATTGATTATGTAATATGTTCAAGTGCTACATGTATTTGTAAAGCTTTTAATGAACTTGTTTTTTTGTTTTTTGTATTTTTGACTCGGTAAACTTGATTTTTGTCCATCAGTCAATAAATATTTATTAGATACTTACTATGTGCCAAACCCATTGACAAGTGTTGGGGATACAATGAAGGATAAAAGACTCTCAAGGAGCTCATAGCTTAGTGAGGGAGACAACATGCAAATAATGATGAATAAGAAAAGCTACCTGTGGAATAAATGGAAAGTCCACAAGGAGGGGCAGCTAGGTGACTGGTTAGAGTCAAGCCTGCAGTTGGGAGGTCCTGGGTTCAAATGTGGACTCAGACACTTCCTAGCTGTATGACCTCAATTGCCTAGCCCTTTCTTATCTCCCTCTTCTGCCTTGGAACTGATACTTAGTATTGATTCTGAGATAGAAGGCTAAATGCACTATTTCCTGCTACTATTCCATCTTGGCTGTTGTGAATGCTTGTTAACTGATTCTAGTGTGACTTTAGGCCAATAACAGAATTTCTTTAGGCCTCAGTTTCCTTATCTATAAAACCTTTCATTTATTTAAATTTGTTATTCTAAAAACTTTAAAGAGCTGGCATCTTGGCAAAGATACCAGAGGGGTTTGCCATTTCCTTCTGCAGTTCATTTTACAATTGAAGAAATTGAATCAAACAGGTTTAAATAACATTTCCAAGGTCACACAGCTAGGGGGATTCTAAGGCAAGATTTGAATTCAGGTGAGTATTCCTGACTTGAGGCTGCCCTGGAAGAATAAATAGGTGGCCACAGAGATGCAAATATATGATAGTTCATCACACAAAGCACCCAATTTATATCCAGTGATCATAGGATTTGACTTCATGCATTTTTTGTTGTTCTTTCATGTTCTGACTCTTCTCTTTATGACCTCAGGACCATAGCATGGCAGGCTCTTCTGTCCTCCGCTGTCTCTTGAAGTCTGCCCAAGTTCATGTTCATTGTTTTCCACGATTCTGTCTATCCATCAAATACTCTGCTGTCTCTTTTTCTTTTTGTCTTCAATCTTTCCCTACTCAAAAGTCTTTTCCAATAAGTCTTGTCTTCTCATTACATGACCAAAGTATTTAAACATCATCTTCAGTATTTGACTTTTCTATGAATAGTCTGAATTAATTTCTTTAAGTATCAAATGATTTGATCTCCTTTTGAGGTTCAAGGGACTCTCAAAAATGATCTCCAGCATCATCACAATTTGAGAGAGTCGACTTTGTGGCACTCAACTTTTCTTATAGCCATATGTTGCTACTGGAAAAACCATAGCTTTGTTGATATGGACTTTTGTTGGCGAGGTGATGTCTCTGCTTTTTAGTTACTTTCCAGATTTGCCATTCCTTTCCTTCCAAGGAGCAAATGCCTTTTCATTTCATGCCTACAGTCACCGTCTGCAACAATCTTTGAGCCCAAGAATATAAAATCTGACTTTGCTTCCATTTCTTCTCTCTCTATTTGCCAGAAAATAATGGGACCAATTGCCAAGAGCTTAGCTTTTTTGATGTTAAGCTTCAAGCCAAGTTTTATGCCCTCATCTTCAGTCTTCTTCACTTTCTGCCTTCAGGGTGGTATTGTCTACATATCTGAAATTGTTATTTCTCTAGGCAACTTTGGTTCTGGCTTTTGATTTATTACATTTCACATAATGTACTCTGCATATAAGTTAAATAAATAAAGTGGCAATATACTGCCTTGCTGTGTTCCCTTTCCAATCTTAAACCAATCAGTTGTATTGTCCGCTTCTTGGCCCACATACAGGTTCCTAAGGAGGTAGATTAAGGTACGGGCCATTAGAAATCCTAGATTGAATTAATTCACTTTTATCATATTATGATAATAACACATTATAACATATAATACAACATATATTATCGTAATACGTATTTAAAATGTAATATAATATATCCCCACTCTCTAAAGAATTTTACTAGTAACATTTTAATAAACTTGAGGAATAATAATAATCAATTTGAGTTGTCAGTTTCAATAAAGGTTCTTAAGAAGACATGTCAATGTGCTTCTTAAGATAATTAAACTTGCATTTATTTATATATTTATGCATTCATTTATTTATTTAAAATTCTTATCTTCCACTTTAGAATCAATACTATGTATTGGTTCCAAGGCAGAAGAGTGGTAAGAGCTAGGCAATGGGGGTTAAGTGACTTGCCCAGGGTCACACAGCTAGGAAGTGTCTGAGGCCAGATTTGAACCTAGGACTTCCTTGACTCTAGGCCTGGCTCTCAACCCACTGAGCTACCCAGCTGCCCCCATAATTAAAAATTTATTAAGCATTTAGTTGGTGTTAAGTTCTGTGCTGTTAAGCACTAGGGATTGTCTTTTCATCTTCTTTGTATCCCCAGCACTTAGTAGGCACCTAACAAATGTTTATTGATTGATTAGTTCAGGAATGAAACAATTAGAGAAAGATGGAAGATACTATAATTAAGTAATAAAGTTATCTGTAGTATATGATCTCAGAGAGTTGTCCAGGGGCAGAGTCATAGGATTATACAGCTACTATAAGTTAGATATCTTTCCTGAGATCTGAATTATACGGTAATAAAAATAATAGTTCTTATTCATAAACTGCTTGAAAGTTTACAAAGTATTCTTGTCTCGACCCTATAAAGTAGGCAGCAATTATTATTAATATCCCTGTTTTTATGGTTATAGAGAAAATTTTTATGAGGAAGGAACAAATTATCTACTTGTATTTATATCAAAGTGCTCTGGAGGAAGCTCTGACCAGAACAGCTTAGGGTATATGGAATATAAAAAGATTTGGGGATAAGGGACAAAGGGGAAAAAATGACCTATAAGTTATTTGTCTGGTCAGAGGGCAAAAGAAGACTTGACAAAATGAATGAAAGCCTGATTGGGAAAAAAATCGTCAAGACTTGAAAAATCATCATTTAGTGGAACATCATACTAGAAAGGCTGAGAAGGTAGTAATATCCCAATTGAGAAAGGAGAATAACTATAGCTAAATTGTTATTTAGAAGACAGACATTGCCCCGAAATTATCTGGCATATTAAAGTATGGAAGCTTGTTAGAAATACAGCCTGCTAGTAGCCTTTGGAGGGAAAATTCTTTAAAAAAACAAACCAAATCCAAAGAAAGAATGGATTGAGTCTGGACTGAGGAGTACTATATTCTATTTTATTTCTTCACTTTTATTTTGTTAGTTCAAGTTCTCTTTCACAAAATGACTAATATGGAAAGATATTTTATATTACACCTGTAAAATCTTTATCAGCTTGCTTTCTCAGGGAGAGATTGGGGAGGGGGAGTGAAGGAAGGAGGGTGAGAATTTGGCTAAAAAAAAAAGGAAGGATTAAAAATTGTTTTTTCATGTGATTGAGTGTGAAAAAAACCCCAACTTTGCAATCATTCACATGTGAAATTATGACTGAGTTGGCAGGTGCTGTGGGATGTCCATGGCCATTATTATTGTTGCTGGATTAGAGCATGAACAGAGTATCATATTATCTCCTTTCTTCCCTCAGTTGGCCAGCAATGAGGGTCAAACCTTCTGCCCCAAAACACTGTGAGTGAGCAGTGATTTTTTTCTCCTTCTTGGATCCATGTTGGGTCTTTGGTAGCTAAATAGGCACATGGAGGTTTGGTAGGTTTTGAAACAAGGGTATGATGGGTTGTGTCTGTCTCACATAGTTGTAATTAACCTTGTCCAACCAGGAGGGAGCCCTATCAGAACACAAGGAAAGGGATCCTCAAATACATTTCTGCAAGCATCATCCACTTGACTGGAATTGGTTGTCCTTTTCATTTGTTCCCTCAAATCCCTGTGGGCAGAGGCATGGCACAGCGAAGAAGGGTTTTGACATTTGAACCAATGCAGTCTTTTACCAGAATGGCACATTGAGATAATTCTCAAAGAATCATTTTCGTGGTTCTTTGTTGTTCTGCTTGTTGATGAACTCAAACATGAGTATTCATTCCTGTACCTTCTATCCGATTTTTTTTTTTTTGTAACAGTGAGAGGCAAAAGAGGCAGTATAGTGACAAAGGGGGCCAGTCTTAAGAAATGGATGCAAATCTCATTTCTACTTCTTATGACTTAGATGATTTTGTAACTTTGCTAGGCATCAGTTTTCCTTTTTTATAAAATGTGGGTTTTGGATTAGATAATATCTAATGCTAGTGGAAGACAAGTTCAAATCTAGCTTCAGAGATACTTACTGGTTGTGTGACCCTGGGCAAGTCACTTAATCTTGTTTGTCTCATTTTCCTTATTTGCAAAATGAGCTGAAGAAGGAAATGGCAAATTACTCCAATATCTTTATCAAGAAAACCCCCAAAAGAATCACAACAAATTGGAAATGACCAAACAACAAAAAAGTCCTTTCTAGCTCTGAATCCTATAATCCTGTGAACTCTATCAAATGTCAAGCATATTTATAAAGTGGAAAAATCAGAGTAGGTTTTGGTAGAATTACTGCCTCTTACTTTTGGTGCCAATAACAAGAATCATGGGATTAGTACGGTTCATCATTACATAGTTGTAAGGACCAGCTCTGAATAGATCAGTAATATTCACGGAGATATTCAGATATTGTTCAGATCTCTGTGTGCTATAGGCATGTTAGCTTTCATGTTTCCTACCCCTACTCCCTGTGTTTTTGGTCCAGAAAAGAGATATTATGACGTAAGGAATTAAATTTAGGGTTTGATTAAATATATGAGAATTCTAAAATAATATGGTGGTTAACAATTTAAAAATATTATAGCTCAAGTCAAAATGACTTTCAGTGTTTTATTTACAAAGAGGGGGAAAGAGTAAGTAGAGAAATGTAAAAAGAGAGTAGAGAAAATATCTAGTCTATCACACTAAATGTTGCTTCGGTAACCAGAACAACCCCGACCAGGCTTGATAATCCTCAGCCAGAGGATCCGGTGGTAAATTAACAGGGGTTCCACCCATGCAGCCTCCTCCAGAGGGTAAGGCTTCTCTGTACCTAATCTCTCCAGAAGCCAGGAAAGGAGGGTTAGCTACTTACTCACCCAAGATGAACTCCAAAGGAGAAGATCCAGGAGCAGTCTTACCAGAAGCAGTTCAAGAGCCAAAGCCCCAGTCCAAGTCCCAAGCCAAAGACTCAAGCTGGAGACCCTTTGGACAGGAAGTTCAGGCCTTTTTTATAGTCTTTTTTCCATGTCACTTCCTGTCTCTTCCTCTACCTTACAGACCAATTGCAGGCTATCAATTTGCTTAGCACTACTCAGGAGGTGGTCAGTTGCCTCTGGGGTTGTCACCTACCTTAGTAAATGACTTGGGAACTCCCTTACTTAGCATTAAGTAAGGGTGTTAAAGTTTTTGGTTAATTAATTTAAAAATAGGCAAGGGGAGAGTTAATCCCCTCTTCACAATGGAACCATACTCTAGAGTGATAGACTTGAAATACATATTGCATCAAAGATCCAGCATCTACCATGTATATGTCAATTGTATAGGTCTTATAGTTAGTAAACATTTAATGAGCATCCAAGTTTTTCACCTATTAAGAGTACTATGAATGATAGAAAGGAAGCAAAGACTTTGTTCTTAATCACAAGGATCTTAGAGTTGTGGAAATAGTACAAATGACTATGTAAATACCCAGAATCATGAATTTTGAGTTGGAAGGGACCTCAAAGACCATGTAGTCTAATTTACTTCTGAACTCCTTTGTAACATCCTGGACATGACATGTGATTGAGTATGCAATTAGCAACTGGATAAAATCATAGTTTTTCTAAAAAATAATTTTTATTGATCATTTATTTTTATATCAAACAACAAGCATTTATTAAGCACCTGTTTCATGCCATGCACTGTCCTGCTTTCTCACTGTAGTCTTCCCATATGGTTTCCCAGAAATCCATTCTCTGAAACAAAGAAATTTTTAAAAAAGTTGAGCAAACCTAACTAATGACCTTATGAACTACTAATGAACCTTCAATTTTGCAGAGAACTTTTTTTGGGGGAAAGGTACTTCCTTAACTCTTCTTTAGGGACAAGCTCAGTCATCATAATTTTTCATTCATTTCAGTTGTTCCCTACCAATTGTCAATTCTGTCATTCTATGAACCCATTTTTCTGTAAGTCATAGATAGAAAATCTTAGGAATATATGTTTTTATTGCATTAGAGCATTATGCATAGATCGACATTCCTCCTATACTAGATTTCCATTTTGATGAGAAATGTGTCTCCTTTCAGCACCAACTTCGTATCTAATCTCACATCTCTAGGCTTCAAGATGATTTGTGGGTAACCTTGCTTTTCTATTTTGTTCACACTTTTGATTTCCCTGATTAAGCCAACCATTTTTTTTTATTGAAAGTGACACAAGAAATCATAGTAATATTTTGAAGAAAGAACATCAGGAAGATTAGTTCAATTGCGTTATATTCCCCCAAAGCAGGTTCTGATTATACAGTTCATCTATTTGAATTGATTTTTTATCTCAGAGGGAGAGAAGTAAGTTTAATCTTGAGGCCAATTTGTTTACAGATTTAAAAAATGTAGAATCCAAATGAATGAGAGTTTATGTTAATTTATCTTAACATTTGATGTAGAAAAATCTGGTTTTGAATCTCTGGTATTGGTACTTACTGTCTATGGTACATGAATAAAGTTACTTATTCTCTCAGGGCCTCAGTTTCCTCACCGTAAAACAAAGATATTATTTCTAAATTGAGAATTTAAGTGTTGGATTCAAGATGGAGAATAGACTGCACATTTTCAAATGCAGTCAATATGGGACTTTTATTTGCTTGACTGTATTTCTCACAGGGATTCTTACCCCCTTCCCCCCCTTTTTTTTTTTCAGTGGTGAAATGACTGGGAAGGTGAGTTGTGTAGTAGCTCTGTAGCAGCAAAAAAGAAAGAAAAGATCTTTAAGCCATTAAGGCTTTTGTGGCCTTCAGGGGAAGAGGGGAAGGGGAGAAGTGGCCAAGGCAGGAATGTTGAAGCTAGAATAATGGAGGAAACAGAACTGGAGGAAATCCCAAAAGAAGGCCAGAGAAGCAGAACAGTTTCGGTTTTTTAAAAACTCTTACCTTCTTTCTTAGAATCAATACTGCATAATGGTTCTGAGGGGAAAGAGCAGTAAGGGCTAGGCAGTGGGGGTTAAGTGACTTGCCCAGGGTCACACAGCTAGTTGAATAGCTTTTTAAAGCTACAGATCGATCTTATTGTTTACTTAAAAGAAAAATAATCAGTACGAAATAGAGATGGACAGTTTCATGCACTGCCCTGATTTTTCATTTTACTGGGCTTGGAGTAAAAGAAAATGAAATTTTAAAATAAAAAAGAATTTTTAAAAAGTGAGGGTGTTGGACTAACCACTAAACTATCTTTCTGTACCTTTACCTTGTATATAAATGTCACCTTTCATCTATACTTTATGTATCTTGCATATATCTGTTTACATATCTATTAACTGTACATAAATTAAAATATAAGCTCCTTGGGATACGTTTTTGCCTGCCTTTGAATCCCCAGTGCTTTGCACAGTGCCTGAAACCAAGAGTGAGTGAAATGCTTGTTGAATGAATATTTGTTGTTGAGTGAATGGGTCTCAATAACCATGGAAATTTTTGCTTTTGTGGCTTTCAGGGGAAGGTGGAACTGCCCAAGGCAGGAGTGTTGAAACTAGAATGATAGCTCCCTATTTCTCCCTCCGTCTAGAGTCTAGAGTTTGTACCTACTTACTTGTGGGGAAAGGAAATGATGCCTGACTTCTAAGGTCCCATGCTGAAAAATTAGAAATTAATGAACAATTGCCTTTCAAGAGCCTGCTATGTGCTGTACTGGATGGTAGGGAAACAAAGGCTAGAAAAAGTTCTTACACTTGAAGGGTGGCAGTGGGGAGAACAACATATAAGTACATAAACAGTTCAGATCTGGCCTCAGACACTTAGTAGTTGTGTGATGCTGGACATGACATTTAATCTGTTTTCCTCAGTTTCCTAATCTGTAAAATGAGCTGGAAAAGGAAGCATCAAACCACTCCAGTATCTTTGCCAAGAAAACCCCAAATGGAATGACTGATGAACAGTTGAACACGACTGAAATGACTCAATAACATCAGAGAAAATAGAAATTACAAAAAATGTAATGGGGAATTTAGAGAGAAAGGACGCTAGTAGTTGGGGTCAACAATGAGAAAAGGCTTCCAGTGGAAGATAGTGCTAGAGATAAATCTTGTAAGACAAAGGATTCCCATGCGCCATTAATATTTGCAAATTATGAGGAATAGGAGGAAACTTAATTTAAAGATGGGAAAATTTAGACAGGTGCTCCTTATTTCTTTGTCCCTGATGAGATGATTCTGGTAACTTTTAGAGATCAGGAAGGAGTATGAATGCTACTTATTGGGGAGAAGGGAGGAGAAGAGTCTGTACCTATGATTTATTTCATTCCCAAAAGAACATTGAATTTGGAGGCAAAGAATTTGAGTTTTATAGGCTAGCTTGACTGTTAACAGCAGATCCAGCACCTGCTTTCTACTTCTAGGACCATGGGCAGAGAATTTCATCTCTCTGGATCTCACTTTGCTTATCTGTAAAATGAGGAATCTGGACTAGGGGATCTTTCTTCCTCTAAGTACTATGCTACCAAATGATCTCCTCCTTTCATCTGAATAGAAGGAGAGAGCAAAGATAGGTTAAAATGGGTGTGTCCTTGTGAGACAACAATCAGATGATGGCTGGACCTGAATTAATAATTCAGTTTGTAATGCAAAGGAAGGGTTCAGCTGTGTACCCCATTCTTTTAAGCCTTTAAGCTCTTGGACAGCTGTACTTTTTGCTGCTCTTTGAATACATCTCTGATGGAGAGACCCTGAGGTCTTAGTACTCAGTCACAGATGGTCTCAGTCCCCCTCTGGCTCTGCGCATCAGAAGGGCAACACTAATCCTATTTCCTGTGGAAGGGACCCATGTGGGAATGTTCTAGGAACAAGAAGCTTTCTGAAGTGTTTGGAAACTTACTTTATTTCTGTAAAAACCAT
This sequence comes from Gracilinanus agilis, assembly GCF_016433145.1. Classification (NCBI taxonomy): domain Eukaryota; kingdom Metazoa; phylum Chordata; class Mammalia; order Didelphimorphia; family Didelphidae; genus Gracilinanus; species Gracilinanus agilis. The sequence continues at coordinate 425,223,455 of NC_058133.1, read as the reverse complement.
TCTAGCAATTATATCACCGGGGCATTCCTAATCGATTGTCTATTTTTTCTTTCTAAGAGAAACATTAACTCAGTCTATTAAGGCTTTTTCAAGGAGCAGGAGGCCATTAGATCCATTTTTGTATCACAAGCCAGTAGTTGGGAAATGATTACTTTTTAAATATTCTTGGGCAATTAGAAATGTTATTGAGTAACTATAGCCAGAGAATCCTAGATTCAGATCTGAAAGGGACTTCAGAAGCCATCAAGTCAAATCCCCTCATTTTACAAAAGAGGAAACTGAGGCACAGGAGGGTTAAGAGACTTGCTTAGTCATAGACTCACTATGAGACTGTGTTGAACTCCTCTTTCTCACTCCCATCTAGTGCTCTATCCACGATACCATTCAGCATTTCAAGCAACTGTATTCTTTTTTTAAACCCCTACCTTCTGTCTTAGAACCAATACATAGTATTTTTCCAAGACAGAAGAGTGGTAAGGGCTAGGCAATGAAGGTTAAGTGACTTGCCCAGGGTCACACAGCTAGAAGTGTCTGAGGCCAGATTTGAACCCAGGACCTCTGTGTCTCTAGGCCTGGCTCTTCAATCTACTGAGCCACCCAGCTGCCCCCTCAAGGAACTGTTTTTAAAAGTCCTCTTCTATATTCTTTTCTCACTGGTATAATACTCAGCAATCCTTTAAGGAGACACAAAAAGAATAGAATTTTTTGTTTTGTCTTATTTGACATTTCAAGACACACACAGTGGTATTTTTTTCCTTCCTCTTTTTTTTAATGAAAATTGATTTTACTTTCAAGTTGATGTTTAATTTTTCAGAATCTGTCAGTGAGGATTTCGCTACTGGTTCTGAAATAGCTATTTCTTCCTGTTAATGCTTCCTAGTTACTTTTCAGTAACCCAGTTCAAATACTACTTCCTTTAAGAGGTATTCTGAGTTCTGTAAGTCTCCTCTACCTCCTTCTATGGACTTAATCATATTTGCACATGTTTCCCTCTCTAGAACATAGCACTTGGTCATTTTTATTGGAATAGCTCTACCACCTTGCCCATGCTGTTGCTCATAGTAGGGTCAGTAGGATGAGTATTTGATTCCTAATCAATCAGCCTTAAAATGAGTTACCTCTGTAGAATAGGGTGGATGTCTTTGGCAGTCTGATGAAGGCAAGCAATTGAAATACAGCAATGAAAATAACTTGCCAAACAAGTGCACGACCCCCCCCCCCCCAGTGAAGGACTCTTACTCTAGAAAATTTCACCCTCAAGAACATTTTTATTATCCAGAATGTGCCCTTTTGGGGGTGGGAGCTAGATTGGCAATTCTGAGGAGAAAAATCGGGCAATTTTAGTCCCTTGGAGATGCTGGTAACAGATTGTACCCCACCCTACCCTCAAAGGAGTATTTGGTTTTCAGAATGATAACCTCAGAGTGTTCTTAGTCATTCTTGGTATAGCTTGGATTTCTGCCAATACATTAGCCCTGAAAGAGAGTTCTTTAGCATTAGCATTCAAAAGGTAGCCTAGAGGGAAGGGGAAAAAGGATTATATATTTTTTTGCTTCCTCTTATGATTGGATAGGCAATCTGAGTCTGCTGCTGAATTAGCTGTGGAGGCACGATGAATACAGGTATTATTATAACAGTAGTTTACACTGTGGCATACCATTATCTCATGGAGGAGAAGGGCTCTAGTCTTGTGATTTCGTCGCCGTAGAGAGACAGTTCTCTGTACAGAAACTCCAAAGCACATCCTAACTCTTCTGTAATTGATAGGTTTATAGGATTGCCATGGGGCACTGAGAATTCAAGGCAAACCAGCAAGCAGTTATTAAATTCCTACTAAGTGCCAGGCGCACTGTACAAAGAAAGGCAAAAACCAGTCCCTGCTCTGGAAGTGCTCACTGAACTTTAAATGTGCCCACTCTTCTCCTTCCCTCTTTTGACTCAACATTATAATATAGCAGGAGGACACTTGAATCTAAAGCAGGGATTGGTAAACTATGGCTAGTGGGGCTGAATCAACCCACTGTATGTTTTTGTCTATTAGATAAATATTGTAAATATGAAAATATTATTGGTTGTAACTACAAATTGACTATTTTAGAGATTTTCTGTTTTTAAAAAATAATTTATTGATTTAGAATATTTTTCCACGGTTACATGATTCGTGCTCTCTCCCTCCCCAGTCCCAGAGCTGACAAGCAATTCCACTGGGTTATACATGTTATTGTAGAGAGATTTTTAAAGGAATGAGATGACTGTACCTGCTTTGAGAATATCTTCCTACTCTTTTCTCTCCCCCTCTTCCTCCTCCTCTTTCCTCTTCCATCTTCTATTCTTCCCCTCCCTGCATCTCTCCCTCCTCCCCTTCATTTCTCTGCTTTTCCCTCCTCCTTCTCTTTCCTCTCCCCCTCTTCTCTCTCCTTATCCCACTCTTTTCCTTTATTCCCCTTTTCTTCCTTCTCCTTTTCCTCCTTCTCTTTCTCCCCTTTCTCCTTTTCATCCTTTCCCTCCATTCTCCTGTCTCCTCTTCCTTGTTTAGAATTTGTTTGAAGTAATTCAAATCATTTCTGGCAGGCTTATGTCTAAAATGCAGGGTACCGGTTTTCTTCTCCAGTGGTTATGATGCCTTTCATGAATGTGCCTCTTTACAAGGAGCTTTTGCATTAACCTCATAAGAATCCAGTGAGGTAGATAGGACAAGTGCTATTATATCTGTTTTTACTAGTAAGAGATTCAAAGGCTTAGCTGAAACCATGTAGTTGACAACTAGAAAAACTAAGACTTGAGCCCAGGTCTTTGGATGCCTAAATCAAATATTCTTTCCTCTATCCCAGGATGCAGTACATAGCACTAGGTACAAAGACATATGTACTTCTTGGAAGCTCCCTCCCAGGGAACCATTTGGATTATTGTTTTTTCTTTTTTTTTTTAAAAACTCTTGCCTTCCATCTTGGAATCAATACTGTTGATTGGCTCCAAGGCAGAAGAGTGGTAAGGGCTAGGTAATGGGGGTCAAGTGACTTGCCCAGGCTCACACAGCTGGGAAGCATCTGAGGCCAGATTTGAACCCAGGCCTGGCTCTCAATCCACTGAGCTACCCAGTTGCCCCCTTACTGTTTATTCTTGCTTGCTAATCTTCCAAATCTGATAATTATGTTTATTTTTTTTTACAACTTCCCAGAGCACATTGGAACGTCAAAAGAAAAATATGCCTGCTACCTATATTATTATTATAAATTCTGAAAGGGAAAAATGATAATGATAAAACTGGTTCTCATCGGGGCACATCGAGGCTCCTGGCTTCTCCACCCCTCCTATCTCCCTGTTAACCATAGCCCTCTTGATCAGTCTTCTTGAAATTTTTTCTGTCTTTCCTATGCTTAAAAAATGGTAGAAAGAGCCTCTGACAGTGTGATCAAGTAGAAAGTTTGTTGGCCTTGGAATCAGAGATAGGCTTACTTTTTTTAGGTAGATGCTTTGTATCATTTTAAGAAAAACCATTTATACCTGTGCTTTTTAGGGTTTTCTTTTATCCTTAATTATGACAATGATTCAAATAATCCACCTCTTAGCTGTCACAATATAATGAATGAGTGGACATGTGAGGCAGAGGCACAGTTTGTAGCTTTGATTTGTTAGAAAGGCGAATTTGATTCTGGAAAAGCTCACATCTTTTTATGCAGGGCATTCTCTGTATCTGGACTGCATTTATCACCCAAGTACTGCAGCTCTTTGGCTCTGAAAAAACCCTTGATTGCTGCAGTTGTTGATAGATAGCTTGTTTTATATTTTCAGACATCCTGATAGGCATTCATAAAAGTGGAAGGATGGGATGTGTAAGGGGAAAGAGAGTTAAATTTAATCAAGATCTAATGTCATTAGAGTTGAGTTGCTACTAGCTAATTGCTCCTTTGCTACAAGATAAATGTAAAGGAGGAGGGAGACTTTTATAGAGGAGAAAGCAGGTGTTAGCTGTTTACTTTTCACATAGAGTCAGGATTGTCATAGTCGATGATAGCTAGGAAGAACTGGGCTCAGGTCCTACCTCTGACACATATACACATTGGGCAGCAAAGTGGGGATCGCTTTGGCTGTTATGACCCAGAAGTTGCTTAACCTTTTACTGTACCAGGTCTCTCTCTCTTAAGAGCGTAGGCACCAAATTGCATTATGGAAGTGAGTATGTCCACCTAGGATTATATAATGTAAGAATAAATCTAGTCCTTATCCCTATCTTTCCTCTTCAAAAATGGAAACAGTTACCCATGGATACAAAATTACTTTGGTTCTGTTGTTAAGCCATTTTATAATTTGTTTAATAAGATAGCTAAAAGAAATGTATTAACCCAACTAGGAGACATGGGTTCCTTTTGATCTCAGTGCCATTGATTATCTGTAAATCTGAATCCTAATCTTTGAAGCTCTAAATAATTCGTTTGTGACCTTTTTTGTTTTAACCTTTATCTCACAATATTTCTTTCATGTTCCTCCATTCCCTCTACTATTTCAGAACTCATCCTGGGCTTCCCTTCCACCAGGACTTTGCTTGTATTATCCTTTATACTTGGAATGTCATTCACCAGTTGACATCCCGTCCAGCTAAGCTATAACTTTCTCCCTGTGGCTTCCTTTTTTTTTTAAATTTTTCCAATCAGAAGTAATCCATGCCTCCTCTGAATTTTATTTTCATAATCAACATTATATTGATTTGAATACTGACCTCTTATATCCTGCCACCCTACCCCACTCACTCTTTCCACTGGTAAGTTCCTTGAGGAAAGGGAACAGCCTCTTATACATCCGTATTCTTATACGGACAAGGTTTGGCCGATAAGTCTCCATATGCAGAAGTTGGTTTGGGGGTTATTATGCATTAATTGAAAGTTACATTCTTATAGGCTTAAATAGCTGTGTTTCCTGGAGTTTTTCAAAAACATTATGAATTTATAAACAAAGATTAACTCCACCTACTTATTTGCTTTAATGTAAAGGATAATGTGCCTTCAATTCCTTTGAGCGCATTCGAGGGAAATTTTAATTATTAACTCTTCTTCCTGGCAACAAACTTAGAATTGAATGAGCAAGGAAAATCGATTCAAATTTCTGAAATTATTTCCTGAATATTTTATATCCTTTTGTTAACATTAACATTAAACAAAAATAATTGATGGCATGAGATGTTAATTTGGTTGTTATTAGTGCTTATATTGTATTATTTTATTCTTCCACTGCAGTTATCCCCTTGATTTGTCATCCTGGCATGGGAGATGAACCAGGGTCATTGAAGCCCATACCAGGTAGCATAAGCTTTTATTGGGCTCCTTCTGAATTTGAAAAATTTTGAATATGGGTCCAATGATAGAATTTATGTTTGTCTTCTGATTATCTCCCTCAGTAAGTACTGAGAGGCTTACCAAATGTAATAATGTAGAATTTAGTGGAATATATACTGGATTTGTAGTCAGTGGAGGCTTGTGTTCAAATCCAGATTCTTATACCTGCTATGACTATGTGGGACCTTTCCTTTAATCTTGGGCAATTTCCTTTCCTTGGAAAATTTCCTTTAATCTTTAATTCCCTAAAATCCCTCAGTTTACTCATTTGTGAAATGGGGATAATAATAATAAATCTAATGATATCTTCTGAGACCCACAAATTATGAGTTGGGAGGGACCTCAGAAGCCATATTTTTTACATTTTATTTTTATCATCATGCAAAACATTTCCATATTGGTCATTGTTGACACTCATTCATAATCAAAACTCCTAAATAAAACCATAAATACATTGATGTGACGTAAAAGAGAGTATGCTTTGATTTGCATCCATTGACTCTTAACAGTTTTTTTTCTCTGGAGATGAATGGTATTCCCCGTCATAGTTCTTTCAGGATTGTTTTAGATCATTGCATTGCTGAGAGTAGCCAAGTTTTCACAGTGGATCATCATCCAATATTGCTGTTATTATGTATAATGTTCTCCTGGTTCTATTTGTTTCACTCTGCATCAGTTACTGCAAGTCTTCCTACCTTTTCCTGAGATCATCTTGCTTATCATTTCCTATGGCACAATAGTATTCCACTATCATGCACCATAATTTGCTCATCCCTGCCCCAGCCGATGGACATCCCCTCAATGTCCAAGTCTTTCCTGCCACAAAAGGAACCTCTATAAATATTTTTGTACAAGTAGGCCTTTTCCCCTTTTTAATGATTTCTTTGGGCTACAGAAGCCATATTTTGTGGCTTTACCTGAGTAAGAATTTCTTCTACAGTATATATGTAGTCATCCAGCTTGGGGAGGTGGAACCCATTGCTTTTCAAGATGGATAATTTCTCTTTTAATCTGCTCTTAGTTAAGAAATTTTCCCTTGCATTCATCCTATAATGGTTTCTTTGTAGTTTTCACTCACTATTCATAATTTTTCCCTCTGAGGCCAAACAGAAAAATTCTTTTCTTTCTTCTCTATGACAACTCCTAAGATAACTTGATCACAGCTATGTTCTTCCTCCTATGACTGTACAGATTATGAGTATCCTTCCAGAAATGTGGCAGCCAGAACTGAAAGTATTTTATTTTTCCAAATGATAAGGCAGAATAGAGGAGAGCAGCACATCCTGGACATAGTGCTTCTCTCCATGGAATCTATACTTTAATTGACTATCTTGGCTGCCATTTTTCATTGTTCACTCAGTAAGTTTGCAATCTACTAAAAACCCAGCTATTTTTCAGACAAGCTGCTCTCTATCCATGCTTATTCTATCTTGCATTTATGAAAGTGGTTTTTTTTTTTAGTCCAAGTATACTATTTTACACTTATGCCTATTTAATTTTCTCTGAACAGATTCTCACAGATTTGTTGTCAGAGTTACATAAGATAATGTATATAAAAGTGCACTGTAAACCTTCTTAGTCTCATTTACTGGTTCATTATTCATCTATCTTCTAAATATGGATGCCACTGAAGAGTTCTGTTCTGGGCCCTCTTCTCTAGTCCTCTACATTTTTTTTAGTTAGTATTTACCTGTTCTCTGGAGATCATTTATTACCTCTATGCCAATGGCTCTCAAGCCTATACATATATATATATATATATATATATATATATATGTGTGTGTGTGTGTGTGTGTGTGTGTGTATGCATACATGTGTGTATTTTAAATATATATATATATATGCTATGCACACATATTTTGTTCATTTGTTTTTCCAACATGTCTGACTTTTCCTGACTCATTCTACTCACTGTACCACCTAGCCATCTCTGAAGTAAGAAGACCTGAGTTCAAACCTGGCCTCAGATACTTACTAGGTATATGACCATGGGCAAGTCATTTAACTTTGCTTCAGTTCCTCATCTGTCAAATGATATGGAGAAAGAAATGGAAAACGACTCTAATATCTTTGCCTGGTTTAAAAAGAAAAAAGTAACAACAAACGATTATAGTAAAACTATATTCTATATCTGTAACAAATATTAGCATTTGTATAGTAATTTGGATGGTTCACCAAAAATAATTTTTTTAAGTTGGAATCTTCATAATATGTAATATGTAATACTTATTGATCATTCAATCAATAAGCATTTGTTAAGCACTTAACATTAATTACTGGAGATACAAAATAAAAGCAAAATGATGCCTGCTCTCAAGGAGCTTATATCCTAGTGGGGGAGACAACATATACCGACCAGAACATATGATAGAAATCCAAGAGTAGATGAAAGGTGATGTTAGGATGTAGGAACTAGTATTTCAGTGAAATCTCAGGCAACAGCCACACTACAGAAAGATGAATTGCCTCATATTGGTTTATGGTATAAAGTTCCTGATCAAAATTTCAGGTAGACCCACCCATCATTCTGTCTAAGGTCTTAGAATTCCTTAACTTCATGGGACATATGTAAGAAAGTCAAAATCTTTTACTTCCTTTAGTAAAACTAAAAACTCTCTACTGTTTTGAAGTGTTTTGTTTTCAGGGTGAATCTGGACCTGTGATTTCATTCTTGTAGAGAAGGTTCACCCAGAGATGAATACACGGAGCAAATCATAGTCTTAGAACAGGAGTTTCTTCACATTTGTGTCATGAACCCCTTCAGCAGTTTGGTGAAGCCAATGGACTCCTCAGGATAATGTTTATCTTTTAATTTAAAGTATATAGGTTTTTATCTCATCCTCTTTATTATTATTATTATCTTTTATTTTTTCCAATTACATATAGAATCAAGTTTTTACAATTGTTTTCTGACATTTTGTGATGCCAATTCTCTTTCTTGTGAGAAAAGCTCCTTGGAGTTGAGAGGGACAGAGCGGAGTGGAAAGGGAATGAAAGATTGAGGGAGCTTCCTTCTTTATTGGTTGTCTTATCTTATACAACTGGGTTGTTATTTGTTTACATTATTTTCTTTTTAAACACATACTGGGGTAGGTAGGTGGCTGAAGTGGATAGCGAGTCAGTCTTAGAGACAGGAAGATCTGGATTCAAGTCTGGTTACAGACATTCCTACCTGGTGACCTTGAGCAAATCACTTGTTTTAGAAGGTGTTTGTTTAAAAAAAAAATCCTTGCCTTCTGTCTTAGAATCCAGAAGATTCTGTCTGAGGACATATCTGAAAGCAGGACCTTCCAACTTAAGGCCTGGCTCTTTATCCATGGAGCCACCCAGCTGCCCCTGATGTTTGCCCTATGTATATTTGACTGGTGTATTTCTTCCTCCTGAACTGATCATTATTTCCTCATCCTTTAAAAATCTTTCTGAAGGGGCAGTTGGATAGCTCAGAGGATTGAGAGCCAGGCCTAGAGACGGGAGGTCCTAGGTTCAAATCTGGCCTCAGACACTTCCCAGCTGTGTGACCTTGGGCAAGTCACTTGACCCCCATTGCCTGCCTTTACTGCTCTTCTGCCTAGGAGCCAATACACAGTATTGACTCCAAGATGGAAGGTGAGGGTTTTATAAAAAAAAATCCTCCTGAAATCCTGCTTGATGTTGGAGATTTTTTTTGCCTTAAAGAGGATTGAGTGAAGCTTCCCACCTACCCAGAAATGCCTTGCCAAACAGCTGCTTCCTCCTACATTGTCTACATTAAGTCTGCCAAGTGACATTGAAATAGGAGAAAGGGAGGCGATGAGGGTGGGAGGTGGGCAGAGGTAAAACCAGCCATTAAAAGAAAGGAGTCCCTTTGGATGTAAAATCTATGTAATCTATATGTTTTAACAAAGTGTGGCCAGTTCCTTAGAATTTCAGCTGTTAGAAGATAGAGATATGTTTGGATGACAGCCTTGAAATTGGACAAACACTAAAGGAGACAAACACCCAGTCATCTTGCCTATTTTCCATGCTGATTTTAAAATGTTTTCCCTTACATCTTTTTTTTTTAATTCAAACAGCCCTTTGAATTAAAAATAAAACAATTTTTAAAAAGCACTCATCAGCTGTAATCTAGACGGCTTATGATGACACTTTGATTTCTTCCTCGGTGATGTGTTCCTGTGTTTCTTTTTAAAAACTCAAGCCTAAGCAGAATTGCCATTTTTATCTAACAGGTTTTCACCATTGCTGTTATGAACAGGATACAGTCCCTTCCCCTCTTGGATTTCCTTCCAAGCCCAGTCCCCTTCCATCCCCTTTTTTCCCCCCTGAAAGGAAACCTATACAGATCAGTAACTGTGAACCCTGGGAAGATCAATGTTATAAGATTTCCTCTGTAACACAGTTCCATTTATGATGACTTCCTCTAGCTAAAGCCGTTAGCTCTCTGTCAGATAGGAGAACCAGAAAAGACATCCGTAGGAAGCAATAGCTCTTCCTGTTGTACTTAATGGAAGCGTATATCTCGGACAGCCTTGCAGTTACCATCATCCTTTGTAGAAATTTGATTGCTTCTCATATAGAATGGAGAGGAATAGATTCTGTTTCTCTGAAAATTAATAAACTAGCCCCTCTCTGCTTATAAGATTGGGTCTATCAGAAACAGTGATTCCATCAGAACCAAAATTTCAGAGGCTCTGAAATTTCTTCTGAAGCCTGAAGTTCACTAAATGAGAAGTTGAGGCACATATAGGTATGGTGATAGAGCACTGGGCTTGATGTTGTTCAGTCATTTTCCAGCTCTTCCTGAACCCATTCGATGGTTTCTTTCTTTAAAAAAAAAAAAAAAAAAATATATATATATATATATATATGTATATATATATATATATATATAAAATTTAGAATATTTTCTGTGGTTACATGATTCATGTTTTCTCCCTCTTCCCTCCCCACTCCCATAGCCAATGAGCAATTCAACTGGGTTTTACCTGTATCATTGTTCAAAACTTATTTCCATATTAATATTTGCAATAGAGTGATCATTTAGAGCAGGGATTGGCAACGTATGGCTCTCGAGCCATATCTGGCTCTTTTGAGGGCCAGATATGGCTTTTTCTGCAGGAGCCCTAAAGTCAATTTTTTTTCAGGTGCTGTTACAGGAGCACACACTGTGAGCACTGTACGGCTCTCACAAAATTACATTTTAAAAAATGTGGCATTTATGGCTCTCACGGCCAAAAACGTTGCCGACCCTTGATTTAGAGGCTACATCCCCAATCATATCTCCATCGAGCCATGTGATCAAGCAAATGTTTTTGTTTTTTTTCCCTGTGTTTCTACTCCCACAGTCCTTTCTCTGCATGTGGATAGCAATCTTTCTCATAAGTCCCTCAGAGTTGCATTTGACATTTTCTTGGCAAAGATACTGTTTTGTCATTTCCTTCCCCAGCTCATTTTACAGAGGAGGAAACTGATGCAAATAGCATTAAATGACTTGCCCAAGGTCACACAGCTGGTAAGTGTCAGATGGCAGATTTGAACCAAGGAAGATGAGTCTTCCTGAATCTCTGACCCAGCACTTTATCCACTGCTTCACCTGGCTCCCCCAAAGCTTTCTACTGCTGCTATCTATGAATGGGAATAGTCTTAGCTTCTGAAAATGACTGCCATTTTTTCTGTAAATCTTTAAAATACAGAACAACAGATACCTTTCAGTTTTGACATTCAGTTAAAAAAGGAGGGGGCATCTAGGTGGTTAGGGCAAGGTAGGAAGACCTGAGCTCAAATATGGCTTCAAATACTTCCAAGTTCTGTGACCCATGTAACATAAGGTTTTGCAAGTAGCCATTACACCCAGGACAAGCATCTTAACCCATTTGCCTCAGTGCCTGGTACATAGGAAGTGCTATGTAAGAGTTAATGGTGATGATGTCTGAATTGGGACAAGATACTAGAATTCAGGTATGAAACAGTTTGCCCTTGGCCTCTAGCCGAATTTAAAGGTGAGATCCCTTCCTTATGTAGTTAACAAACTCTGCTGGTATAGGAGTAAAAGGTCCTTGACAAACCAAAAGAACAATGATCATGATGATGTTAGCACATCCTTAACTTTGGAATATAACTTCACCTGTGCTGGGGGGAATTGTCCTTTCTTTAGCTCCCTCTAACCAACTCTGGGCTTGCGCTGCTCTTCATAGAATGAGGGCCAGGCACTGGAGAAGAGAGGGTAAGCTGTGAATTTAGTTGAGGACAGTTGAGAAATGACTGTAGTTCTTTTAGGCTGAGATTGGGTGACAAAGAAGTCAACCATGGACCTGTCAGGCTATTCCATATATATTGGTAAGTTCTTTCATGGCCACCCTTTTCAATTTTTCCATTATAAAAGCAGAAAATACATCTTAATCAATTAGTTCAATCATTAATTCCCTCTAGAAAAAGAGTTCCTTAAGGTAGTGGCAGAGCAGTGTTTGGAGACAGTTAGGTGGTTCATTGGATGGAGACCCACACCTAGAGAAAGGACTCTGAGTTCAAATGTGGCCTTAGATACCTTCTAGCTGTGTGATCCTGGGCAAGTCATTTAACCACCGTTGTCTGACCCTTACTGCTCTTCTGTCTTGGAATCAATACTTAGTGTTGATTCTATGACAGAAGGTAAGGGTTTAAAAAAACAGAACAAAAACAAAAAAAGACACTAATTTAGTGCCTATTCTCTTGCTCAGTATTTAAATTGCTCTCTCTATAGAGCTTTAATGTTCAAATGTTCAAAGCATTTGTGTACATTATCTCATTTGGTCCTCACAACAGGAGTAGGGTAATTTAGGTACTCTAGTAGTTAGGTTTGGTATCAGGAAGATCTGAATTCATTTCCTGCCTCAGATACTTACTGTCTGTATGATTTTGGGTAATTGCACCTAATTGCACTCTGCCTCATTTTCCACATTCGTAAAATGGGAATTATCAGAGCACTCACCCCAGGGCTGTTACAAAGATAAAATGAGATAATATTTGTAAAGCACTTTGTAGATATTAAAGTGCTTAGTAGTATTATTGTAGCAATTGGTTGTTATTCTTAGGTTCGGAGACATCAAATGACTTGCCTGTGGACATAGAGCTGATAGAAGCTAGGTCCCAGGTGGCACCAAATTTACTTCTCTTTTCTCCATGTTCTGACTTCTTCCCTTTTAAATCTTAAACCTGCCCTTACTCTCTCTAACCATCTTTGATTCCTTCTATTTAAAATCAGTTGCCTTTAAACGCAATCTGTTTTTTGTCTCTTCCACTTGGCTTCCTTTGTATATGACCGATGTTGGGTTTTCTTTGGAATCTATATTGGGGGAAGGAGAACTCTTGAGAGATAGTAATGAAAATAACAATTGACATTTATAACTGACTTTAGGGTTTGCCAAGAACACTTTTCATGCTTTATCTTACTGGAGTCTCACAGTAGTCAAGAGTCCTAAAGATATCCGATCCCTATTTTATAGATGAAGAAACTCAGCTTTCATGACATCTTCATTCAGACACTTGACTTCTTTGAGCTGTAGAACCCATTCCCTGTGGGGTATGAAGTAGAGAAGAGGGCTGAGGATCCACACCTTTCCTCTTAGATGGAAAATCAGCGCCAAGTATCCAGTCTCTTCACAGTCTCTGTTTTTTTCTTAATGAGGATCACTATAGCTAATATCTAATCTTATTTATCATATTTGTACTTTTTGGCTTCAGTTTCAGAGAATCATCTTTTCTGACCTTGCCCCCCAATGGTAAGACTGCCTGAAGTTTTAGGTCATTAGCCCCACAGGCATTGAATATAAATAGGAACTACCTAGACTCAACTTATTCATGCATGGACTATTGCTATAGCTTCCAATTTGATTTCTCTAACTCTGAGGAAGATATTTGACCCAAATCTCTTTTAAATTCTAAGCTCATTGAAGGTGGGTCTCTGTCTCTGGTTGTTTCTTTGCTTAGTCCTCTGAAAACCTTAATAAATGTTGAATTTAGGGGCAGCTAGGAAATTTAGTGATAGAGAACCACAGAGAGGTCCTGGATTCAAATCTGACCTTAGACACTTCTTAGCTGTGCGACCCTGGGCAAGTCACTTCACCCCAGTGACTTAGCCCTTACCACTCTTCTGCTTTGGAACCAATACTTAGTGTTGATTCCAAGACGGAAGGTAAGGATTTAAAAAATAAAATAAAATAAATGTTGAATTGAATTGAAGTTCCTTGTGAACTTTTGCACATGAGGAAACTGAGGCCCGCGTAGGGAATAACTTTAATTTAATTATAGTCAAGGTGGAACTAGAGACCAGATGTCTTTATGTGTTTCCTCTTAAGTTTAGGTTTTGCAACATTTTACTTTTCATATACTTTTAGGCAATGACATTACTACTTTTGATTTAGAAGATCTATCTATATGAGTCGCCTCATGTAATCTAGTTTTCATCTCACTATATTACTTTCCCCGGATCAACGAAGATATACAGTATATCTATTTTTTAATTTATTGCACACCTCTTATGCGTTACGTATTGACTGTTGGAGAGGCAGCTCAAACACTAGAAAAGGACCAAATTGGAGGGTTTTTTTTTGTTTTCCCAGGTCTTCTCAAATAACCAGGTTATATAACGCACAATATTTTGTTCACATCTCTTCAACTAAAATATAATGCTCAGTTGCTAGGACATTTAAGTGTTGGTTTTTGATGTTTTGTGCAAATATAATAACCAGAGCTCAAAGTGTCATTCACTGTGTCACCATCTGCTCTATTTCTATAGCTCTCAGCCTAGTTGTCCAGCTGCTGTTGCCAAAATCCCTTTTTGAAAAGTGAATAGAAAAAAAATAGAATTTTTTCCTGATTATAAAATTTCTTTTTTTTGCTTTATTTTGTAATTTTAGTACTGCAAGTTATAACTTACCTATAGGCTCTTCTGTATCATGAACAAGAGATAGTGTTGTCTGATTATGAATAGTTTATTCAGGTTTGTATAGTAGTATAGAATATTAAATCAGGAGTCAAGACATCCAAATTCTAGCTCTGGTTATACCATTAATCTTTTTTTAAAACCCTGGTCAAGCTATGTATCCTCCCTGGGACTTAAGTTTTCTCATCTATAAAAGGAAGGAATTGGATGATTTCATCTCCCTCGTCTCTTTACTGTTTTAAAATTCTATCTCAGAGGTCAAGCTAGTCAGCACCTAGGTGACCAAAAAACAGAGGCAGGAAAAGGTCACAAAGAAGGTAGCACCTGAGCCATGCCTTAAAAGGAAGCTAGAAATTCTAGAAAAGGAGTTGAGGAAGTTCCAAGGCAGAAGAGTGGTAAGGGGCTAGCTGTGGAACCCTGTGCAAGTCACTTGACCCTCATTGCTGAGACTTTTATGCTCTCTTCATCCCAGTTAAACTGGCCTACTAGCTTCTCCCTCTGTAAAATCCTTCCCATATAGGTCTCCAGATTCCTGCCTTTGTATGCCTGTGCCCCATCTTCCTTAACTCCTTTTCGAAAATTTCTAGCTTCCTTTTAAGGCATAGCTCAGGTGCCTACCTCTGTATGTGATCTTTTCCAGTCCCTGTCTGTTCTCTTTCTTAAAATGATTTTTAATATACTTACTATCTCCCTCCCAATAGCCTCCCTCCTTTTTCATATCTGTCTCCCCAACTCCCTCCATCTCCTTTAGCCCTGTGACTGATTTTTGTCTTTGAGTCTCCATCCCCTATCACAGTGCCACATGTATATTTGTAGGTACTTCATAAATATGGACCACTGGGTTTTGTGTCAGAGGACTTGGGTTCTTCTACTTACTACTTTTATGATTATAGGCAAATTAGTTGACCTCCAGGACTTAGTTTCTCATCTGTAACATTAATGTGTTGAACAAGATGGTTTTCACATTCCATTCTTGATTTAAAATTGAGGATCTTTGTGAATCTATTGAATTGTATTGTACTGGGTAGTGAAAAGCTTCAGAGATTAAGACAGATACAATATGTATCTTCATGGAATTCAGTCATATTTAGTAGACAGTCAATAAACATTTATGAAATACATACCATATGCCAGGCATTTTTCTAAACATTTAAAGAAATGGGGCTATCAAGAAGCTTAGAGTCTTTTGAGGGAGACCACATGCAAAGAACTATATACAAATGAGAAATATACAGGATAAATTGGTGATGATCAAGAGAAGAAAGATCTCTATGCCAAGATAAGTTCAAAATGAGTATATGACTTAAACATAAAGAGTGATATTATATGTAAATTAGGCAAATGTAGAATAGTCTACCAAACCAAGACCAAACGAGATAGAGAACATTATAAGATGTAAAATGCACACTTTTGATTATATTAAATTAAAAAGGTTTTGTGCAACCAAAACTAATGCAACCAATATTAGAAGGGAAGCAACAAAATGGGAAAAAAATTTTATAAAAAATTCCTCTAACAGAGGTCTTATTTCTCAAATATATAAAGCACTAAGTCAAATTTATAAGAAACTGAGTCATTCCCCAATTGATAAATGATCAAAGGATATGAATAGGCAGTTTTCATATGAAGAAATCAAAGCCATTAATAATCATATGAACAATGTTCTAAATCCCTCTTGATTAGAGAAATGCAAATTAAAACAACTCTGAGGTACCATCTTACACCCCACCTTACACCTAGCAGAGTGGCCAATATGACAGTAAAGGAAAGTAATAAATGTTGGAGGGGATGTAGCAAAATTGGGATGCTAATGCATTGCTGGTGGAATTGTGACTATCCAACCATTCTGGAAGGCAATTTGGAATTATGCCCAAAGGGCTTTAAAGAATGCATACCTTTTGATCCATCAATAACACTACTGGATTTGTACCCCAAAGAGATAAAAAAAATGGGAAGGGAGCTGTTTGAACAAAAATATGTATAGCCGTGCTTTTTGTGGGCAAAGAATTAGAAAGTAAAGGAATATCCCTTAATTGGGGAGTGACTGAACAAATTGTGATATATGATGGTGATGGAATACTATTGTGCTATTAGAAATGATGAACAGGATGATTTCAGAAAGAGCTGGAAAGACCTACGTGAACTGATGCAGAGTGAAATAAGCAGAACCAGGAGAACATTATACACTTATACACAGTAACTGAAACATTGTGGGATGATCAAATGTGATAGACTTTGCTACTAATAGCAATACAGTGATCCAAGACAAATCTGAGGGACTTATGAAAAGAATGCTCTCTACCTCCAGAGAAAGAACTGTTGGAGTAGGAATGCAGATGAAAATATATGATTTATCACTTGTTTATTTGGTTGTGTGTTTTGGGGTTGTAAAAGATTGTTCTTTTACAAAAATGAATAATATGTAAGTAGGTTTTGAGTGATAATACATGTATAAACTAGTGGTATTGCTTGCCAATTCCAGGAGGGGGGAGGGAAGAGGGGAGAGAGACAACATGAATCATGTAACCTTGAAAACTTATGTGTAAATTTGTAAATGGAATCAAATAAAGATAAAATTTAAAAAAAAAAGAGAGAGAAGAAAGGCATTAGTATTATGGAGCATAAAGGAAAACTTCTTGTAGGAGATGGGATTTTTAGCTGAGACTTGGAGATAGCCAGGAAAGTTAGGAGGAAGAGACCAGAAAGGAGAGAGTGGAGACAGCCAGTGAAAATACATGTAGTTAGAAGATGGAATATCTTTTGTGAGGAATAGTTAAGAAGTCCATTGTAGCATAGACATTTTACAGGGTATAATGTGTAAGAACATTGGAAAGGTAAGAAGCTTATGAAGGACTTTGAATGTCCAGCAAAGGGTTTTATATTTGATCCTTGAGCTTTATTGGAGTTTATTGAATGGAAGCAGGGCTAGCATGGCCAGATCTGTACTTTAGGAAAACATTCTGAGAGCTGAGTAGGAAAGGATTGTAGTGGGGAGAGAATTTTGAAGTAGGGTGTCCATCCAGGATGCTATCTCTATAGTTCAAGCATTAAGTGATGGGGACCTGCACCAGGATGGTGGCAGTGTTAGAGAAAAGGAGACTTTTGTGAGAAGTGTTATGAAGTTACAAATCAACAGGCTTTGGCAAATAGTTTCGATATGGGAGGGCAAGAGAGAGTGATGAGTCAAGGATGACACCTAGGTTTCAAGCCTGGGGGAACTGGGAGGATGATGGTGCCTCTGACTGTAATAGGAAAGTTTGGAAAGGAGGGAGATTTGGGGGGAAGGATGATGAGCTTAATTTTGTACAGCTTGAGTTTAAGATGTCTACAGGGCATCTATTCATTATTTCTCATAGAGATGTGAGACTGGAAATTAGAGGTGGATAAGTAAATGTGAGAATCATCGGCATAGAAATCATAATTGAATTCCTGGGGGTTGATTAGATCAATAAATGAAATAGTATAGAGGGAGAAGAGAAGAGAACAAAATTCCGGAGGGATGCCCATGGTTAGCAAATACCACCTGGATGAAGAATGAGCCAAGGAGATTAAGAAATAGCAGGCACACTGTAGGAGGAGAATCAGGAAATAATAGTGTAATGAAAACCTAGAGAGAAAAAGAAGAAGGTTCTAAAAAGAAATTGATTGCCTTCTCAAGGTTTTTAGCCACAAAAGAAAGGAACGCTATAGGAAGTATATATAATCTCTCTATAAATAATGAATGATCATCTGAAAAATGTGAAGAATATGTGAAATATGTGAAAAAGGGAAGAGTATGTAAGTGTATAGGTGATTAGTATATATGCCTATGTAGTAGTATAAGTATAGAAGATGAGAAGGGAAAGATTATTTCTAGCTGTAATCATGAATTATTTTTTTAAATTATTACCTTACTTGTTAGAATCAATACTGTGTAATGGTTCCAAAGCAGAAGAGCAGTAAAGGTTAGGCAATGGGGTTTAAGGGTCTTGCCCAGCTAGGAAGTGTCTGAAAGCAGATTTGAACCCAGAACCTCCTTTCTCTAGGCTTGGTGCTCTACTCACTGACCTACCCAGCTATCCTAGTCATTGGAATCTTTAAAGAGCACATGACATTTAAGCTGGGATGGGGAGGATTTCAATAGGCAGTGCTGAAGATGAAGGAAAATGTAGGTGCAGGGAATTGGCAAAGACTTGGAGCTGGGAATGAATACGACATATACATATATGAGAACTGAACACCCCAGTTTGGGGAGCTTAAATGAAGGGATGCTTGATAGCTTCAGAATAATTTACAGTTCTTTGGATTCATAAGAGCTTTCTTAATGTGTCTCTCTGAAGCCTTTTTGCTTGGTGAATTTTTTTGCACAGTGAGGGGTACTTCCTGAATATGCTGATTGAACTATATTATATTAAGTGCACTCCAGGAAAGCTATTTTGGGCTTGCAGAGATGACTACCTCTTGTGCATAAAGCTAATCCTCATTACAGTACAATCTCCGTCATTCAAGGTGGCTTTCAAAGCACATGCTACTCTATATATTCACCATACCCTACACTTCCTATTGAACTGGGCAGGAATTAAAATCCATTTTCAATGTGTAATTGCTCCCCTTCTCTAAATGCCTGGGCTAATTGTCCTCTCAGATCAACTTGAAGTTGCTGGTTTTATTCCACTTCTTTTGGAAATCGTGCTGTTTGAAAAGGGGTACAAGTTGGGCTTAACCTGAAAACTCAATAGTTATTACTCAGAGTGATTATTAGTCAAATGAGAAGTCTTCCTTCATTATAGAGCCTTGTGATTCTTGAATATTTAAAGGCATCTAAGTCATGTAACTTGAAGAAAAGATGATATGTATCATTCTAAATATCTATTTAAGTATAATAGTCAAAACAAAATAAAGTAGGAAGCAGCATGATCCAGTGGAAAGAACCCTGGCTGTGGAATAAAGAGACCCAGGTTCAAATCCTGCCATTGACTCTTACCAAGTCACTTATTCTCCCTGAGCCTCAGTTTCCACATTTCTAAATGGTCAATGTTCTCTTAAATGAGAAGACTAAGTATCTTTGCAGACAACTCACTTCCTCTCTCTCTTTCTCCATTTCCACTTCTGTAAAATGAGAATATTGGTCTAGACCAGTGATTCCCAAAGTGGGCGCTACTGCCCCCTGGTGGGTTATGCAACGATCCAGGGGAGCAGTGATGGCCACAGGTGCATTCATCTTTCCTATTAGTTGCTATTAAATTAAAAAAATTTTTTTTTCCAGGGGGCTAAGTAATATTTTTTCTGGAAAGGGGGAGGTAGGCCAAAAAAGTTTGGGAAACACTGCTCTAGACTTTCTCCAAGGTCCCGTATGTCTCTGAAATGTTGATATCATGACTAAAAATACTTTGGATTTATGATATCATCATGGTGGCCAGTTAGTAGGCATTAGGTGGTGAGAATACAAAGACAAAAATCTAACAGTCCCTGCCATAGAAGAGCTTACTTATCTCTGGAGAGATAAAGCTTCCATTTCCATCCCAGGCCAGTCATGTCTTCCTTTCTCTGTACAATACACTTCTCACTCTCCTGGACTTTCTCCACCATGATCCTATTAAGGTGCTTTTTTCTTCTCACTGCCTCCTGATTTTCAGTTTTCTTTCGTTTAATTTTTCCATTAGAACATAAACTTCTTGAGGCCTGGGGCTATCTTTTTGCTTCTGTTTGGATTCCCAGCACAGAGCACAGTGCCTGGCATATAGTAGGTACTTAATAAATGGCTATTTATTTAAAAATTTTTAAATTTTTTAAAATTTAATTTTAATTTAATTTAAAAATAAATAAATTTTTAAAAATTTAAAAATATTTATATAAAAATAGTTTTTTTAAAAAATTTTGAAGTTCACAAACATGAAATAAAAATAACATTTTATATACATAATAAAATAGAAAAAACATTGTACATGAAACAAATTTTAATATGCATTGTTTGCCATTCTCTTTTAGTAATAAAACATATTAAAGTGTTCCTGTGATCCTGGGTTAATCGCCTAACCTTAGTTGCCTAGCCCTTACCACTCTTCTGCCTTGGAACAGGTACTTACATATAGATTCTAGGGCAGAAGGTAAGGGTTTGAAAATAAAGTGCTAGGCTTCAGTTTCCACATTGGCAAATGAGGGATGACCATTATATGGCCTCTAAGATCTC
>NC_058133.1:424929738-425201101 GCF_016433145.1 Gracilinanus agilis | reverse complement strand
TTCCAGGGGGCTAAGTAATATTTTTTCTGGAAAGGGGGAGGTAGGCCAAAAAAGTTTGGGAAACACTGCTCTAGACTTTCTCCAAGGTCCCGTATGTCTCTGAAATGTTGATATCATGACTAAAAATACTTTGGATTTATGATATCATCATGGTGGCCAGTTAGTAGGCATTAGGTGGTGAGAATACAAAGACAAAAATCTAACAGTCCCTGCCATAGAAGAGCTTACTTATCTCTGGAGAGATAAAGCTTCCATTTCCATCCCAGGCCAGTCATGTCTTCCTTTCTCTGTACAATACACTTCTCACTCTCCTGGACTTTCTCCACCATGATCCTATTAAGGTGCTTTTTTCTTCTCACTGCCTCCTGATTTTCAGTTTTCTTTCGTTTAATTTTTCCATTAGAACATAAACTTCTTGAGGCCTGGGGCTATCTTTTTGCTTCTGTTTGGATTCCCAGCACAGAGCACAGTGCCTGGCATATAGTAGGTACTTAATAAATGGCTATTTATTTAAAAATTTTTAAATTTTTTAAAATTTAATTTTAATTTAATTTAAAAATAAATAAATTTTTAAAAATTTAAAAATATTTATATAAAAATAGTTTTTTTAAAAAATTTTGAAGTTCACAAACATGAAATAAAAATAACATTTTATATACATAATAAAATAGAAAAAACATTGTACATGAAACAAATTTTAATATGCATTGTTTGCCATTCTCTTTTAGTAATAAAACATATTAAAGTGTTCCTGTGATCCTGGGTTAATCGCCTAACCTTAGTTGCCTAGCCCTTACCACTCTTCTGCCTTGGAACAGGTACTTACATATAGATTCTAGGGCAGAAGGTAAGGGTTTGAAAATAAAGTGCTAGGCTTCAGTTTCCACATTGGCAAATGAGGGATGACCATTATATGGCCTCTAAGATCTCTTTCAGTTTTAAAACCCAGAATCCAAGTCTAGAGCACATATCTAACTATGCCTAGTTTTTCCCTTCTTGACTGTATTGGATTTTGAGATGCTTTAGTCACTTTTCCAGGATCCTTATCACTTCCAGTTCACCCCCATTTTTCTTGTTGGACAGAATTAGGGTTACGATTGTAGTTCCTTTTGCAACTTTATCTACCTTGAGAGATGAACTGTCAGCAAGTTAAGAATTTTATCAGATACTTTTAATGAAATGAGACTTCCAGCAGGTCTCTCTCTGGTCATTGAAGTTCACCATCACAACTGTATCTTGTCTTTTTTTTTTTTTTAACCTTAAATTCTGTGTATTGGCTCCTAGGTGGAAGAGTGGTAAGGGTGGGCAATGGGGGTCAAGTGACTTGCCCAGGGTCACACAGCTGGGAAGTGTCTGAGGCTGGATTTGAACCTAGCACCTCCCTTCTCTAGGCCTGACTCTCAATCCACTGAGCTACCCAGCTGTCCCCATCTTGTCATTTTTTGATCTTTATTAGAAACTTCGTTTTCATGGTTTGACTATTTAATGGTTTGTAATTTAAAAAAAAAACACATTAAAATTTAGAGGTTTTTCCCCTTAGAAACAAATATCAGACTTTTTCCATTTTTAAATTAAGATTATAAAACCTGACTCAATAAACACAGGATGCCAATTAAAAAGTATGACATATATTAAAATGACCTCATTTCCATGTTTTGTCCAGTTCTGGGTGTGGTGGCCAGGGAAGAGAGGAAGGAGAAAATAAGACAGGAAAAACTCATAGTAAAAAAATAACATATTGAAAATTGAAAAGACGATGTAAAAATACTCAGGAAATTCCTGGAATTCTGGGCGGTAAGATGTTCTTATTTGTTACTTTTCTTTATGATATTGACCATTGTTCCAAGATCCTCAAGCATTTTGATCTGTAAACCATTGGGAATTAAAAGGGCAATGCACTTGGGGAAAAGGGATTACATGGAATGCAACTTTGAATGGTTATTCATAATTTTCTAGGGTCACATGAAATCATGGCAGAATTGACCTCTTAGTTTTACCATGCCTTGTCTTCAATAATATGCATATAAAATAATTCCCTACTTCTTTCAGATTGGTTTAGTATGGAAGGGAAGGAAAAGAGTCTTTATATGGCACTTATTATTTGTCAGGTACTATGCAACCCTGCAAGATAGGTGCTGTTATTATCCCCATTTTATAGGTGAAGAAACTGAGGTAAACAGTGGTTAACCAATTTACCCAGGCTAACATAGCCAGTAAGGGTTGGAGGCTAGTCTTCCTGATTCTTTGCCTATCAGTCTATCCAACTATACCTAGAACAAGTACCTTGCCCAATTTTGTTTTAAGTTGCTTGAGGTCAGAGACTATCTTTTGTCTCTTTTTGTAGCCTTAAGTGCTTAGCAGTGTCAAGTGCCTAGTAGGCACTTGGTAAATGTTTATTGATTGAGTTATGCTGTTCAGTGGTTCTTGTAAACAATGGTATAAGCCAATTTGATGTTAGTAAGGTGAGGAAAATTAATATTGAAATGTTTTATTTTTGAATAATATTCCTTTATGAAATTACTCATTTTTCCCCAAGCCCTTTGGCTTTCCCAGGTAAGACTGAAACAGTCTTATTTCCAAGCATAAAGGCATCTAATTGGGTTAGGATCTTTTGTGTTTTGTTAAGACATTTGAAAGCAGTGTGGGTCTGTGTTTCTTTACTGAATAAAAATCCACCTCCCCTTTGAAGTAGTAATGGGGAGGAGTTGAGGTCTTTTAAGTCCAATCTCATTTTTCAAAAATATCCACCAATTGGGACCGCCAAGGGAGGTCCAAAGGATGAACTCTTCAGCCAATTAGGAAGAGGACATACTTCTCCATAAAAGAGAGAATCAGGGCTCACTGAGCATCTTTCATGTTAGAGGTAAGCAAAGGAGCCATCCTTTTTTAATAGGCTACATGATCCATTAATAAAGAATATTTTTTCTTTGGGAAATGGTATCATTTATTGGTTAAAATTTCAGGCCTTACAAGGGTTATTCCATAAGAACAAAAAATTTTTTTTAATTTTATTTTTTAGAAAAATTTTCCATAGTTACATGATTCATGTTCTTACTTTCCCTTTCAATCCCCTCTTCTCCCCCATAGCCTATGCACAATTCCACTGGTTTTAACATGTGTCACCAATTTAGACCTATTTCCATATTATTGATAGTTGCGTTGGTGAGGTCGTTTGAAGTCTACAATCATGTCTGCGTCAACCCATGTAAGAACTAAATTTTAAATGTTACAAATTGGCCAAACAGCAGTAGAGCA
This sequence comes from Gracilinanus agilis, assembly GCF_016433145.1. Lineage (NCBI taxonomy): Eukaryota > Metazoa > Chordata > Mammalia > Didelphimorphia > Didelphidae > Gracilinanus > Gracilinanus agilis. The sequence continues at coordinate 425,197,846 of NC_058133.1, read as the reverse complement.
GAGGTTTTCCTTCTAGCTTTATGTTTATAATTTATCCACTTGTTATTAAAACCAAAAATTAAGTTTTGGTGTGTGGGATATGCCTATACCCAGTACTTCAGAGCTAGAAAGAGACTTTAGAGATCATCTGATTAGTAGGAGGAAACAACACAATTGGGTCTTTATCCTGGCTTTGCCTTGAATTAGCTGTTTGACTTTGGGCAAGTCCTTTTACCTCAGTGAATCTGTTTCCTCATCTATAAACTGAGGATACTAACTAGTACCTGCCTTGCATATCTCACTGAGTTTTTGTAGGATCAGGTGAATCAGTGGACATTCAAGAATTCTGAGAAATTACAAGGTTAAGTATGACTCTCCCGAGGGCATGCAAAATCAGTCTAGGAAGGACTTTGCTCTTTTTTTTTTTTTTTTTTTTGCCAAACTATGCTGCTACATCTTTAGTATTCACTGATCAACCTACTTCTGTAGTAATAGTGATTCTTTGCTATCACAATAAAATCACTCTGGTGCTTTGCAAACATTAATCAGCTCCCTCCTCCCCCCACCTTTCTAGCTAGATCTAAATGGGATTACCCATCATGTTTTACAGATGGAAAAGCCTCTTAATTCATGGCTGCCAGGAGTAATAAAGTCAGTGCTCCCACACACTTGTTTCACAACTTGAATAAATTAAGCTTAGAGAAACCCTGATAAAGTGTTTCTTGGGAGAACTTGTAAAGGTTAGGTACAATCAAAGGACACATTGCCTATTTAATGAATTTCTCGAAGGTCCTCTTTTGCCTCTATGCAGATGACTCTTAGGCCTATGAATCCAGCTCTAATCCCTCCCCTGAGCTCCAACTTCTACCTAAATGTCCCCCAGGCACCTCAGAGTTAACACACCCACAACTGAACTCATCATCTTCCTTCAGAACTGTCTTTCCACCCAACTCCCCCTTTTCTGTTTGTAGCGTGTATGCCCTGGCTCTCCCAGAGCAGGGTTGGTTACCTGTGCCCCACAGGATTCTAGGAAATTCTTGGAGATCTGGGGTTGTCTTTTCTTCAATACCTATAATTTGAACTCCTTCTAGCTGTGTTTCTGCCACTGTTAGGTATGAGTAACTAGCATCTTAGTTTCATCTATCTAATTAAATTAGCTTTTACAAGGTGATGTTTCCTTCAAAGATAGAGCAAGAATAAATGTACAGATGTTTTCTCCTACCTCCTCAGGTATACATTTTCCCTTATCCTGCCTTAGTTTTGGGGGAGAGTGGGCAACCTTTTAGTACATGACCACCATACTATGATAATGGTTTAGTATAGTATGACTCCTGTACTCAACAACCCTGACCTTGGTCCTAAAGGCCACTTTATAACATCAGTCCTTGCTTCTCAGGGCATTTATGATAATGCTGCAAACACCTGGAACCTGGAACACTGATACTCTGCTTTTTCTTTGCCTAAAGAAGAATGTGGAGGCAGACAAACAACTCAGACCTATATTTACAGGACCATGTCATGGCTCTTTATTGAGGCAGATCCAAGGGTTCTTCTTCAGTTATAGCATTTTCTTTCACCAGACCCCATGAAAAATGAGACCAAAAGAGTCTTCATGTGTGCCACCAAAGATATAAGAGCTAAAAAGACTACAGGGAGGCTGACTCATATCTTTTTTTTTAAACTCACCAACCCCAGTTCTGGCTATTTAGCTAATGGAGAAAGGCATCCTTTTCACCATGTGGTTCTCCAACGTATATTGGCTACACTTGCTCCATAATCTCGCTAAGGCACCTCCCTTGTACATGAGCATGTTTCTCCAAGAAGTATAGCCTCTCCATTTGGGGAAACACCATCCATCCAATGCACTCTGCTCATGTACCAGACTGCTGTTGCATGTTCTTAGAACATCTTTTATATCATTAGCTAGGATAGCTAGGTGATGTAGTAGAGAGAGCACCAGGTCTGGAGTCAGGAAGATTCCTCTTCTTGTGTTCATAATCCGGCTTCAAACCACTCTCTAGCTACGTGACCCTGGGCAAGTCACAACCTTGTTTGCCTGAGTTCTTCATCTGTAAAATGAGGTGAAGAAGGAAATGGTGAAGTGCTCCAGTATCTTTGCCAAGAAAACCCCAAATGGAGTCAAGAAGAGTTGGACGTGACTGAAAATGACTGAACACCACCACCACCATTCAAGTTGAAGAACATGATTGCCTCTATTTCCTCTTATCACTCTCAATACTCAGTCAATTACTGAATCTACTTGTAAAATATTTCTAGCATTTATCTCTCCTTTCCATTAAGATTGCAATCTCTCAAATGGAGTCAAGAAGAGTTGGATCTGACTGAAAATGACTGAACACCACCACCACCACCATCCAGGTTGAAGAACATGATTGCCTCTATTTCCTCTTATCACTCTCAATACTCAGTCAATTACCAAATCTCCTTGTAAAATATCTCTAGCATTTATCTCTCCTTTCCATTAAGATTGCAATCTCTCAAATAGAGTCAAGAAGAGTTGGATGTGACTGAAAATGACTGAACACCACCACCATCATCTAGGTTGAAGAACATGGTCACCTCTGACTATTTCCTCTTATCACTCTCAATACTCAGTCAGTTACCAACTCTACTTCTAAAATATCTCTAGCATTTCTCCCTCCTTTCCATTAAGATTGCAATCTCCCTCTTTCTGGTCCCTATCATCTCCTATGTGGACTACTATAATAATATCCTAACCTATCTCCCTGTCTTTAGTCTCTCTGGTGTATCCCATCTGCCCTTTAGAAATCTGACAAAATAATCTTCAACTTGTTCAGAAAATATTTACTTATTGACTGCATACTTCAAGGCACAGACACACACACACATAGACACATATGTAAATTCCTTCAGTGCAGGTATTAAATCTAGGTATTTATAATTTTATTTATGTATAAATATAGGTAATTATATTTATAACATAATATACTATAATGTGTAATATATTATATGTATAAAAATGTGTGGATTATACATGGCATATTATATGTCAACATAGATAACACGTGCCATTACATTTTTTTTTAAATTTTAAACCCTTAATTTCTGTGTATTGACCTATAGGTGGAAGATTGGTAAGGGTAGGCAATGGGGGTCAAGTGACTTGCCCAGGGTCACATAGCTGGGAAGTGTCTGAGGCTGGATCTGAACCTAGGACCTCCCGTCTCTAGGCCTGGCTCCCAATCCACTAAGCTACCCAGCTGCCCCGCCATTACATTTTAATATATGGTATAGTGTATACATGTATACATGCAAATACATTATTATATATATATACATATAGCAACAAAATAGCTCTTACACTGAAGGAATTTACAAGTACACATAAATATAAATGCAGGTGTGCCTATATATACACATGTATCTATCTGTGACATACATACTCTGTATCTGCATTAATGGAATTTGTGAGATTAAGGGAGAGAATAAATGCTTATTAACTGAAAAAATTCACTTAAAATATTTTAAAATCCTTTCGTGTCTTTTTTGCTTTTTGGGGGGATTCTTAACCTATTTGGTGTCATCGACCTCTGGCAGTCTAATGAAGCCCCTTCTCAGAAGGATATTTTTAAATACATAAAGTAAAATGTATTGGATTAAAAGGGAATTAAGTGAAATACACTTATCAAAGTATTTTTTTAAACCCTTATGTTCCATCTTAGAACCAATATTGGTTCTAAGATGGAAGTAAGGCTGAAAAAGAAAAAACCAATACTGTGTATTGATTCTAAGGCAGGAGAATGGTAAGGGCTAGGCAATGAGGGTTAAGTGACTCGCTTGAGGTCATACAACCAAGAATGTCTGAGACCAGATTTGAACCCAGGATTCCCATGTCTAGGCCTGACTCTCATTCCATTGAACCCAGCTGTCCCCTATCAAAGCATTAAAAAAAAAAAAAAAAGAAAAGAAAAGAAAAGAAATTCAGAGACCCTAGGGAAAGAACTCTTGCTTTAAATAAAAGATAAATTTCTTATCTAACTGTAAAGACCCTTCACAATCTGGCTCCTCTCTAGGTTTTCTACCCATTTCTCATTCCTTCCCTTCATATACTTTATTTTCCAGCTCCATTGGACTGTTGGCCATCTTCCAAACTCCATATATGGTTTCTTGCTTACCAGATTTCCCACTGCTGGTTCCCTATTTTCCTCTATTCCCCTCAGGCACCCACAGTGTGCTCTTTCATCCTCTCCCTGTCTAGAATTCTTCACTCTTCCTTGAGGGTTCATTTGATTCATCTCCTCTTTGGAGTTTTCCCTTAAACTCTATTGAAAGAGTTTTCTCTTTCTGCCCTCAGATTTCTCTAGGGCTTTGTGTTTCTGCCCTCAACATCCTGTCTTCTATTAAAGGCTTGTCCTTAACAAGCCCTACCTACCTTCCCCCCCCCCCCCCCGAATAACTGGATTGTGGGTAATAAAGTGTAAGGAGATTGGAAAGGTAGGGAGGGCCAGGTTATGAAATCCTTTCAAAACCCAACAGAAGTTTGTATTTAATCTTGGAAGTAATGAAGGCATTGGATTTCAGAGGGAGATAAGAAAGGGGTAGCATGGCCAGTGCAATTGTCTCATTTAAAAAAAGACTTTCTTTTAAAAGTTCCTTGTGAATAAACGTTATATAGAGTCTGTAGCATATGATTATCAAATATTTGTTGAATTAAATATTTAATGTGTAACAGTTTTATTTTTTAAGCCCTAAAAAAACCACAATAATTCTAACTATTGTATCTTTACTCCCCAATTCTTCTTTGGTTCCCAAGCCCTTTACCCAGAGAGGCATCAGCCGAGTTTGATAGACAAGAAAGGACTGGATTCCTAATTATTCATGTTCTTTTTAGTAATTTCAGCAATCATTAACAGCAAGATGTTAGAAACAGTGAGTGGTAAAAAAAAAGATTAAATCTTATTTAGCTTTCCTATTTATTTCCTATTTTTTGTTTAGTCATTTTTCAATTGGTCTGACTTTTTATGACCTCATTTGAGGTTTTCTTGGCAAAGATCCTGGAGAGAGTTGCCATTTCCTTCTCCAAGTCTTTTACAGGTGAGGAAATGGAGGTAAAGTGTTAAGTGACTTGCCCAAGGTCACACAGCCAGCAAGTGGCTAAGTCTGGATTTGAATTCAGATCTTCCTGACTCCAGGGCTAGCACACTGGGCTACCTTAGTTATTTTCTTTAAAAAGTTGGGACCAGAGATTGAAGCTACTGATTAAAAGAAGAGTTAGGGATTATCTGTGCATCTGATTGATCTCATCTCTGAAAAGTTTTTTTCTTTCATCTCTTAATTTCTTGATAATCAAAAGTCATCTCCACTAATTAGGACAGTACTTTTTCATTAAAACTTTCCTGGGTTCTTTTAAGCTAGGATGAGAAAAATTATTCAGGGATACAGAAGATCTAAAGACCTTTTTTCCTTCATGTTATTGCTCTCATTTTTATTGAACTATTCAAAGCTTTGTATATTTTGTAATTGGAAGGCTTTTAAAAATCTATTACTCTTTGTAAAATATTAATGCACAACTTTTTTCCATGTAAATAATGAATTGCAATTATGCAAATTGCCCCAGTCTTATTTTAATGGAATGCATACTATGCATGTGAATCTTTGGAAAACATAAGAGCAAGTATATAATAACAACTCTTAGAAGTCATCTAATCCAACATTCTAATTTTTCAGAGGTTTTTTGACCTACCCAAGGTCATACAGGGAGGTAGTAAGTGGCAGAGCAAAGATTTGAATCCAAATCCAGCATTCTTTCATTCCAGTATTAGTTAGTTCAATAAATATTTCTTGAAAAATTACCATGTGGAAGATGTGTTCCCTTAACAGGAGATTTTTTTTTTAAGAGCAGGGGCTGAACCCTCAAGAAGTTTGCCTAGTTGGAGACCCTGGCCCTTAATGAATCACCATTTAGTTGGAGAGCTGATGCCATCATTTGATGTTAAATAGTACCGGGTTTAAATGGCTGGCGCTGTACTTCAAGAATTGAAGAAATAATGTAATGACTAAATACTACAGTTATTCAGAAGACTTCTCATTACTCTACTTTGAAGGAATCTGTTTCAGAGATAGTGAGGAATTGAATTGGATTTAAGGACAGGTAGGATGGATGGAGAATGGGATTAGAGCGGAGACTGGAAAGACACACACACACACACAAAGCATTTCTTAGTTTGGTGTTTTTAATCTTTTAATTCATTTAAAATTAATTTTGGTTTATCTTGAAATGCCAAGCATTGCCAATTTAAAATTTTATCTTCATACCTTTCAGAAATAATAAAATCAAACTATAAGTGGAATCATAGGATTATAGCACTGTTATCATGTAGCTCAATCCCTCCCTTTTGCAGATGATAAAAATCAGACCTGGAGAGTGAATGTGACTTATCTTGTGAGATTTTTTGGCTCGGTCTTGGAGTATATTGGTAACAGAGTTTCTCACATTTTGCAAGCACTCGACTCATTTTTCTCCTTCCTACAGAGTACGGACATTTGTCTCTAGAGTGAACCCTTGGGCTTCTGGGATTTGCTTTTGGAAAGTTTTTAGTTGAAATATGGCTGAGAAGAAATCGCTTCCCCGCCTCGCAATCCTATTTGTTCCTTTTGTATTTGCCAAGTTTGTGCATTTTTCATAATTATCAGAATGTTTCCCCTGTAACTCAGTTTCACATTGACAACTCCACGTTCCTGAATTCCTCTATTAAATTCCTTCTCTGATGTCCCACTTATGGCATCACAGTGACCCTCGGTCTTTAAATGGCATGCTAGGGGAGCACGTGTGATAGCTAACTGGAACATCCTAGGAAGACACTGAGTTTGTGTCCCATGATGGATTGCAGCACTTTGCACAATAAAATGCCTGGGACATACACTGAAATAATGCTTGTTTATTGGTTGATTGATTGTATGTCTTTTTTTCCAAGGACAAATCTTGCAAAGTTCAGATAAGCTCATCAACCACAATGTTAGCCACCAGGTCATTAATATTTTTCTAGCCTTAGCAACCCTGGGAGACCACAGACTAAAACATGGAGAAGTTTGTTTCTGAGTCAATGGAGAGAGTATCCACAGCAATGAAAACACAGGCCCTTTTAGCATAACATTAGCTATTTCTAGATGTGAGTTCTCAAATATTTTAGCCACTGTCTCCGTACAGAACCCAAAATATGAGAACTAGAGACCTCAGAGATCATCTCATCCAGCCCCATAATTTTACCAGTGTAGAAACTGACAACTAATGGAGGGAAATGACAAAGTTAGGTCTAGAATTCAGGCTTTCAAAATTTCTGGTGTCTTTATCAGTTGAGTGTTTACCTCTATTTCTACAGCTATAACTATATTAGAGAAGAATAGCAATAAAATCTAATGGGTGAGGCAGCTAGGTGACTCCGGTTAGAGTACCAGGCCTTGGAGACAGGAGGTCCTGGGTTCAGATGTGGCCACAGAGACTGTCCTAGCTTGTGTGAGTCACTTACGTAGGCAAGTCACTTCACCCCAGTTGTCTAGCCCTCACCATTCTTAGTATTGTTTCTAAGATAGATGTTAAGGCTTTAAAAAAAAAAAGAATGATATTTTGAATTATGCAGGACATTCATATGCTGCTAGTAGGCATTGGCATGACATTGACTGCCAGCCCACCCATGAATTTAGATAAGAATTTAGATAATTTAGATAGAAATTCTCCAAAGCCATCAAGGCTACTCACAGTCTGGCAGTGGGCAGGGGACTGCTCTAAAGTACTGAACAAAGTACAATTTCACAGCCAACCTGAGAACAGTTGAATAGATCCCAAATACTTTCTTTCAAATTGTGTCTTTCCTTCTGCCAAATGCACGGGCTGTAAAACGTAACCTTGGCATGTGTGGCAGATACAACCCCCTCGATTTTCTCATTATCCAGTAGAACATGAACCAAGGCAGGGCTTCTTCCATTTTTTGGCTTGATAGCCCTAGAATGTAACACAGTGCCTGGCACATTCATTTATTGAAGGAATAATAACATACTTAATTAGCACCTTAATTAAATCAGTATTTACTAAGCGCCTAGTACGTGAAAGGTACTACTATGTTTTCAAAGACAAACAAGGTCTCTCTTCTGTGATATGCCTCAGAAACGGGGCTGCCTGGTAGTACAGTAGAGAGAGCCCTGCGTCAGGAATCAGGAAGGCTCATCTTCATGGGTTCAAATCCAACCTCTGAAACTTACTGGCTGTGACCCTGGGCAAGTCACTTTAACCCTCTTTGCCTCAGTTCCTTATATATAAAATGAGGCAGAGAAGGAAATGTTAAACCACTCTGGTATCTTTGCCAATGGAGTCATGAAGAGTGAAACTTGACTGAAATGACTAAACAACAGCAACAATACTCACTGATTGCATATCTTTTATTTTTATTTATTTTTTATTATTACTGTATATATATTTATATACATAAATATAATTTTTATATTACTATATATAATAATAATAAATTATTATTATTTATCCTATTTATTTTTATTTTTATATTTTATTATTATATATATTTATTTTATTTATTATATATATTACTAAGCCCTATGTTTTTATCTCTGTTATAAAGCCCACCAGAAAAGGAAAATGATTTACCTGGGTCATATAGCTAGGAAGTACGAGATGGAATTCCAACCAGGTATTCTGACTTCAGATCTAATATTCTATTCACTATTATAGACTATCTTTTATCTATCTAACTATCTATCTGTCTGTCTGCCTGTCTGTCTATCTATCTGCATATAGATATATCTTTCATATACGACACCAGAGTGAAGCTTAACTCAATTTCTTGAATGCTCAACTGATCAGACTTTAGAAATACTCATAATTTTTGCCTGTTGTTATTATCTTATAAAAATTTGACTGGGCTTATATCTGCTGGAAAAATGGATTAAGCCTAAGATTTCTGACATTTACTGCTTGTATGTATCCTTAGGATTTTCTGAGTTTAATTTATTTATTTAAAATTTTAACTTACTGATTAAAAAAAAAACAACTTTTATCTTCTGTCTTAGTATCAATTCCAAGATAGAAAAATGAGCAGCAAGGGCTAAGCAATTGGGGTTAAGTGACTTACCCAGAGCCACACAAACTAGAAAGTGTCTGAGGTCAGATTTTGAACCCAGATCTTCCCAATGCCAGGCCTCGTGTTCCATCCACTGTACTACCTAGCTGTCCATTTTCTAATCTTTTTATTGTTTTAAATATCCTGAGCATTCACATATATTTCCTTGTATATAAATGATGAAGAAATTTTATGATCAACATTTAAAAAATTCTTAAAAGGTTTTTGTGATGAACTTTTTATTCATTCATCCCTTTATTTAATCAGATGTGGAACAGCCTTTTCTTTCTTTCATTATAGAAACAGAAAAGCATGCAAGAGACTCATAGACACCCATGGATAAATAAAGGAAACACCAATCATGGAAGTAGCTTACATGTCAAGGTTCAGACATTTTTGGCCACTCAGTAATATAACTTAAGCCTTCCAGTTGTTTACTGCAAGTGATCGTCTTTTCTTCTGAGAAGCATGAAATTATAGAACTCTCCGTTTGGGTTTCTAGCTCTTGTCAAAGGAACTCTCAAATTCAGGATTACCCACAAAATAACACCCAAGACTGAATCCATTTCTCAAGCTCAATAGCCATTGGCTCATAACCAAAAAAGGAACCAGGTAGAAAAAATTCATGAAGGGCTTTGAGATATATGGAATCCAGTTACTGGTTTGCCTGGGTCTACCACTACTGCATGGTTCTGCTATAATCTATTTTTGTTGTTGCTGTTGCTTGTTTAAACCCTTACCTTCTGTCTTAGAATCAATACTGAATATCGATTCCAAGGTAGAAGAGCACTAAAAATTCAACAACTGAGGCTAAGTGACTTGGCCAGGGTCATACAACTTGGAAGTATCTGATGCCGAATTTGAAGCCAGGAACTCCCTTCTCTAAGCCTGGCATTTTACCCACTAAACCACCTAAATGCTCATCTGCCATAAGTTGTCCTTGCTGTTGAGCTTAGTGTATATGTCTGGGGCAAGGGGTGGGGAATCTTTTCACCATCCACTTGTGGCTAACTTTTAAGGAATGTGCCTATTATAATATCTGATTAAAAAAAAAGGTTGGAAAAAGAAGCCCATATTTTTAAAAAATTTATAAATGTTTATAAATTATGTGAAGTATATAAAAGCATATAAAATATTAAAATATATAGATATTTTCATGGAAAAAGTGCAGATATTTACAATTATATCACAATATTGGTTTTGAAATTGAGCTTTTTGTAAGGGAAATGGACAGACCGTCAAGAGTTTTCTTGAAACCAGCAAGTTTTCCCTTTGATTAAGCTATCTTCAGAAGCAAGTAGATATGGCCCTTTGGCGTAAGACAGATCTAGAGGGTAGAAGCCTTTTCCCCAGAAATTCACTTCCCATACTTCCATAAATTTAATATATCTTTGCTATCATGCTTTTACTAGCAGAGTAGATCACAATCTGTCCACCTTTCTCGACTTCTATGATTCTTACCTTTCCTTAAGTCCTCCAGAGAGGATCTAATTAACATGAGGAGACCTTTCCCTAGTTCTTTTGAAATTTCCTGGGTTTTTGTGCAGCCTCTGGGTTGTCCACTTATTATCCCTCCTTCTTGCTACATGACTCTTCCAAATACATTTTGCACAATTTTGAGTGATGTCTTTTATAGCAATGATGTCAAATTAAAATTACAATCTAATTTGCTCTGAGAATACAAGAAAAGTGTACACAGTATCTATCAAATGGAAGGAATTCATATTCTAATGGGGAAGATAATATGCCAACAACTTTACACAAATAAGGAGATATCCAGGATATATTGGAGATCTCAGATCTAGTCCTAAGGAGGATTGGGAAAGGCTAATATTTAAAGGTACTTTTAGCTATAAGAAAATCAGTCAATAAACAATTATTAAGTAACTGCAATGTGCCAGGCATTATATTAATTACTAGACCAGAAAGAAAGGCAAAAGACTATTCTTGCTTTCAGGGATTTCAGAGTATAATGGCAAGAAAATAATTTTATATCTCTACACCTTGGTTTCCTTATTTTTAAAGTGAGAGGGAAGGTCCTCATTCCTCTCTTGAGTTGTACTCCTGACACTCTCACACTTTTTCTTTAATACCCAAGAAAACTCTTCACTCATTTGGACTTCATATACTGGAAGTATCTTCCACCTCTTCAGCCTCTTGGCTGGTTCTTCCAGGTACTCTTCGTTTCAGGGAAGATACCCAGGCCAGCTATGATGTCCTTCCTTTCTGGGTTGTAATCTTGACTTTCAGGAATTTCTCTACATCACCCCTCTTCACATTTTGCCTCACCCATTTCCCCAATATTTTATGTTATTTCCCCCCATTGAAATATAAGCTCCTTGAGGGCAAGGCTTGTCTTTTTGTTTATATATGTGTATTTCCAGCACTTACCAAAGTTCTTGGCACTTAGAAGATAATAAATATTGTAAAATAAATAATAATAATTATGCCATCTGCTTCTAGGGTTGTTGTGAAGAAAATAGTATATAAACTCAAAAGCCTCTTGTAAGTTACATTTCTCATTGTTATTATTATGACCGTGGTAAGTCACTTTACTTTCCTATGTTTGTTCCTCATCTGAAAAGCAAAGAGAATGGACAAGGTCACTTTTAAGAACAAGCGAACAAAAAAGCATTCATTAAGTTCTTCTGTTGTTATTAAATGAAAGAGAGAAAAAAAATTAGATAAAAGGGATTCAAACCTATTGGAGATGGTTGAAAGTTACATGTGAAATTTAAATTTTATTAGCTTTACAATGACCAGCCAAAGGATGGGAGCCCAGTGGAGGAAAATGAATAGGACAGATCTAGAGAGCAAAACAGATCTCAGAGCCACCAGGATACGGTGTTTATCTCTCTTGGTTAGTGGCTGCTGCTGGGTGGTTGACCACTTTGTTGGAGCATGAGCTGTTACTTTTATTTCCCTTCTGTCAAAGCCTTGGAAATGAAGAATCCTATACTTTTCTACAGGAATTCTCAGAAGGGAATGTGGAAATTATTAGGGTAATGAGGAGAGCCTTTCAAAGGTAACAAGATCCTACATGAAAAGTCTTGATTCTCAAACCCAGAGTTTGAAGGGACAAATGTTATATGCTTCAGTCATTCATCAGGCCTTTAGTAATTCCATTCCTTGTGCCAGAGATTGTACGAGGATTCGGGATACAGACACAAACTAAATAGTCCCATGTCCTTAAAAAAATATTAGGGGATACGACATGTTGAAAGGAGAACTTTGAACCAAACCTAGGGAATGGCAAGGTACAATTATACACACACCAGTGGTGTACCAGGAAGTATGAAAAGGATTCTTGTCTTAAAGGGGTTTAATGGACTGTTTGGGGAGAAAAAAATCAAAAATCATGAAATAATTTTTAGAAAGCCATACAAAATAGTTTGTGGATAAGCCACAGGAACAGATCATGTGATGGGGGGAGGTCAGTGTGGGCTGGAATTTCTAGGAAAGGTGTCATGATAGAAGAGTTAGGAATTGAACTGGATCCTAAAAGGACAGTTAGGATTTGTGTGCAGGAGTCAAGAGGGAGAGTGTTGAAAGAAGGTTTTAGAATGAACACAATATGTTCAGAGACAACAAAGAGGCTAGCCTATCCGAATGCTGGGTAATAATGAAAGCTAAGGTTTGGTGAGAGTTATCATGAGTAAAATAGAGCCAGATTATGAACAGCCTTGAGGACCAGGAAGAAAAAAAAATTCCACAGATTCAATCCCAGCAGAGAAAGTAGGTGGCATTTTAGAAATCATACTGGGCATTCAGTCAGGAAGACTTGGTTTTGAGTTCTGCTATATTCACTTGCTTTGTTGTATGATCCATGTCAAGTCACTTAACTTTTTCAGCCTTAGTTTCCTCATCTGCAAAATCATGTTAACAGTAATACCTACCTCATAAAGTTGTTGCAAGAATCAAATGGAATAAAAAAATAAATGCTTTGCAAGCCTTAAAGTGCTATATAGAGACTAGCTATTATTTTTCTGATTAATAATATTATTTTTATTATTGTTGACTGGAACTGGGAGAGCAGCAAGAGAAAGAGAAGCAAATATTCATTCCGAAATCTTGGAATTATGATCAAATGCATAATGAGACCCAAGATAGCATTCCAACCTTTTGATTCTTTTCTCCTCATGCCTTTGAGAGCACCCCTGTGTGCTCACCAGGGAACCAAGCTTCTCTGTTATTTGTGCAGCTGATTACCTACAGTGTCAGCTGCTGTGAGGATGAGCTGGGATGACAGCTTTCTGTTTACTAAGCTATGCCTAATTATTTAATTTCATGTTTTTATTTTAGATTTTGTGCTGAACCCAGACAGTGTCTGATGGGCACCATGTAATCTGATGAATAATCCTCAGATGAAAAGCAGGGTAGAAATGCGTAGCAATATTACTCCATCTTTCTTCCCTTCTCCCCATTGTGAAGTTCCAAAGGAGAACCAGATCCTTTTCACATTTTATTTAAGACATAAGAATGTGTTCTGGGGAAAATATTGACTGCCTTGCAGTCTCTTTGTTGCCATAGTCTCTTGGATATCTGGGTTGAGAGAAGGCTGGATGAACTATTTTTGAGTGAAAGGATGAGACAGATGGATTCATACTTCAAGGAGGGGTTTAGTTCAGCAAACATTTATTACGTGCTTATTACAGGAAGAGCAGTATATGGGATTCTGAAAGGAGAAGGAGTTATAAAGTATAAGTAAGATAGCCACTGGCCTTAGGAAACTAAGCCTAGTTAAACCCTTAGTAGCTATTTGACTAGAGAAAGAATAAGAGAAATACACATGTATGTGATATGTTGTGAGATCAGAATGGGATGAGTGACAGTCATCACTAACTAGTGAAATCACGGAGGTCTTCATGAAACATGTGTCACTTGAGATGAGATTTAAAAACAAGATCTCAAGACCTGTGGGATGAGTATTCCAGGTGTAGGGGCTGGTATGAGTAAAAGCAGAGGTGGTCAACTTCAAAATTTGTAGCTAATGACAGATAAGATAGATAATGAGCAATCCACATTGGTGAGAATGTGAAGTAGTTGGGTAAGAAGAAATTACGTGGGACAGATGCATCTGATTCTGGAGGACCTTGAATCCAAGGTTAAGGTGTTTGAACTTGACTTAGTGGGCAGTAGAGAACTGCCATATGGTTTTTACGAGATGAGTGACATGATCAACTTTAAATTGGAAATTAGTCTGGCAAGGAATATTGAATAGGGGGAGTGAAAAGGGGAAGGAGAGGGAGGAGACTAGGGTAGTCCAGATTAGTTTTCATAGAAATTTGATGTGAGCATAGAGGAGAGGAAGACAAATATGAGACTCTGTGAAGATGTCGGAGTAGACTTGACTTGGTGGATCAATTGTATGTTGGAGGTAAGGAATAAGGAAGAGTAATTGATAACAGGGTCTTAAATGGGAGAGTGGATGGATTGGTGGTGCCAATGACAAGTGCTGGGGAAGGATTAGGCTTGGGGGGAAAGAGTTCAGTTTTGGACGTGTAGAAATTGAGATGTCAATGGGGCATCCAGGTTGAGAGGGCCCATGTGTCATTTAAAGATAATGACCTAAAATTAGGAAGAGAGGATCCAGTCATCCGCAACACTTCCAAAGAACTTGTGATAAAAAGTACTATCTACCCTTACAGAAAGAACCGATGGACTCTGAATACAAACTGATGTCTTATTTTTCAGCCATGTTTTCTTTTGTTACATGGTTAATATGGAAATATGTTTTGCATGATCTATATTAAATTTCTTACCTTCTCAAGGAAGGGAGAAGAGGGGAGGAGAGGGAGAGAACTTGGAACTCAAAAATGTTAAAAATGATTTTTATATGTAATTCAGAAAAAATAAGCTTAACAAAAGAAGAGATAGTTTGAGCTTTGAATGATACTAAAGGGGAATGAGATTGCCAAAGGGAGAATATATATATATATATATATATATATATATATATATATATATATATATATATATATAGAGAGAGAGAGAGAGAGAGAGAGAGAGAGAGAGAGAGAGAGAGAGAAGAACCTTGAGGAATACCCATGTTAAGGAATGGTTTGAGAGATTGGCGGAGAAATAGGAAAGTACAGTGTCCCTGAAGACAAAAGGAAAAGAAAATGATCTAAAATGAGGATAGGCAACAGCAAATACTGCATAGAGGTCGAGAATGATGAAGATTGAAAGATGTTTGCTAGCTGCATCCTGAAAGACTGAAGGTGGCAGATCTCTTTAGGAGCTTTAAGCAATAGTGGGTTAAACCAATTAGATATACTAAGTCTAGCACTGTTATGATGAGTCCCTGGGAGTGGGAGCCATTAGGCTGCCTAAGGAGACTCAGACTTGCCCAGATGCCATCATGAGTGGGATCAACCTATGAGTGGTTTCTGCACTTTAAAGCTTTGGTGAAATAGGGAGATGCTGTGTCCACAAAGAAATAAACATAAACCAACAAATACTATATTTGATGATTAGGAAATCATTGGTACACTTGTGAGAGCAGTAGTGAGAGAGGAGCAGCAAGGTGGTGCAATGTGTCTAGAGTAAGGGAAACCTGAGTTCATACCTGATGTGTAACCCTGAGCAAGTCATCTAACCCTGTTGGTCTCACTTTCCTCATCTGAGGAAGAGCTGGAAGAGGAAATGGTAAATTATTCCAGTGTCTTTGACCAGAAAACCCTAAATGGTGCTATGAAGAGTCCAAATGACTGGACAATAATAGAGAGAGGTTAGCAAGGAGAAAGAAACTTTCTCTTCTATGCCTAGGATAAGAAAGAAAAGAAAAAGAAAGAAAGAAAGAAAGAAAGAAAGAAAGAAAGAAAGAAAGAAAGAAAGAAAGAAAGAAAGAAAATAAAGAATGAAAGAATGAAAGAAAGAAAGAGAGAGAAAGGCATCATAGCTTCTATAGTCTTACAAAATTGCAAGATTCTTGG
Source organism: Gracilinanus agilis (assembly GCF_016433145.1). Taxonomy (NCBI): domain Eukaryota; kingdom Metazoa; phylum Chordata; class Mammalia; order Didelphimorphia; family Didelphidae; genus Gracilinanus; species Gracilinanus agilis. The sequence continues at coordinate 425,181,822 of NC_058133.1, read as the reverse complement.
AGTTTCAGATCCTGAAACTTGAAATTTGCCATTATTTCCTTTGGCCTAAGAATTTTGACCAGGAGACATTTTGGAGGCTCAGATGTACATCTATAATTGATTTGAGTTATTCAGAAGTTTAGAGAGACAGAAAGACTGCAAAAGACGTGCATGGAACAAAACAAAAACTTGGAGTATTAAACACTTTTGATCCCTTTTTACAAAAGTATAAGGAAGCCATAATGGTAGATGTGTTGTATAATGGGGTATTTTTGGCAGTAGCAGAATTAATAGGGGGATGGTGGAGTGGGGAGATCAGTGTGCAAGTCACTCTGTCTTGGGGAAGAATATACCTTATCTCCATAAAAGAATTGATTGGGTAGCCTTGTTTTATAATTAAAATACTGGTTGGAAGAGAGAAACCATGGCGATGCAAGTCTGTTAACTTATTCGTCATTTCAAATCAGTGTGTTTGGGGGAAGAAGGGCCAATAAAGTTTAATAATAATGAGAAACATGGTACGGAAATGAAGCCAGCATGATTCTAGAGCGTCAGGCTCAGTGGGGTGGAATTTTTTCTTCACGGTTGAGGTAACGGATTTCATTGCAGAGAATATACATATTCCGGTGGTTGTAGGCAGATTTCCTCATTCTCTCCTGGGTGCTATGCTCCACTCAGATCCATTTGAGTCTCCCCAAATTTGAGCAGCTCTTGACACTTAAGTCTCGACTTGAAGAAAATGTCTTTGGAAGGGAAAATATATGAGGCTTTTAGATAACAGAGAAAATTTTCCACAGTTATCTAGAATGGCAATCTAGTCTAATAATAATTTGGGAATTTTCCATGAAGACTGAACTAAGATAGACAGGAAATTTTTGAGGACAGAGAATTTGTTATTGTTAAACACAGCATAGTTTCAGAGGCAGCTGGTGGCTTAATGGTTAGAGTTTTGGACTTGAAGTCAGGAAGACCAGAGTTCTAATCCTGACTCAGACAATTTGGTAGATACTCTAACCTAGGAAAGTCACTTAACTTCTCGAGTCAAGTCAGTCAACATTATGTGCCTACTACATGCCGATGGGCACCCAGGTGGCACAGGGGTTGAGTGCCAGGCATAGAGTCAGGAAGACCTGAGTTGAAATCCAGCCTTAGACTCTACCTATGTGACATTGGGCAAACCACTTAATCTTGTTTGCCTCAGTTTCCTCATTTACAAAATGAATTGGAGAAGGAAATGGCAAACCCCTCTAATATTTTTTGTCAAGAAAACTCCAAAAGAGATCACGAAGAGTTGAATGTGACAACAACAATGCACCAGGCACTGTGCTGAGGGAAAATGAAAGGCAAAAGACAATCCTTGGGGGCAGCTGGGCAGCTCAGTGGATTGAGAGCCAGGCTTAGAGACAGGAGGTCCTAGGTTCAAATCTGGCCTCAGACACTTCCTAACTCTGTGACCTTGGGCAAGTCACTTAATCCCCATTGCCTAGCCCTTACTGCTCTTCTGCCTTAGAACCAATACATAGTAGTGATTCTAAGATGGAAGGTAAGGGTTTACTTTAAAAAAAAAAAAAAAAAAAAGGCAATCTTTTTTTTTTCTCAAGGAGCTAATAGTTTATTGGGGGAACAAACGAAAGCAACTACATAAAAACAAACTATATAGGATAAATTGAAGATAATCAGTAGAATGAAAACCTTAGTTACCAAGGGACATTGAGAAAGCCTTCTTAGAAAATAGAATTTTAGCTCAGAATTGAACTTTTAAGACTTAGTTTCCTCATCTAAAAAAAATGAGTATAATTATAGAATTGTAAAATAGTAAATATAATATTATTTAATTATATATAGTATTTATACCGAATACTATAATAGGATTGTGTATAATTAGCAGTGTCATGGTTAGGGTTAAATGAATAATATATTTAAAATGCTTTGTACTTAAAATTCTTTAAAAATATTAGCTATGTGTTTTGAATATAGCTGTTATTATTATTTGTTCAGAGTGTATTATTTGGTTCTGGATGGTTTGGAATGCAGAACAGATTGATTTTGCATGTTTTGAAATGTGAACATTCTGAGGGCTGCTTTCTTATATGTGTGTTATCTTATTTTTTGTAACCTCTTCCCTTGTATTTTTCATTTCAACCTCACTTCCTACCCCAACTAGAATAGAGAGGAGAGACCCCATCTCATATTCTTCTCTTTTTGTCTCTCCTTTCCCCCATTTCCTCTTGTAGGAAGTATAACGCTATTGCCTTTTGCAGGTGAGTAGGTGCTCTATAAACGCGTGTCACTTGATTGATTTGCAATCAGAAGCTGCTGAAACATGGTGGTTGTTTTGAGTCATAGGAGAGTCCCCAGCTTCTCCAAAGTCTCCTGTTGCCCTTGGCAACTGCCTGTAGCTTCCAGTATCCCTCCTCAGGGAATCAGTTACTCAGTTCAACTGAGTAAATGCTCTTTAGACCAAGGTGAAATGGGGTTTGTAAAAAAACTGGTCCCTTGCACTTGCCTTCCTTGCCTCAGACCCCCTTCCTGGAATGAATGTTTCTGGGGGGTCAGAAGGTAGGGGCAGAGGCTCTCAGGCAACCCTGGGCCAGGGAAACAGCCTTGCTGCTCAGAATTCAGCAGAGCTGCTTGCTGGTCACACTTTCTGCAGATTGTGTGAGTGGGTGGAGGAGGTGTGGAAATCTGTATTAATTTTGGTGGAAACATTTATGCGTCTCGGTTAACTTCCAGGTGTCTTGGGTACACATTGAGTGCCAGGCCTACCAGCCCTTTGCCTGAGAAAAGGGACAGTTTGCACACTGGGAGCATTTTTGAACCATGTAATTAAATACACAGGGTCTATGCAGGATAATACGGAATGGTAGCTAATCCAAACGGCGGATTTTCCCCCTCCAAAGATCCCTGATAATAGCCAGATGCTCCAAGCACAAAACATGGGGCCTTTTGCCAGAGTTTCTACATGAAATCCTCTGATATAAGAAAGCTGAAGCAGAGGCTCCTCATTATAGCATTTTAGAGAGATAACACAAAAAGTCAATGTTACTGAGGAGTGACTCACTGTTATTGTTAGAGAGCAAGTCTATAGTTATTTACAAAGCGATACATCAGTATCTCTCCACAAGGAACTACTCTGACAAAGAGGCTTCATGGATGAGATCACACATAATATATTGGAGTGCCCATCAATAAAGTCAGCCAATAAGTCAACAAGATTATTAAATGTTTGTGGGGCATGTGACACTCTACAAGGTGCCTTGGGATATGTGGAGACATAGCGTTGGCCTTTAGGAAACCTCATAGCTGTAATCAATCAAGATTGCACTCAGGGTTGGGTAGTAGGACACTTTGGGCTTAAAAATAAAAAAGAGAGGTCAGGAAAAGGGTCTCGGGTAGTTTGGGGGAGAGAAGGAAGTTGGGCATGGCAGAGAGATAAAGGGGGCTTGTAGAAAGAGGAATTAATGCTAGGTTCAGTGTTTCAGAAAACTCTTGAATAGGATGCCATCAGTTATTGAAATATCAGAATGTGTTAGAAATGACAGCATTTTATTCCACTCTGCCACCTGCCTTCTACCATTTCTATAGATCTCTTACCATCACCTACATTTATTTAGGGCTTTATTTTCCTCAAGGATGTCCTGGATGGATGCTGTCAGTAAGAACATAAGCACATGGACTTAAACTTAAAGGACACACATAAAGAGAGAGAAATAGAAATCCATGTGCAGTGATTCACCAAGATAAATGATAGGGGCAATAAAGCAAATGTATGTGCTGTTTTTAGTTTGTGCCTTTTTGGTAAATAATCACTTGACTTTTAAATTTTAGGCTGATTCCTTATTTTTTGCTATTATTTTAAAAAAAATCCTTACCTTCTGACTTGGAATTGAGACTGAGTATCAGTTCCAAGGTAGAAGAGTGGTGTAAGGCAAAGCAAATGGGGTTAAGTGACTTGCCCACGGTCACACATCTAGGAAGTGTCTAAGGCTCAGTTTGAATCCAGGACCTCCTGTCTCCAGGCTTGGTTATCTATCCACTGGGCCACCTAACTGCTCCTGAACTTAAATGCCTTTTAATATTTTACATGAAACATTGATAACTTTGGAGATCTGGGATTTCATTAGTATAGATGCTTCTTCCCATTGATGTCGATTTTGACTTCCTTATCTCTTTAGAAGAGCAGTTTTTAAAATGGAATCTGGGGAATAACCCTTGGGTGGATCCTTGAGTTTCTTCAAGTGCATCTTTGAGGTCAATACTATTTTCATAATAATACTAAGAGGTTTAAATTCTGATACAGTAAATGTCAATAGCTATAGCTGACAAAACCCAAAGCCTTTTGGAGTCTTCTGATACTTTTTAAGGGTATAAAGGGGTCATGACACCAAATAGTTTGAGAACTATTGCTTTCGTTTATTTTCTTGGACTTCATAAGGACCACCTAAGTTTATGAAGTCAAAAACATTATCAAATACTCAATAATTATTTATCAATTCCTAGCTGTGTGACCCTGGGCAAGTCACTTAATCCCCACTGGCTAGCCCTTACCACTCTTCTTTCTTGGAATGAATACACAAGATGGAAGGTAAGAGTTTAAAACAAACGATTATTTATCAAGCTATTTGTTTCATGTGCTTAGTGTTAAGAGTGCAAATGTGAAGAATGAACGATCTGTACTGATAAAGAAATTTCCCATGGTGGCAGTATACCTCCTCTGACTTAGCTAGGTTACATATATAGCCTGCATAAAAGCAGGTTCAGAGTAATACCCACCACCCAAGATACCTTAGCTCTGTTGCTCACCAGATTGTTTCTGATACTGGACAGTTCCATGTAGGATGATGTACCTCTTTCTTTGTCTTCTTGAAACAGGATTTCTTAATGTTTTTATGGTTCATGGAGCCTTTTGGTAGTATAGAGGAACCTCAGGACCCTTTCTCAGATTTGGAGAAAATGTTCAGTTTTGGTTAAAAGGTAGTGAAAACAAAGTTGAATATTTTTCTTATCCTTATTAATAAACTTTCTGATCCTTGGACTCCAGGTTAACAACTCTTATCTTCCGAAGAAGTAGAATTCCAAGAGAATGATGATTTATTATTGCATTCATTATATCTAACCTTTTGAAGAGTTCTTTACATCAGAGCCCACGTTTACCTTATGATAGTGAAATATTTTTATTTTTATTTTTATTTTTAAAAAATCCTTACCTTCCATCTTGGAATCAATACTGTGTTCCAAGGCAGAAGAGTGGTAAGGGCTAGTTAATGGGGGTCAAGTGACTTGCTCAGGGTAACACAGCTAGGAAGTTTCTGAGGCTAGATTTGAACCCAGTACCTCCCATCTCTGGGCCTGGCTCCCAATCCACTGAGCCACCTAGCTGCCCTCTGGTGAAATATTTTTAGCTTAGTTTGGAATCATTAACATCATTCCCCCCACCCCAAGTGACATGTGTCTTTTTGCACAACAGGATGAACATGGGAATATGTATTATATGATAACACGTGTATTTGCCATCTTGGGAAGGGAGAGAGAGAACATGGATTGCAAGAATGTCAGAAAATGAATTACTAAAAATTAGATTGATATGTAATCTAGAAAAAGAAAAAAAATTTAACTTCCCCTGCTACCACCCCAAGTAGCTTTATGAAGCTAGGGAAAAAGGAAGACAAGTTCTTGGATTTTTTTTTTTGATCACATGGAACAGTCGAGCTCTTCCTGCAGACATTACTCTCAGAATAGTCTTTCATTTATGTATTTTAAATTTGCTTATGGTAACTAAGAACCCACTTGGGAAAAGAAGCACTTAAGCTTACAGAAACCGAGAGTGGAATACAACCTGTAAGAAGCCATCACAATACTCCCTATGGGGAAAGAGAATGAAGGTTTGTATTGGCAGATGGGAGTCTGTACTGGGGGAGTGTCTCAGTGTATGTAGGCAAAGTCAAGAGTTCACTCAGTCATTTTTTGGTCTGTATGACATAGAGCCAACTGAACACTTGCCATTTATTTGATTTCAGATAGGTGAAAGCTTTACTTGGAAACCTTGGCCTCTTACGGAACACATTCACGTGCATATATCTAAAGCTATGGGGATAGATGTATTTATACAAATAATAGAATTGTAGCATAATAATTCAGAGCTGGGAGGTGACTTAGAGATTGGCTAGTTAACATATTCTTTGATTTATAGTAGAAACTGAAACCCAGGAAGATCGTACCCATCGAGTGAATTCACTCATATCTTTTTCTTTCCAGTATTTGAAAGTAGTAAAAAGTAAGAATAACTTTTTGCTACCATTTGAGTCAATATCAGTGCTTCTTAATTGTCCCACTTACTTTAGTAATAATTCTCTAGTTTCAGAATTGGTTTTCATATGACCCTCTTAAATATGGTTAGAAGAATAACTCTACAATTTGGGATTTGACAACCATCCAATAAAGCCAGGATTCTTTTGGCAAGAAGCATGTAGGAAAATGATAGTGTGCTTGTGTTAATGATATAATCTGTTGGTTGAGCCCATGGGGATTCCATGTCACGCCGTGTACTGGAGGACTATTTAAAAATCACTTGTTATTAATAAATTACAATAAAGATGAAATTATTGTCCATATTCTTTGGACTCGCTAGAACTTTGCTGTCTTGGGCACTGCTCTCAGTAAAAGGGCCATCCATTGGGATTTTTTGTTTATATAGAATTTGTTGAAAAAGCATTGAAATTTAATTGATTTAATGAGCTAAGAGTCTTATAAACTCAAGAATTTACCTCCACTGTCAGAGATTGGAATGAGAATAGTTAGAATAGGCAAGAAATCCCTGTTTCTGTAATTTGCTAATGGATTCACAAACTAGAGTAAAAATCCTTTTCTGTCTATAGAGTAAATTGGATGTTCCTTAGAATTGTGCTGCATATGTATAACTAGTTTTCAGATACTGCATTCACCTCAAGTTGTTCTTCTTCCTTCAAGCAGTAACAATAAAGAAAACCTTAATTAGACACCAAATTGCAACCCCCGTATCATTCTGGCAGCTGATTATTAAAGACGTTCTCATGTTTTAGCTCTCATCTGGGATACTTAGACAGGAAACAGGCAGCCACAGCCCAGATCCATTCTCTCTGCTATTCATGAGACAAAAAATGTCTGGAAAACTCCTTTTCATTTTTCTTAACCTCTGGAGATCTCTGGTTTCCTTCAAGGCTCATCTCAAATGCTACCATCATCTGTACAAGGCCTTTCCTAATGCCCCCACTGCTAGAGTCTTTCCCCCAAGGGTACCTTGTATCCATTTTATGCATATTTATATATTTAGTCTAGCCTCCTTCTTGAAGACAGAGAATATCGTGTTTTTTACTTTCTATCTTTGTACTTTTTATCTTACTTTGTATCATCCCTCATTACCTGGCACAAAGTAAATGCTTAATAATTGCTTGCTATGTAATAATCAAGAACAATCCTGTGGAACTTATGAAAAGTAATGCTATCCATATCGAGAGAAAGAACTGTGGGAGTAGAAAGGCAGAGGAAAAACATGTGATTGATCACTTTGCTATATGGGTATAGAATATGGGGTTGTGGTTTTAAAAGATCACTCTATTACAAATATGAATAATATGGAAATGGGTTTTGAGTAATAAGACATGTATAACCCAGTGGAATTGCTTGTCAGCTCTGGGAGGGGAGAGTGCAGAGGGAACGGAGAAAACATGAATCATGGAACCATGGAAAAATATTCTAAAAGAATGAAATAAAATAATGTGAAAAAAAAATGCTTGCTAATGGGAAGCAAATTGTACCCCTTTTCTTTGGGTTGTGGTCATAATGGGAACAGACAATTGCAAGTAATATCATCTTCACCTGTGATACCCTCATTCCTGTTTCATGCCAAATACACATAATTGACTAATGCTTTTTACTTTAGAATGTATAGTTCCTTTGGAGGAAGTAACAGTAATCACATATTAAATTCAGGACCTTTGGATAGGAGTTTATATCTGTAGTAAACTCTTAATCAGACTCTTTTCTGACTGTCTATGGTGGGATCTTTTTAATAACTGTCAATATTATATCCTTTAGGATCAGTAGTATCTATCTATTTATCTGTCTGTCTATTGATCTATCATCTGGTATTTATTTACTGATTTATATCATCTGACATCTATCTTGTCTATTTATTATCTGTCATCTATCATGTATCCATCTGTCCTCAGGTATTTGTCTATCTAATGATCTATATCAGTGGTTCCCAAACTTTTTTGGCCTGCCGCCCCCTTTCCAGAAAAAATACTACTTGACGCTCCTGGAAATTAATTTTTTAAAAATTTTAATAGCAATTAATAGGAAAGATCACCGCTCCCTTAGATTGCTACAGCACCCATCAGGGGGCGATAGCGCCAACTTTGGGAATCACTGATCTGTATCTATCAGCTGGTATCTATCAATTATATCTAGCCACCATCTGACATCTATCAAATATTTATCTCTAACATCTATCATTTAACATCTGTCAGTTGTCATCTAGTATCTGTCTAATGACTATCTCTGTCTATCTATCTTTCTTTCTGTCTGTGTATTTGATATGTAGTTCTGAAGAAAAGGACCAAACACCTTAAGAAATCCTAGCAAGGAACAGCTTTTTCAGTCACTGAAACCTGAGGAACAGTCAACAGTCACAGGAACGCCTTCTACAAATCTCTTGACTGTTTCCCTATAAGTGTGTGTTTCATAAACTAGTGATCATAAAAGCTTCTCTTTTAAACTGATGGAGATATGGATGCAATATAATAAAGGGCTCTTGCCTTTTATTAGTGAAATAGCCCATTTCACAGGTGGTATAGAAATTTTTAAGTCATAGTTGTTGAATTAGTCACTTATAAATAAGATCACTCTATAGGTTTTTGACAATAGATTCCAGTCAACAAGTATTTAGCAGGCCTTGAGTGGGTGGCTAAAACATGTTAGTGGATTGATAACTATTCACAATCAATACCCTATGTGTTAGGCATTATTTTAGCTGGATGCAGGGCATATAAAGACAAGCTTCTTGCCCTCAAGGAACTTACCTTCTATTGGGGGACATAGTAGTCTTGAGTCCTGCTTATGTCATTTATTATCTGTATGCACTTGCTAAGTCATTATGCTTTTGGTCTTTAGTTTCCTCATATGTAAATGAGAGTATTGGATTATTGGTCTCTATTGTCCTTCCATCTTGAAATGTATAATCCTGCAAGTGGTTTTATGAGAGGTTGATCAGAAAAGGTTACATGTAGAAGGTGGCAACTGACCTGAGTTTTTCTTTTTCTTTTTTAAGATGTTACTATAAGTTATATCTGTTTTTTTTTGTAGGGGCTTCTATGTTATAGTTATAAGTTTCTAACCAATTACTCTTCCACTTAGACAGGTACATTGTGATAAATATATCACTACCTATGATCCTAGTGCTTCCTGAAAACTTCAGTGATTCTGTTGGCATGGATTGCCTTTATACTAATAAATATTATAGGCCTTAATAAAAGGCCTTTATGAGTTTCTAATGATCCCGAACCATTAAGACTTACAAGCCAGGCTTGGACTAAGGACCTTCTCCAGATTTTGGGTGGTCCTTGTCTAGTCCATCTAGGCTAGCACTCTCCTGTCTTAGTCTGTGAGAACCCAGTGTTTCTTCCCTAGCATGAAGAATAAAACTTTATTAAAAAATTTTTAATTTAAAGATACTTTATTTTCCCAGTTACATGTAGTAACAACTTTCCACATGTGTTTTTTTTTTAAACCCCTACCTTCTGTCTTGGAATCACTACTGTGTATTGATTGGTTCCAAGGTAGAAGAGTGGTAAGGGCTAGACAATGGGGGTTAAGTGACTTGCCCAGGGTCACACAGCTGGGAAGTGTCTGAGGCCAGATTTGATCCACATATGTTTTTTGAAGTTATAAGATCCAAATTATCTCCCTCGCTCCCTTCCCTCCCCATCCTTGGAGATGGTAAGCAATTAGATCTGGGTTATATATGTATTATCATGCAAAATATAATTCCATATTGATCATTGTTGCAAGAGAATACTCATGTAAAACCCAAATGCCAAAATAAAACCATAAGTAAACTAATGTGAAAAATCATAGGCTTTGATCTGCATTCTGACTCCAATAGTTCTTTGGAGGTGGATAACATTCTTTGTCATAAGTCCTCCAAATTGTCCCAGATCCTTATGTTGCTGAGAGTAGCTCAGACTTTCACAGCTGATCATTGTTATTATGTCCGGTGTTTTCACAGTTATGCTTATTTTGATCAACTTCAATTCATGTAGATCCTTCCAACTTTTTTTGAAATCATCTTATCATTTCTCATAGCACAGTAGTATTTCATCACCAACATGTACCACAATTTGTTCTGCTAGTCCCCAATTGATGGATGTCCCCTCAATTTCTAATTCTTTGCCACCACAAAAATAATTGCTATAAATATTTTTTGTTTAAGGAGGTCCTTTCTCCTTTTTAATAAAGATCTCTTTGGTACACAGATCCAGCAGTGGCATTTCTGGATCAAAGGGTACGTAAGGTTTTATAGCCCTTCGGGCATAGTTCCAAATTGCCCTCCAGAATGATTGGATCATTTCACAAGGAGTAATACATTAGGGAAGTTTATAAGTAATTTAACTACACTTTTACTATTTGTTTATGCCTCTCTTTTAAGTCTCATAAAAAAATTTCTGCCTCTTCAGCCCTCTTCCCTTTTGTTATTCCTAGCACTCTCAAGTGTTCTAAGTAGCAAAGAAAAATAGAGTATTTAATAGACTTTGATGGAGTTTATAAGCGTCCCAATTAGTCATTTCCCAGGAAATAAAAAATGTTGTGCAGCATCTCACCTTGTTTTTTTAGAGCACAATAAACAGGAAGGCACATACTCTTGATGCATTCAGGATTTCTGATTTATTGCCTCCCTTCAGAGATCTAGGCAGAGAATGAAAGCTTATCTTCTCAAAGACTCCCCACCTACCTTCCCTGGAGATGATTGTACAAGTTCTTTCTTCTGTTTCCTCTGCTATGAAACCATTTTACTTCTGATGCTTGGACTTAAATGTTTCAATATATAGGCTTGACCTACTTTAGCTAAAGTGGATGGCTCTCCCTTGAAGGGGAATTGCAAAGCAAGGTGTCCAGTTCTACCCAGTAGTGCAAATGACTTTTAGTCACCAGAAATTCACTAAATGTCTTTATTTGTTGTGGTTTATTCCAGAGTTGGTGATGCTGCTGGAATGGTGGTCAGGTACTCAGTGCACGCTCTACACGGACCCCAAGGATTATGTCAAGTACGGGAAGGAAAATGCCATCGTAATCCTTAACCACAACTTTGAAATCGACTTTCTCTGTGGTTGGAACTTTTGTGAACGATTTGGGGTCTTAGGGGTGAGTCACACTTTACTTTAGGGCAAATGGGATAATTTGCTCTTGTTTATTAATAAAACTTGATTTTTCTTAGCAATTTGCAAGAATTTCTGGAAGTGATTATAATAGTTCTGCTTGATGAAATCCTCTTAACAAGCTTATATGTGAACCCAGCTGGTACTTGGATACTTAAAGAAATGCATTTTTATAGAAGAGAAGAAGTAGGAGGAAGGTTAGGTCACTTGTACTGGGTCATACCAGATGGGCAGATTTAATTTTTCAATAAACACATGGTAATATTCTCTTAAAATTCTTATGAAAAATACTTAAAATGAGATCCTAAATGAGAGAAGGAAGTGTTAGCTACAATACTTGCAATGAAATGTAAAACTTCCGTGGCCAATAAAATGCAAAATCTCAACTTTGCCTTGGGGGCGAAAAAAAGGTTTTTATTATTTTGTCATAGATTGATTCTCTGGGAAATGATGTCCCTTCCTTCCTCTTTTGTTCCCTTTCTTATTTGGATGGCCAATCATTTTGTCAAGTCCTGTCTCCATAAGATAGCCGAATGAAAATGAATCTGAAAAGTCTGATTCCTTCCTGCCCCTCTCATTCAATCCAATGTAAATCAAAACTTCCAGCAACACAAGATAGTCATGAACCCCAGCTCTGAGTTGATTTCTGTCTTGAGCCAGTTGTAAAATTATTTTCATATCCTGAGAATTTCCCTTCATGTTGAAATGGCCTCATGCACCAATTAACTGGATTGGACCAATTGAAACATTCAGCCTACATATGTGTAACTTGGGCTTGGTTGAGCACTGTTCCTTTTAGGTGGTTCTGCTCCTTACTCTTGGGTGAGCAAATGAATGAAGAGAAAAAGTATTTATTATGTGCTTACTATGTGCAAATCACTATTTAAGTGTTGAGAGATATAAATAGAAAAGTAAAATAATCCCTATTCCCAAGGACTTTATATTGTTTATAATATGACAGTGTCTGTACTTTACTTAAAGAATTGTAATATTTTTCTTAGCAGTGAGTCACAAGGAAAAAAATCTATTGGTGATCAAATCTATAAAAATGTTTAGTCTCTCCTCTGAGACTGTGTAGCATAACAGAAAGAAGTCAAGACTTGGTAGTTCTAGGTTCAAACCTTTCATCACCTGAGTGATTGTTTACTGTCAAGTTACTTCCTCTCTCGAAGTCTCAGGCAAGTTGCCTGATTCACAAGTTATAGATTAGTTGTGATCGATATTAATCAAGTACAATCGTGGGTCTTTGACTTCATGATGTATTTTTTTTTTGCTTGTCTTTTTAGTGTGGCAAATATATTCTTTCCAGTTCTATGTCTTGGCCTGTTAAAAGGAGATGCAAAGGAATTGAGCTAGTAGGGAAGGAGGGTTGAGGGGAGAGGCAGACATAAAGAAGGTAATAGAGACAGTCAAAAGAGAGACATTGATATTGAAACAGAGAGTTAAATGCAGACATAAAGAGACCCAGATGTACACACACACACACACACACACACACACACACAGGCAAAGAGACCAACACAAAAAATGATAAGGAATATCAGCTCCATTTTGTGACTTAAAATATTATGTCTAATGGCTTTCTGAGCTATTTTACCTTTTTTCAACTATGGACACATATAGGAAAATTATTTCTTGGTAATTGCCATGTAGCTGGATGAAATGATGCCCATAGCCAAAGACGACTTGTGGTAAATGGGCTGCCCATGAGTGGCTTAGTGTCTTACTTAAATAACTAGGGACATTTCATGAATTAAATCCTACACCAATTCCTCACTGATGCTCTGCATGTTAAGATGCTAGAGCAAGAGGAATATAGGTTTGGCAAGAAAACAATTTCTGTGAAAAAGATTTGGGGTTTTGGTGGGCTACAAACTATTAAAACGAGTCAACAAGGGAAAAAAAAGAGCCAACAAGGTGAAAGGCAGCAGAAAACTAATATAATCTGTGGCCACATAAATAGAGGTACGGCATCCAGAATGTGGAAATTTAACACTAGTCTACACTCTTTTCTTTAGTACTCCAAGACAATCTTTAGATTTTAAAGAGGGAAAGAGTTAATTGTAAGATAGGAGGCAGCTGGGTGGCTAAGTGGATTGAGAGCCAGGTGCAGAGACTGGAGGTCCTGGTTTCCAATATGGCTTCAGATGCTTCCTAGTTGTGTGGCCCTGGGCAAGTCACATAACCCTCATTGCCTAGCCCTTACTGCTCTTCTGCCTTAGAACCAATATTGGTTCTTTTCTTCTTTTCTTCTTTCCCTGCCCTTTGTTTGAATAAGAATGGAGCCAAAGCCTTTTGTTTCTTTCTTCTTTCCCTGCCCTTTGAATAAGAATGGAGCCAAAGCCTTTTGTTTATCTGTAAATGAGCCTTTTAAGATAGTGGGGCAGAGAAAAGTAGACAGGCACATTTTACAGCTGTTCTTGAGCACTCAGGTCTCCTGGCATCTGGAAAACCCTTTTCTCTTGCTCAGAGTGAGGTCAGAGTCCTCCAATAGGAGGGGTTTTAGAAAGACACATCACTAAGATCATAAATTGGAATACCAGGAGAAAGTGGGGGCTTTTTTTTCTGGGAATCCAGAGTGAGAAGGTATGCAGAGACCTGATTCTCAGCTCTTGGCTCTTGGCAGAGAAGACAAGGTGTTTGGCTTGGTGCTTTCTCTTTTTTTTTTCTGGTCCACTTTTTTATTATTTAATAAATAATTATAAATTTAAAAAGTGTTCAGAGAATTTTAATAACAAGAACATGGTATGTGACATCTCACCGTATTCTGCCTTGGTCAGGCCCCTTATGTGGCTGGTTTTTTTTTTAATTGTATCATTATATTTCACAAAGGATATTGAGAAAACTGGAGAACATCTTTACATTCTTTGTGAAATAGATCCCTGACAAAGCCTGTGTATGAGCCCCTTCTCAGAATGATAGTTTTAAATATATAAAATAAAATACACAGGATTACAAAGGAAAGCAATTATATACACATACAGTTACCAACTCAGTCTTTTTTCTTAAAAAAAAAAAAAGCTTATTTATTTTTACATTCTTTTCTTTTTGAATTTTGAGTTACACATTCTCTCCTCATACCCTGCCTGACCCATCACAAAGGCAAGCAATATGACATCAACTAAACATAAAATTGTGCAAAACACATCTCTGCATTAGCCATATTTTCCCAAGAAAAATAAGGAAAGTGTGAAAATTGTACTTCAGTTTGTACTTGGGAGTTCATTTCTTTCTCTGGAGGTGGATACCATTTTTTCATGATTAGGCCTCTGGAATTGTCTTGGATCATTGTATTGAAAAGAGTAACTAAGTCTTTCACAGATAACCATCATTACAACATTGTTGTTATTGTCCACTGCAATCTCCCTTCTAACCACTTTGCATCAGTTCATACAGGTCTTTTCTTTTTTTTTTTTCTGAAGCCACACATTCGTCATTTCCCACAGTACATTAGTACTTAAATACTATCATACACAATTCTTTGTTCAGCTATCCCCAATTGATGAGCATCTCCTTTTTTCCACCACAGAAATAGGTGCTATAAATATTTTTCTACATACAGGTCCTTTTCCTTTTTCTTTAATCTCTTTGGGATAGAGACCTGGTAGCGATATTGCTGGGTCAAAGCATATGCAGTTTTATAGCCCTTTCGGCATAGTTCCAGATTGTTTTCCAGAATGGTTGCATCAGTTCGTAATTCCACCAACAGTGCATTAGTGTACCAATTTTTTCCTCATCCCCTTCAGCATTTGTCATTTCTGAGCAATGTGAGATGGTACTTTAGAGTTGTTTTTATTTGCTTTTTTCTAGTCCATAGTGATTTACAGCATTCTTCCACCTGACAATAGCTGGCTTTGATTTCTTCTTTTTAAAACTACTTGTTCATATCCTTTGAACATTTGATGATTGGGGAATCTCTCTTATATGGAAAAAATCGACTCAGTTCTATAATTAGTATATGTTTGAGATATTAGATCTCTTATCAGAGAAATTTGCTGTGAAATGTTTTGATATTACTTTATTATCTACAATAACCTTTTGAGCAAAATGTAATTTCCCAGGTTATCTCTTTTAATTAGGTCTTTTTTTCTTTTACTTTGTTTGAGATCATGATTACTATACCTTTTTTTTTTAACTTCAGCTGAAGCATAGAGATTCTGTTCCAACCCTTTATTTTAATTCTGTGTGTGTCTTTGTTTCAATTGTGTCTGTTGTAAACAAAATATTGTCGGAGCCTAGTTTCTAAGACAGTCTGTTACCTGCTTCTGTTTTATGGATGAATTAGTCCCATTCCCATTCACAATTTGATGACTAAATGTAAGTTTTGTTGCATATCATTATTTTTGCTTCTTCCTCTCTTTCTTTTTATCCTGTCTCTCCCCAAAAGTCTATTTTGCTTCTAACCATTCCCTCCTTTAATCTGCCCTATCCTTGAACCTGGAAGCTGCTAAATCTTGTGTGATCCTTATTGTGGCTTCACAATATTTGAATTATTTCTTTTTGGCTGCTTACAATATTATCTCTTTGACCTAGAAGCTCTGGAATTTAGATACAATATTCCTGTGAGTTTTCATTTGGGAATATCTTTCAGGAGATGATCTGTAAATTATTTCATTTTCAGTTTTGCCCTTTGGATCTTAAGATATTGAGGTAGTTTTCCTTAATAATTTCTTTAAATATGATGTGCAAGTTCTTTTTTTTTAATCACGACTCTTAGATAATCCAAAAATTCTTAAATAATCATTCCTTGGTCTATTTTTGAGGTCAGGGTGTTTTTTGTTTTTTTTTTTTTAGTTTTTGTTTTTAGAAATAAATATTTCACATTTTCTTCTATTTTTCTTCATTATTTTGACTTTTATTTTCTTGATGCCTAAAGGAATCATTAGCTTCTACTTGCCCAATTCTAATTTTTTAGGAATTATTTTCTTGAACGAATTTAGTGAATTTTTGTGCCTCTTTTACCATAATGACTATTTTTTAAGTATTATTTTCTTCAGAATTTTTTGTGCCATTTTTTTATCAAGCTATTAATTCCTTTTTCATAACTTTCTTGGATCACTCTTAATTTCTTTCCACAGTTTTTCTTCTACTATTCTTTCTTTCTTTGACCCTTTTAGGAATTCATATTGATCTAGGATCCAGTGAGATTTTTTTCTTTGAGGGTATTCTTGTCACTGTTTTCATATTGTAGTCTTCTAAGTTTATGTCTTGGTCTTTTCTCCCACCATAGTAGATTTTTATGGCCAAGTTATTATTTTCGTTTGTTTGGTTTTTGATCATTTTCCCAGCCCATCTCTTCACTTTGAACTTTAATGTTAAAGTTGGTGTCTGCTCATCTAGGGATGGAAAATCACCATTCCAGCCTTCAGGCTTTTTCATGCCACTGTTTTCAGAGCTAATTTTTGGGGTCTGGAAGTTTTGGTTATTCCAAGATTATATGATTCTAAGAGAGGTGGGCTTACTAGTCTCCTGGTCCATACTCTGGTTATTATTGAGGAAAGATGCCTAGTTCCCTGCTGCTGCATTTAAAAGTATTCCTTTGCTGTGGGACTCTGACCATACCCGCTTGGAACTATAATCTAGTACTGTGCATGGGCAATAGAGTTTCCAGTCAGTGCCAACTGAACCCAGTGCCAGCAAAGGGTCTTGACCCCTTTCAATTTCTCTTGGCTGAGAGCTACTGAAGCTGCTTGTGCTACAGATGTAGCCACCATGACAGACCTCCACTCCAGTGTTATAGATTTTCCTTGCCAATCTCTTAAATTTTCTTAGGCCAAAAAAGTATCTGACTTTTGGGTAAAAATAGTAATGAGTCAGATTTAAGTTGAAATATAAAGAAAAATTTATTAACAATTAGAATTTCCCCAAAATATAACAGATTGTCCCAGAAGGTAAATGGACCAGTGGAGGACTTCAAGCAGAGACTAGATATTGGGGTATTTTAGGACTGCATAACTTTTAGAATCTGTCTGATATGTATAATGTGTTTCTGTGAATAGTTGGCAGGTCCTACCACAATGGAAAGGCTGAGAGAGCAGGCCAAGAGTTAGACTATGGGCCTGTCATCTATGCAGAGTCTCACTCAGTTCACTCAGTTATTCAGATGCTTATTATCAAAAAGGTAGCTATCATGTGGTGATTTTTTTTTGTTATATTTCAAAAAGGCTAGTTACTAATTCTTGATAGTGGAGTATTGGCTTAATCATGGAAAAACTTTCTTAAAGTCAGATCCCAGACATCATTTTTAACTTGTTCCTTGTGAACAAGAGGTCTTTAATAAATAATATTCACTTGCATTGAAAATAAGTGCAGTCCTATTAATTCTGATGATCATTTAAAAAATAAGTTTAGAGTATTTTTTTTTTGGTATTTCTCATCTGGACCAAATGACATGAAAGTTTGGGAACCAGTCCTCAATAGTATTCTTTTTTTTAAAAATTTACATTTTAACTTTTTCCTTGATTACTAAGCATTCACTATTTTCCCTCCTAATGAGACTCCTCTCACTGAAAAAAATAAAAACAAAATCCTGGTAACAAATATGAATCAGAACAAATGAAACAAAAGAAATGTCAATATTTTTCATCTAAAAATGTCTTCTGCATCTTTTTTCAATTCAAAAATCACACTTAGTTTTATTTGACATGTTACATCTTAACTTTTTAAAAATATCATGTTCTAGTTAAATATTTAAAGGACAACACTATATACAAATAAAATATTACACAAAATAAATTTAAGAAAATATTTTGGTCAGTCTGAACAATAAATAAAAACATAGGCACTTCTACATATAGACACAGGAATTAATCACTACTCAGAATAATTATTTTATATAAGCAATGTGGAAAACATGGCAAAAAATGAATTCCAGAGTTCAAGAGAGAAACCATTCATGAAATGATCTCCATCTTCAAGTTATTACCTGAAGTATCAAGAATTACCCTCAAGGCCCATAAGATCATTTAGTAGTACAAATCAAACAATCTTAAGTAGTGATCCATTCAATAACAATTACCCATTTGCAGATCATAATTATCCCTTGCCAATATGAGAATGGGGACTACTTTTTAGGTGTGATTAGCAAGGGACAACTTGTCATGTCTGGCTAAGATATAACAAAACATAATATCCTAGTAATACTTCTTCTGCATCTTTAGTCCATTATTTCTCTGTCAGAAAGACAGAAGTATGTTTCTCCATTGGAACTCTGGAATCATAGTCAGATCATTGCATTGATCCAGTTTCCCAAGTCTTTTAAAGTAACTGAAAGTGACATGGAAGTGGGAGAACCATTGCTTGATAGTATTCTCAAATACTTTGAGATTTCTGGTTGAAGGGGAAAAAAAGTCCCTCAAACCATAGATGTTTTTTCAAATAACCTTCTGCAGCAGGAGGGAATCATTTTTCTCTTTCTCCAGGAAAGGAAGAATGCTCAAATTGCTTATATGTTACCAGTTCTATAGTGTAAAATCCTGAAAAGATTGGAGGGAGAACACTTGTACCCTTTCTTGGAAAATGGACCAGTTGAGATGGAAACCAGTAGGCTTTTTTTCCTCCCAAGGGAGCATCTTCTAGATGGAAAAGGAAGCATTTTTGCTCTATAATTGTTTGATGCAAGAGAGTTGTGTGTCGATTACAGTATCAGATATCAGTTAATTTATCTGGCAGTGTTCCAAAGTGGTGGGTTTATTTTTGTGACTCTTAATAATATAGCAAAGAGCATCATCATATATTTATCATTCAGTTGATATCTTGTGCAAGCAGAAAGGATCTGATCAAGGACATATGTGATTGGGAAAAAGAGGTGATCTGGTCCCTTAATGAGAAGGATAAGATATGGACAGATTGGGCATGGTAGTGGTATCCCAAAAATATGTTTTAAACTATTAGAAGGCACTGCATTGAGTAGATCATAGAAACAGAGATTTAGAATTGGACGGTACTTTATAGGCTATCTAGGTCAGCCTCCTCATTTGACAGAGGAAGAAGCTGAAACCCAGGAAGGTTAACTAGGAAGGCTGGCCAGTCACACAGGTGGTAAGCATCAGAGCCACAGGATTTGAACACAGGTCATTTAACTCCAGGACTAGTACCCCGTCCACTCTTCCCTATTGCCCCCTGTGGTTGAATTTTATGCCTAAGTCTCTCCCCATCCATCTGTACCTCCTGAATTTTAAGTCTGGCAAAAATCCCACCTTCGACCAGAAAGATTTCTTGATCTCCCTTAATGCCAGTGCTCTCCATCTGTTAGTTACCTCCAGTTTTCCCAGATGGAACCTGTTTGCTCATAGTTGTTTGTCTGTTTTCCCTCTCATTAGACCCTTGAGATCTGTCATTGTTTTTGTTTTTCTTTGTATTCCCAGCACTTAGAACAGTACTAGGCTCTTTAAAAAAAATGTTTTTTTTAAACCTTCACTTTCTGTGTAAGTAGCAACTTTAAGACAGAAAGTCAAAGGCTAGGCAATACAGATTTGAACCCAGGTCCTCCAGACTCTAGGCTTGGTGTTCTATCCATTGTGCCACCTAGTAGATTTGTGCCCTAATAGACTCAAAAAAAACCAACAAAAGCTATCTTGGAATCAATATTGTGCATTGTTTCCAAGGCAGAAGAATGGTATGGTTTGGCAGTGGAGGCTAAATATCTTGCCCAGGGTCACACAACTAGGAAGTGTCTGAGGCCATATTTGAACCCCAGATCTCCCTGGCCCTGAATGCACTGAGTAACCTCTCTACTCTTACCCTCACTCGCATAGGCTCTTAATAAATGCTGTTCACTGACTGACTAAATTCCTTTTAAGAACAGAATATGCCTTTGATGACAAAAAACTAGGGCTATTCCAAATTACCTCTCCCTTATTTGTGATACTATAAGATTCATTTTCTAAGATTTTCTTTAGTTTCCTCCTGAGATCATAATCCACTGTATAATACATAATACATGGCATTGCATAGCAGCTTTAATTATGGAATCAAATAATTTTTTTAATGTTTTCCTGTAGGAAATAGAATTAATAGAAATTTGGCATCAGAATTTTAGCATGGGAAGAGACCTCACAGGTCATTTATTCCTCCCTATTTTATCAGTTGGGAAACCAACACCCAAAATAGTTCCTCAGTTTACTTAAAAATTAGTGACTAAATGACAAAGTTTGAAATATTTATAAAACTAGAATTTACACCAAGGTCTAAATTCAGTGTTCTATTCACTACCTTTACTCCCAATTTCCTTTCTCTTTCTCTGTCTGTCTGTCTTTCTCCTTTCAAAAATCTGTTTTATGAATGACTAAACAAATTGTGAAACATAAATGTAATGAAATGCTACTGAGCTACAAGAAGGAACAACTCTGATGGATACAGAGAAGCAGAGGAAGACTTGCATGAATGGATGCAAAGTGCAGTAATCAAAGCTAGGAAACTAATATGCATATAAAAGAAGTGATGGGAGAAGACTTGGCCCCCAAGAGTCAGGGTCCACATATCTAGAGCATTGCATTTTTTTCTCTGTTAAACACTTCTTGCTTTTTTTTTCTCTTTCCCTTTTTTTTCTTTTCTTTTAAAATCTGTTGTAAAGAATCTGTCTGGAAGGAGAGAAAACAAAATCAATCAATAAAAACACATATTACACACACATACACACTCAAAATAAGTTTCATGGGTACACTTGAGCATTTGGACACTAAAGTCTGACCTTTTGAATTTTTAGGATTTTTTTTCCTTAGCAAATTATGTAGATCTAACCCTCTCACTCATAGAAGCACTTATAATTGAACAAATAATTGGTATTTTGATATAGATTGAGAATATTTTCTGTAGAATATGAAAGATACCCGTTGATCCCACTAGGTCATAGATGTTTCTTTTTTCCAGTTGGTTAAAATATTCCATTAATGTCAATGCCACATAGTCCATAAATGTACATATAACTTAAATGGATTATTATTTTTTTTTTTTGGTTCTTGATAATAAGACTTAAGAAAGGAAAACTGTTACTATTCCAATGAGGGAGCTATATTTTTTTTTACATGTTCAACAACCATCTGTTTGTGGTATGCATGAAGAAGACCTTCATGTTGTCTTAGTTTGAAATCAAAGCTTATTTTTTTAAGAATTTTGATTCTGTTTGTTGTTCTTTGTACTCAAAGAGGATTAAAATATCAATGTACAGTGTGTCTGACTGTGGCTGATTAGAGCAATAAGATCTTGGGAGAGTACCACAGGTCAGACACATATAGCCCATGTGAACATTTGGGATGAAGATGTCTAAATTTGTATATCTCATGTTTCTTTTGAACTACTGCAGTTCAGCTTTGCTGATAGAATATAGCTCGTTCTTTGATGTAGGCACACCCTGATGGATGGTCCTGTGCCAGTGCCTCCCTTGTGTCACAGTTGATACCAGAGTTGTTCAGAGATGCCTTGAGAGTGTCCTTCTATCACATCTTCTTGACCTCCATGTGAGCCCTTGCCTTGTGGGAGTTCTTTTTAAAATAGCCTTTTAGATAAATGTGCCTTTGGCATTTGAACAACAATGTGTCCAGCCATCAGGGTTGCTGTCTCTGCAGTAGAGTTTGAAGGCTTGGCAGTTTATCTTGAGAAAGTATAAGAGGGGTTACTCAGAGATAGCCATTCATTCATTCACTTGATAGGTACTAATACTTAGGATGGGAAAGTATTATGATACCCAGAAGTCTTTGCTGTCAAGGAATTTACAGTCTAGTAGAGGAGATTATATGTATAAATAAATTTATGTAAGGCAGGGCACTCCATGATACATCTTGATGAAAAAGATGGCATCAGAATTGCGTCTTGAAGGATGGGAACTCTGTAGCCAAAAAAAGGTGTGAAAGGAAGAGTAGAGGGTATTTTTTGGTAGAGTGAAAGGATAATAAAATGGCCAAATTGTTTTCAAGCCACAAGTAGAAGTCATTTTTATTGGAGCAGAATATATGTGGAGAGCTGTTCCAAATAAATTTGGAAGGGTAAATTAATAGAATGTGAAAGACCTTGAATGCCAGATTAAGTAACAGACCTTATGTTGACTGAGATGTTTGAAAAGTATGTGTTTTATTTGATCAAATAATCATAGTATGTGTAAGATTTTATTGGGGTCTGACCAATGCTTTTTCTTCTGTTTTAAAGATCTCATCGCAGTGATATTTGGATTATTAAGCTAAATCAAAATAATTATTCTTAAAGTTTAACCTAATCTTTTACTTGCCTCAAATTGCATGAAAAAGACACCTATAAGATGTCATAGGGGTATAAAAATGACAGACCTTGAAAATTTGCTCAAATGTTATAAATGATCAAAGGATATGAACAGGCAATTTTCAGAAGAAAAATAAAAGCTACCTGTAGTCATATGAAAAAATGCTCCAAATTACTATGAATCACAGAAAGACAAATTGAAATAGCTCCAAGGTCCTACCTCACACATCAGAAATAACAAGTGCTTGAGGAGATGAGGAAAAATAAATATACTAATAAACTCTTAGTGGGTTTTTGAACTGATCTAACCATTCTGGAAAACAATTTGGAACTGCCTAAAAGTCTATAAAACTATGCATACGTACCCTTTATTCACTACTAGGTCTATACCAGAAAGAATCAAAGAATAAGGAAAAGGACTGAAATGTTCAAAAATATTTATAGGAGCTCTTTATGTGGTGGTGGTGAAGAATTGGAAAATGAAGAGATGCTCATCAGTTGGGGGAAGTAGCTGAACAAGTTGTGATATCTGATTGTGTCAGAGTATTATTGTGCTATAAGAAATGATGAAAGGGTGGTTCTGGATGGTATATAAATATACTAGCTCTCATTTATTAAGTGCAACATGCCTCCTAAGTATTATCACATTTTTTTCTCGCAACAACCCTGTGAGAAAGTTGCTCTTATTATCTCCATTTTATAGCTGAGGAAACTTGAGTCAGTAATGATAATATAGCATTTACATAGGGCTTTAAGATTTGTAAAGCACTTTATAAATCTCTTTTCTTTCTGCTCAAGACAACTCTACTAGATGCTATTATCCCCATTTTATAAATGAAATTGAGGCAGACAGATATTTCATGACGTGGCCAGGCTCACCCAACTAGTAAGTGTATGAGGACAGGATTAAGAAGTCATCTTCCAGATTTCCAGGCCCAGTGTTTGGTCTACTTAGCATCACCTAGCTACTTCTAACAATAGCCCCTTGTACTTTTAGCCTGGGCAAAATATGGAGACCAAGGGAGGGAGGGAAAGAAGAAAGGAAGGATGGAAGGAAGGAAGGAAAGAAGGAAGAAAGAAAGATGGTGATATCACAGCAATGTGTCAGTAGGATGCAAGATAACATGGTAATATTATTAATAAGAGGTGGAGGGGAGAGTTTGGGCTTGCTTTATCCATGGTGCAGGGAAGGAGAAAACGAGAGGAAGAAATTCATTGTAATAAGCTCATTAAATTTTATATTTGGTCCAGATCTTTGTGTAGGGCAGTGGTGTCAAACTCAAATGAAAACCAATCCTTGTGGGAGGCATAATGACTTTAAAAAACTACAAATTAACATTATCTCTTGTTTCATCATTTTTATTTATCTTGTTAAACATTTCTCAATTATATTATCCATTTGATTTGTGTGTGTGTGTGTGTTGCAGGGCCAAATATTTGACACCTCATGGGTAGGAAACTCCTGGGTGGTAAACTCCTTCCTCTGCTGCAATTCAGTACCTGCTCTGCAATTTATTGTCTAGTAAAGTTGATAGATTAATTGAATTATCCAGGAATCACAGGTATGTTTCAGAAGCTGGATTCACACCCAGATCTCCCTGACTTTAAGGCCAGTCCTCTACTCACTAGGCTGTGCTTCCTCTGGGGTTTACCTCTAGACACAATGAAGCAGCTTGGGAGAGTAGATAGAAAGCTGGGCTTAAGGTCAGGAAGGACCTGGATTTGCATCCACATCTGAAACATACTAGCCTTATGATCCTAAGCAACTTACTTAATCCATTATTAGATCCTAAATTCCTCAAGGAGAGGGACTGTTCTGTCTTTTGCCTCTTTTTGTATTCCCAGCACTTAGCACAGTACCTGGCACATATCGGGCACTTAATAAATGTTTCCATAATCAGTTATTTGACTTAAGCCTGAGACAGCTCTCTGAGACTGTGTTTTAGAGCCAGCAAGGATTGGCATTGGTTGGAGACATTTCATTAAGAGATGTCTATACTGATTAAAGTCCTCACTGCCCCTACCTTCTGTAAGAAGGTGTGCATACATGTGCAAGTGTGTGTGCATGTGTGCTTGCACAAACATACACACAGCCAACTTTATACCGGTACATTTATACCATGTGTTTTTGCATGAGAATTCCTTTGCCCAGAAGAGTGAGTACTAAGAGATAGAATTCCTGATAGTGAAGGCTGTGGGGGAAAATTTAAGGGGTTAGAATGGCTTCCTGAATCCTTTTGAGTCTGAAACTAACTTTGGGGAAATGTAGGAGCACCCTAGGGTGGCAGAAGCATTTCAGAGAGAAAACTAGGAAGGCATGACTCTAAGATTCAGTCACCCAAGAGACCAGGATGAGGAAGGAGGGTAGAAAAGGGTATCAAGCTGAAGATAGCATCCTCTGTGTTATTCTAGCGCTGCCTTGTTTAGCACTGACTAGGTGAATATTCTTTTGTGCAGGACAGCCTTGTTTATTTTCACGCCTCTCCTCCTGGCTCCAGGTTTGTACAAAGTCAAACAGGTAGAGCCAGGAGAGAATGGGAAGCCGTGTGTTGATATTTGACATTGAAGTATTCTTGAGTGATGGGCTTGAGGACGAAGCTCTGTGCTTGATTTTGACACATGGTGTAGGTTTGTCTGGGCCTTAGTAGGGAAACCTGGAAGCTGAGAGTTCTTAGAGAGCTGTATTGCGTGATGTTTACTTTTCATCATGTCCCTTGTGTAAATCACTAATTGTGGAACGATGTTCATTTTGCTTAGTGATCTCTTGGGATTTTTCCAGTAGCTTAATGATTTATGGTCTTTTCTTCCTGACAGAAGAGTTAGGAGAAGATAGAAAAAAGGGACTCGGGGCAAAAACAATTGAATTGGGTCAGGTGTGTATCATCCTAGTTAGCACAAATGAAGTGACCTTCTTTAATTTGTTTCCTATTAATTCACACACCAGTCTAATCTTAGAGAACTGTGGTGTTGAAGTGGAAGGAACACTCTTGGCCTCATGGGTAGAAGACTTGTTGTAGAGGCTGTGAATTATTGGCCTCTTAGAAGCTTCAGAGACTTAGAGCTTATCGTTTATTTGAATAAGATTGGGTTTCTTCATTTCTAAGAGAGAAAAAATTGTTTGTATTCTTTATAAGATTTTTATTAGGATTAAATTTATATCTCTTTCCTGTCTATTATAGAAAATTAATATAAAATTAAATTGTATATCCCCATTAATAAACAATGTTATTCTCAGAGAGGTGGCCCCATATCCTTTTTTTTATTTTTAAAATCCTTACCTTCCATCTTAGAATCAATATTTTGTATTGGTTCCAAGTTAGAAGAGTGCTGTAAGGGCTAGACCAGTGTTCCCAAAGTGGGCACTACCGCCCCCTGGTGGGTGATGCAGCGATCCAGGGTGCATTGATGGCTATACTTTTTTTGTGTTACATTCTATTCTGAGTTCAATAAATAGTTTCATAATTTCCAGGGGCGCTAAGTAATATTTTTTCTGGAAAGGGGGCAGTAGGCCAAAAAAGTCTGGGAACCACTGGGCTAGACAATGGGGGTTAAATGATTTGCTCAGGGTCACACAGCTAGTCCAAGGCTAGATTTAAACCTAGGACCTTCTGTCTCTAGGTCTGTCTCTTAATCCACTGGGCCAGTTATCTGCCTCCCTCATATTCTTTATTGGTTAAAATCTGAGTGCTGCACTATTTTTCCTATCTCTCTGTTCATCCATCCATCCTTATATCCATCCCTCTCTCTTTGTCTCTCTGTCTCTCCCTCCCTCCCTCTCTCTCTCTGTCTCTGTGTCTCTCTCTCCCCCACCCAGCCATTGAGAAGGAAAACATTATGAAAATCCATTATACATATGAAGTCATGTAAAACATTTTCTTGTTAGCCATATTGTTAAAAAACAAACCACAAAGTTAAAAATCTTTCTCAAAATACATTTAGAGAGTTCATCAGCTGTCTCTTGGGAGGTGAATGACATTTTTCATCATGACTCCTTTGGAGGGGCAGCTAGGTAACTCAGTGGTCAGAGCACCAGACCTAGAGTCAAGAGGCCCTGGGTGCCTGTCTGGCCTCAGACACATCCTAGGGATGTGACTCTAGGCAATTCTTTTGCTAAGAGATTCCAAGAGACATTGGCAAGGAGGGAAAACATTCCAAACATTCCAAGCATTCCAAGTGTGTAGGATAGCTTGTGCAAAGGCATGAATATGAGAGATTGAATTTGATCTATAAGGGATCATTATGTTCATTTGGGAATGTAGCATGTGCGATCAGGCTCAAAAGATGGGTTGGAACCAGACTGGAAAGTGCTTTAAATACCCCAAAGAATGATTTTTCTTTTTTGTTCTAGAGACCGACGATAGGGGGAACCACTGAGACTTTTTGACCAGAGACATTACATGGTTAGACTTTTAGCTTTGGGATGTAAAACACAGATTCTTACAGCGCAGACTCCTACCAACCCTGTGGGACAAATACTATAGGTACTGTTATCCCCTTTCCAGATGAGGAAATTGAGACTCAGAGTGGTTAATGAATTGCCTGCAAATTTATTTCCCCCCCCTTATATTTTTACTTATTTTTTAACATTCTTTTTTTAATTAAATTTTGAGCCACATTCTCTGTCTCCTTCCCTTCTCCCCTCCCTGAGACAGCAAGCAATCTTATATAGTTTTTACGCAAATATATTCTTTAATGGCAGGGATTCTTTTAAAACTTTGTCTTTGTGTCCCCCAGTGCCTAGTCTAGTGACTTGCATACATTAGACACTTTATAAATAATGATTTGGTTTGGTTTTGAATGAATTGTAATATGGGGCAAAGTTAAGATTTGAAGTCTTCCTACTCTCCCATTCTTTCATCCCAAGCCAAGAAGATCTGGGTTCTCTCCCTTCCTAAGCCTTTCATAGTAAGGCTTCAGTGCCTAATTGAAGTCTTTATTCTACCTGGGTGTTGTGTTGCTCCAGGGCTAGTAGGCTGGCTATATCCCAGGACCTCATTGTTGGTGGTCTTGCTTGGTATTTAATGTGAGCTGCTTGTGAAGCCAATTGTGACATACTGGGAGGAAGGTGGGAGCTGGGGGGTTGGGGTGGGCGTGCAGCCAGGAATCCAAGTTGCATAGCCGTATAGCCATACAGGAAGTTCTTTCATCCTTTAATTGAGTCTGGAACAAGCTATGGTATTGGTGTCACATCCTGTCTGCCAGCTGCCTGGACAACATGCTGGAAGCTCATTTTCTGTTTCCTTTTCAGTTAGGGTAGAAAGTAGCATTCACTCTGTGGCTGCTGGGAACCCTCCTTTGCTCTTGAAATCTCACATTTTTCTGATGAATACTTTGTCCTCGAGTATCAATTGCATTGAGACAAATCCTGGCCTTCTGCTGATGATTCAGTAAAGAATTCCATCATTTTCTCTTTCCCCTTGTTTCACCCTTTTAAAATAACCATCAGGACATGCCTAGCAGCTGCTGCATGGAAATTTTGGAGACTCGGTGAGATTTATAGGTTATCGAATTTTAGTTTTCTGAAGAACAAAAGCACATGCCAACACCAGATTCTAGATTCCTTGTCAAGAATAGATCAACTAGAACAAGACCCATCGGACAGCCCTACTTTTACTCCTGTGAGCCTGTGAATTGGGCCAAACAATATCAGTTCTGAAATAGGAAGGCACACCAACAGCCTTAGAATGTTATGGAATTTCTCTCAGCAACAAAACATGGTTCGTACATATTTCTCAGACCTAATGATAAGAGATTTTGCCATTGTTGCTGCTATGGTTTTAAAAAATAAACCCTTACCTTTTGTCTTAGAATCAGTACTAAGTATCAGTTCCAAGTCAGGAGTGGTGAGGGCTGGGCATTTGACTTGCCCAGGGTCATACAGCTAGGTAGCGTCTGAGGCAGATTTGGACCCATGACCTCCCACGTCCAGATCTGGCTCCTGACTCTCTATCCATTGGACCAAAGAACCACCCTTGCTGCTGTGGTTTTGTTGTTGTTGTTGTTGTTGTTGTTTTGTTTTGTTTAAGTTCATTGTAGGAGTGAAAATGCTCTTTAAAATTGTTTCTTATTTTTGAATGACAGTAAAAGTCTGCAGGACTATTGTATGATCTAAAGCCTAACCAGTTCCAGAATTAACCAACAGATATTTATTAAGCACCTATTATGTTCAAAGGAGGTTCTAGGACAGAAATGAGTCTCTGCTTTCAAATAGTTTTCTTTCAATAGGAGAGACAACTTGTAAATGTATACAAAAATAAATACAAGGTAACTCAAGAGCTTCCAGGCATCTAGGTAGCTCAGTGGATAGAGCACTGGGTCTGGAGTTAGGAAGACTTATCTTCATGAGTTTAAATTGTTCCTTAGAAACTTACTAGATGTATGACCCAGGACAAGTCACTTAACCCTATTTGCCTCAGTTTCCTCATCTGTAAAATGAGTTGAAGAAGGAAATGGCGGACCATTCTAGTATCTCTGCCAAGAAAACCTGTGTGGCCACAAAGAGTTGTACATGACTGAAATGACTAAACAACAACAACTACAGTAGGATCTCATTTCAGTCAAACTCAGCATACATGTATTCAGGCATATTCGATTGACAATCAAAAATAATAAAGGCAGAAAAATACATAAAATAAAGCATTTTTAATTTTGCTCTAAATCCAGGCCATTTCCCAAGCGTGAAATCTCACTGCAGTTTGCCCAATCACACTCATTCTCACTCTGAGAAGACTTAGTGTGAGTCATTACGCTGTTTTGCTCCAAAACACCAGCTCTGATCATCAGTCTTTGTCTCATTCATCTAAGTCGTGTCCCTGGCAGAGCAGCGTGTCTTTTTTCTTTGACACTATTTAGTTATTATTAGTGGCCCCAAAGTACAAGAGAAGTGATGCTGGTAACTCCTGATGAGCCTGAGAAAAGTTATAAAGTGGCTAGGTATCTTTGTATGAGAAGCACTTATTAAATAATGGGGTTTGCTATTATTATGTGCAATTTTCCAATATATGCGAAGGTCTTGGAGTATATTGGTCACGTAACTACTTGATAGGGAAGCACTAGTAGAGGAGCGATCAGGGAAGGCTTCATGGAAGAGATGGCATTTGAATGAATCTGGAAGAAAATAAAGAATTCTAAGTAACAGAAGAGAAAGAGAGCCATTCAGAGATGGAGCACAGCCTTTATAAAACTATCGAGATGGGAGATGGAATGTCATGAGTGAAGTAAAGCAAGGATTTTGGTTTGTTGGGTTTGATGGATATGTGAAGGAAAAGAGCCATGTATAAAAAATAAAGAACAGTTGGAGCCAGGTCATAAAAAACCTTTAATGCCAAGCCAGCATTTTCCAACAGAAGTACCCAGATGAAAATGTTGCATGTGTATAGAGCATCTCTTTACGAATGATATAGGGATTTCATTTTCCTTGGAGTAGGGAGGTAGGATCAGTTGGTCTCCTTAGGTGACTTTTTATGTCCTGACATTCATAGTAGCTATTCCTTTAATAGAGAAAGAACCCATATCACCTATTTGCTTACAACTTTGTTATCCTTGAATCCTGTCCAACTCTTTGTGACCCCATTTTGGAGTTTTCTTAGCGAAAAGGCAGAAATCGTTTGCCATTTCCTTCTCCAGCTCATTTGACAGATGAAGAATCCTAAGCAGACAGAGTTAAATGACTTGCCCAGGGTCACATAGCTAGTAAGTGTCTGAGATTAGATTTGAACTCAGGAAGAGGAGTCTTACTGACTTTAAGCCCAGTGCTCCATCTACTGCACCACCTAGCTGCCTTGTACCATCTAGGTGTGTAGGACTTGACTTGCTATTTTTATTGAGCCTACTACCAGCTCACAGTTTTACGTTCTTTTCTTTTCTAAAGCACTTTTCCTCCTAGCAGACCTTTAGTGAATTAGGCAATAGAATGATTATTAGCCCCATTTTACAGATGCATGCTGAGGCTCAGAGCTGACTGAGAGACTCAATCCCATAGCTCATAAGTGGTGAAGTCAGGACACAAATGAAAGGCCTTTGGAATCCAAGTCTATGTCATTGCCCATTGCCTTGTCTCCTCCATTCATAGAGACACACAGATGATGTTTCTCTTGTCATCTTAAGGTAGCAATATATGGAGTGAAAAGAATAAGAACTGGAAGAGGAACTGAGACCCGCCTTAGACATTTCTGGGAAGCTTGTTTTCTCTCTCACAGTCTCGTCTCCAGGACGATAATAATAATACTCACACTACCCACCTCACAGGGGTTTATGAAGCAAACACTATAAATCTTAAAATGCTCAATAAATGTGAAATCTTATAAATGAATTAGTTGTTAATGATTAGTTATGAATGGTTGATTTAGCTCATCCATAATCTCCTGACTTAGAGTGCCTAGAAAATAAGAGGTACAAAATAAGAGCTTTTTTTCCCCCACTTGGGGAGAAAGTCAGAAAGAGAATCAATTGTTAATTGAAAAATAGATTTGAAAAGTATTAGTAGCACTAATAGTCCACACCTATGTAGAATTTATTGTGTTCATTTTTTTAAATAAAAAGACATTTGGGCATTTTTCAAAAATGAAAAACTTCTATACCACCTTCAATAGAGGATTATTATTTTATCCTCCTGATACATTAGCAGGAAGTAGAATATACTTAGCAAGTGATGTGTACCATTATTGCCTTGGTTTTTTACCCAGTAGAGCTAAGGAATTTTAGAGATAGAAGGGACCTCCCAGGTTATCTCATCTAACCTCCCTCCCTCCTAATGCAGCAGCCTCCTCTAATATTCTGGACAGCTGGTTACCCAGGCTCCATGGGGGAAATTTCCAGTGATGCGGAAATTGGGATTTCTGTTCATTTAGAATATTTTAAATATCTGTTGATTCCTGTGTACCCTGGCCACATTCGTTCCAACTGACCGCACTGATATTCCCCATTCTCAAAATGTTATTGTTTTCCTGTTATTTTCATTCTAAGGACAGTGACTTTTCATAGAGGCACCTAGGTAGTAGCCAGCTGGGAAGAGCAGTGGGTCTGGAGTCAGGAAGATCCTAGTTAAATCCTGTTCCAAACACTTAATCAGCTGTGTTACCCTGGGCAAGTCACTTAACCCATATATGCCTCAGGGGATACTAATAGTACCTACCTCTGAAGTTATTTTGATAATAAAGTATTTGTTAAGTTCATTGCAAACCCTAAGTTGTATATGAGTGCTGGCAATTTTTTTTCTAATTATACTCAATAGTGGTCCATTTCTAGACCTTTATGTATATTCTAGAAAGAAATAGAAGGGTTGGTTTGTTCACAAAGTATTCAGATAAATCTCCCTCAAGTCTTAGTTGGGTCTAGTCAAGTTTGATCAGTCAGACACGTGACATCGTAGAACAGCATGATCATCTTGCTTTTTGGCCTCAAACTCCACAGAAACAAAAGTTAATCTAAACTATAATATGAAAATTCAATATGGAAGATCTAGGCTTTCATCTGCCATTTGGTAGTTAATCAAAATCTGGTTACAAAATCTGGTTCCAGTAATTTCCATCATAATTACTTTAGAGTAAATTAAACTTGTATATAATATTATATATGTCACATATTATACACACACACAACCATGTTCATTATAAAGTCTTTAGTCATTTAAAGTCAACTTGTACAATGAAAGGAAAATAATTTATAATTTTTTTGCTTTTTTTGTCTCAATAGATGACATTTATACAGAGCTTTAAGTATTGTATAGATAGAATTTTACATGTATAGTGTCATAAGAATCCTATGAAGTAGGTCCTATTATTAACTGTATTTTACAGATAAGGAAATTGAGGCTCAGTTGAGATGGTTAAAGAGTCACATAGCTAATAAGCATCTGAGGCAAGATTTGAACCCATTATTTCCTTATTTCCAGTCCAAAACACCGTTTAGGTGCCTCTTCATCTTGATCGTTCTCACTATCACGTCCTTATGGATAAAGCAGAGCTTTTGGGGTTATTAGGAGGTGAAAAATTACCTGAAATTTTATGCTGTCACAAAAATATCAATTACTGCATTATACCAAGTATTGGAGCAAAGTAAAGATCACCTTAGGGGCAAACAGCTTTTGTAGAAAGTCACCATCGTTTCCCTGGAGAATCTCGTTCCTTTTTTCTAAATTCCTAGTCATTCTCAGGATTGCTTTGAATTATACTTCTAAAAAGTGCTATACACAGGCTTTATACGGTTTACAAAAATAAGGAAGTTTGATCATCATCTGACTTTTTCATTCAATTGTTATTTTCACTCTCTGAACCGTTCTCCTGAGAACAAGTTGATATTAGTTCAAGGATTGCCTTTCTCATATCAACAAAATGGGTCCTGTAGGCCATTTCGTGTGCTCAGAATTGGCCAATCACCACTTACCTCAATGATAGAAATTTAACAGAACTACAGATAAGGCCATGTGAATAGGCTACAATAGTATGACTTGGATTTCTCCTGATCATCACCAAATTTTAGCATTTTAAAACTGCATTAACAATCTTTTTCATATTTAAATTTCTTCCAAATATTCCTAAATCCTTGATATTTGACTTTTTAATTTATTTTTTATTTTTCACAAATAAATAAATATAGTATGGTGTATATATATTTATTATATGTAAACATAAATAAATATAAGTAAATAAAATTTAATTTAGCTTCCAAATAACATTTCCAGTTTCCCAAATCTGTTGTACTATTTGCCAAGTTCAAATGAAATCTGACAAAGTATACACATTTGAATATTTAGGTCAGCCCAGGGAGCACACTGTTTTGCAGACTTCTGTCTGAACTATATAAATCACCAATAGGTCAGGCAAGCTAGATATAATTCCAAAAATCAACTGCACTTTAATATAATATTTTCCAAAAGTATAATGTAAGGAACTTACAAACATTATACTAACATTGGGATAATTCATGGAATTCAAATTTATTGCTAGTCTAATATATTTTTGAATTATATATATATATATGTATATATATTTGAATGAGTCTCCAAATCAATTACACAGAAAGCCATTCCATTCATCTACTAATTCTGGCATTCGATCATTGTTGCACATGGAAACAAAGATAGAGTACTTAAGTCACAGCCACAAACCAGCAATTGCCATTTAGAGCATAGCTCAACCATACCGTGAATAGCAATTGTCTCCATTTAATTTATCAAACCTAATATGAATCCAAATTTTAACATGATTGTAGTGACTTCTTTTTTCACAAAATCTCAAGAATGGCATTACCTATAAAATTAAGCTTGGGAATTTACCTCCTGACCAAAAAAAAAAATATTAATATCATCTTCTTTGTTGTAGTCCTGAGTCTTCCTGAAATTTTTTAAAATTTACTTTACTATTAAGCTTATATCCAGGCCACTTTTAGCTTAGAAAAAAAATATCTGCATGACATGATTCAATACTAAAAGACTTTCCTCCCACATTTGTCACTGAAATAATCCAATTTAGCATTCAAGATTAAGAACAAATATTTCTTTAATCTTGAAGTCTGAGACCATGAAGGCCAAAAGAAAGGCAAGGTGAGATAAAAGTGTGCTGAGGGCATGGTAAGTAGGAGCTAAGGTTGAGAGGACCTTATGGTATGCCTGCCTTATGATGTAGAGCAGAATTTTGAAACCCTGCAACTGACTTTACCAGGTGCCATTCCATAGAATTTGGAAATAGTTTTTCCTATGATACTTTTGTTGTGCCAGCTGAGATGGTATGGGTTCTAATGGTGATCCAAGTTCATGCTTTTTGACTGAAAGACATTTCCTTCTCATTTGTAGCATTCAAAAACAGACAAATTACAGTAGCCATGAAAATTAGTCCATGCCCCTTTTGTGGTAGTACTAGGACTGAAAAGAAACAAGGCTCTTATAGGTATCTGAGAATCCTGGTAAAAATGTGAAAGCATAAATAATAGACTTGGCATTCAATATGAGCCTTTTGAGATTTATTACCTTCATTAGAATGTTGTCTCTGTCTACGAAGGAATGCCATTCTTCATCTCTCTCATCTCCAAGAAGTGGAGAATAAGTCATTTGAAGTTCTGATTGCTTGTTTAGATCAGAGTTCTGAAGTCTTTACAAGTTGATTTCCTTCACCTTTTTATCATGGTCACTGCAAAAATCACTCTCTTGGTTCTACTTATTTTGCTTTATTAGTTGATACAAATCTTCCCATATTTCTCTGCATTCATTATATTTGTCATTTTTTGTGGACAACAAAGAGAAGAGAATACAAGTGCAAAAAGAAGGGCAAAGGGCAGTGAACCTGGTTAAATTAAATGCATGTATCATTTATACATACAATATTTTTTATCTTTGTTCTTTGGATATGGAGATATTTATACTTTTGTATTGTTTCTGTTGTATTTGTATTGAGTTCACAATAAAACATTTTTTTAAACCTTACTACCTCGGTTGAGTTTAGTATAGAAAAAACTTGGCAAACATTGGATAGATCAAGAAACTGTCTATGATGACTAAGACATTTGAACTTTTTACAAGACTAGATTACGTGAGTGTGCATGCATGTACAAGTTTTTGCCTTATGTAAGGGCCTTCCTTTGAAGCACCTTTCTGTTGATGGATAAATTGGATTTCATGGATTAAAGTTCTAGAAATGACTACGTTGGGTTCAAAGGGGGAAAATGAAAATGGAAAAAGTTTAAAAGCATCAAAAAGTATTTTACCAGTTTGGGGGAGGGGGGGAGTTACCAGTTTCTGGGAGGCCAAATACTTTCTGAGTTCCATACTGAGACCTACAAGAATGGGATTAAGTGAAAGTAGCAGAGCCATTCTGATCCTTCTCTGATTGTGCCTTTGCATTCCCACTACCTAGAATTGGATTGAATTGAATATATAATAATTGCTTAAATGATGCTTTTTGAATGAATGAATGAATGTTAGAATGGAGAGAAGGAAGAAGAAATGATGATGATGATGAGATTTAATTGATATGAAATATTGATATTTTTCAATGTTAGAATGAGAAAAAATGTTTGAGGATTTCTTGATTAAGTCCCCCAAATTTTTCGGGATCACTGCTAGTAGAAGATATTACTAATTTCCCTTTCCCAAATACAGTTTTAAGGAGCATTTTTTAGGCAATTCAATAAGAAAAAATACTATTTCCAAGCTTTCCTGTTGCTCTCCATCCCCAACTAATGTCCTCCCACTCAAACTACCTTTTAATACCTTTACCTTTTTTCTATGTTTATCATTCATCACTCATCTTTATCCTGTGTACAGTTTCATGTTATATGTACATTTATACATGTGTATATATACACACATGCATATATATTACGTGTGTGAATATATTTGTTGTTGCCTTTCTCATTTGAGTATGAGCTTCTTTTGAATAGAGGTTGTGTCATTCTTTGTATTTATCTCTAGTGCCCGACACAATGCTTGGCACTTAGCAGGCACTTAATAAATGCTGGTAAATTAACTGATGCTTAAACATACCGAGGGAGCTTTGTCTGGCAGCAGAAGAATAAAGGTTTCATTCTGAAAAGGAGCCTCATCTAGACATTGAATAGCTGTTCTGACTTGTAGGCTAACCTTTGTTGTGCCTAGAATGTACCTACCCATATAATTGAAAGCCCAAAGTATGGATGATTTTAGTGTTTGAATCCATGGGCAGTATTCCAGGTCTTTGTGCTCCAGACTTGACCTGATTCAGAACCAATGCCTCTCTCTCCAGTCCTGCCAATTAAATTGGTCCCTGGAATGGGCTCAAAATGAACTACTTCTTTTCCCTATTTTATTTTGCATAATTACCCACATAAGAGCTAATAGCCTCTGCTCCTGTAAGTCAAATGCAATTACACATGACCCTCTATCTCCTGTCTCCTCACCTTTGCCCTGGCTGCCCTCTATGCCTAGAAGGCCTTTTCACCTCTGCATCTTAGTCTTTGGCTTCCTTCCAGACCCAGCTCAAATGCCACTTTCCAAAGGTACCCTTTCTTGGTCCACTCCTCTTCTTGTCACCTCCCACTCATGTCATCTTGAGTCTGTTTTGTATGTTTCTTTTATAGTTTTGATGTGGGCTGACAGTGGGCAGTAAGGGGCAGTAATAGGAGCGGGGGCTCTCATACTCTGAAATCTTGTATTTCTCACTAGTTAGCGCTGGTTAAACTGCAAAACCTACAGTTCAGCATTAGTCGATCATGAATTGTAGATTGTTCAGTGATCTATTCTGTGTACTAGATCTGTAACATTCTATACTAGACATCAGCATCATACCTACTACAGTGCAGAGAGAGGGGGGTCATGATCTCTGCACTACACTACTCTGTTTTATTAATTACTTATATTGTTCCTAAAAATAATTACTGATAGTGGTCCTCCAATGTACCAGGAACCACCCATTCCCCATTCCCATTCCAGAAGGGCAACAAGACCTCTCCTGCATCTATAAATAATGACAAGGTGGACAATGGAGGAACATGGAATCTGTGCACTGGAGACTCTGGTATTCCAGAAGAATTCCCCAATCTTGCACATGCTTCGTATTCCCTATGGCAACAAACCCCAAACATACCTCCACCTGAGTTTGGAAAGGGAGATGCTATGCTACCAGACCCCAAATAAATATGCCAGCCCTGATCCACAGGATGTGGAAGCTGGCACTCTACAGTGGAAGTTGCCACTCTATAATGGAAGCTGCCACTCTACAGCACAGCTGCTACTCTTATACTATTGGCTCCAAAGAGGCTACGGAGCTTATCCATCAGCCCTAAGACTACCTTATTAGCTCCCAGACGATTCCACCAGCTATTAGGCTATTAAACCACAAAAACAAAACAAAACAAAAAAAATATCTCTTCAAATAAAATTATTTTCTTACTTCTGGACTGAACAGAGTTTGTGTCTCCCATTCTTGGAGCAAGTCCCCGCTATAAACTTAGGTATGTTTCTCCCCCATCAGTATTACATTTATACCTGTTGTTTCTTCCATGAAAATGTAAGCTAGTGAGGGTAGGGGCTTTCATTTTTGTCATCAAGACTCAGTACCAAACTGTGACCGAATAGAGTAGGTACATAAATGGTTGTTGATTGATAGCTTGACCGATATCAAATTGAAAATCCCTTCTCATCTTTCCTGTGGTCTCTCTTTCCCTCCTCTTCTCTATTTCAGAGCTCCAAAGTACTGGCTAAGAAAGAACTTTCTTATGTCCCTGTAATTGGATGGATGTGGTATTTCCTGGAAATAGTATTCTGTTCCCGCAAGTGGGAGGAAGATCGTGAGACAGTCATCAAGGGTTTGCTAAATCTCCGAGACTATCCTGAAAACTTCTGGGTAAGTAACAGCTTTGAAATAGCAGGAACAGCAATCCCCTTCCATCTTGACAGCCTCCAATTCTGCTCACTCACTAGGAGTATGTAGAAATGTCAGAAGACTTTTACAAACTGCCCAGTCCTTGTGGACTTGATCCTTTTTTGTAATTTCCCCCCCAATTATCACAGTAATGGTTTGGGGGAGGGTAGGAAGTTGATGCTCATTTTGATTTTTTCCTATTTCTACTACTTCCTAAATATTGTTGTTATCATTCAGATGTTTCCGTTGAATCTAACTCTTCGTGACCCCTTTTGGGGTTTTCTTGGCAAAGACACTGGAATGATTTACCATTGCCTTCTCCATTTTATTTTATAGATGAGGAAACTGAGGCAGATAGGGCTAAATGTCTTTTCCCAGGGTCACAAAACTAGTGTCGGAGTCCAGATTGGAACATAGGAAGATGAGCTTACCCAGTATTCTAGCCACTGCATCATCCAGCAGTCCTTCCTGAGCACGCCGGTTCTCTTACTTAGCACAGCTAATGATCAAAGGCTCTGGAAACATTTTGAGAACAGTAAGCCTATCCTCAAACCCACTGAAATAATTTATTTCCCCTCATCAGGCCTGTTCCCCACAATGGGATAGTTGAAGGCCGGATAAGCTGGTGATTTCCCTCCCCATAACAGGGAGTTAGCTGATGAGTCATGCCTAAGTAATGCAATCAGAGAATGTTCCTTAGGAATTCAGGTACCTGGGCTCCAGGAGACAGGCTGTAAAGCCACTTCCTGAAGGACATGAGAAGTCTAGGAAGATGTGATGCTTCCTTCAGTCTCTTGCTTTTGCACATGGACTTTTCCCATGCAGTCATTCTAATTTCTCTCTCCTATTATTTACAGTTTCTGATTCATTGCGAGGGCACCAGATTCACCCAGCAGAAGCACCAGATCAGTATGCAGGTAGCAGAATCTAAAGGCTTGCCGAAACTCAAATACCACCTGCTTCCGCGCACAAAGGGATTTGCTGTCACTGTGAAGTGTTTAAGAAATGTAGGTAAGGAAAGTTACTTGGTGCACATTTTTTTCTTCCCTTTAAATAAAGACAAAATAGACTCCCCTTCTTCCCTACCCCCAAAAGGTCCCAAATTCAGCAGTCTCTTTACAGTCAGCTGACAGACTCTGTGTAAATTCTGGTGGTAAAGAAAGATAGATAGGGTGGGGGTGGAGGGACAAATTAGGGAGCACAGTGGATAGAGCACTAGGCCTGGAGTTAAGAGGACATGGGTTCAAATGTGGCCTCAGACATTTCCTAGCTGTGTGACCCTGGGCAAGTCACTTAACCTTGATTGCCTAGCTCTTGCTGCTCTTTTGTCTTAGGATTGATACTACAACAGAAGGTAAGGATTGAGATAGGGGGAAAAGGGGAGGAAGTGGTGAGGGAGAGAGAGAGAGAGACAGAGACAGTGAGAGAGAACAGAGAGAGAGAGAGAGAAAGAGAAGGAAAGAGAAAGAGAAAGAAAAAAAGGAGAGAGAGGGAAAGAGAGAGAGAGAAAGAAAAGAGAGAGAGGGAAAGAGAGAAAGAAGAGAGAGAGAAAGAGAGAGAGAGTTTTACTTTGAGACAAGACAGCAATGATACTAGTAGAGCAAATTTCTGTAGTAATTAATGTTAACAAAACACAGCGATTATGTGAGGTTGGCCTGGCATAGTGTTCATAGGATTTCTATTTAGACCTGGAAAGTACCTCAGATGCCTTCTAGACCAATTTCCTCATTTTACAAGGAGGAAATGAAAGCCTGAAAGGAAGTGACCTTCAAGTCCAGGATCCTCACATAGGAAACATCAAAGGTATGATTTAAACTCAGGTTCTCTGACTCCACAGATCCATGGAGTTGGAGTTAGTCAGAAAGACCTGGCTTATTTGCTGGGTAACAGTGGACAAGATACTTTACTTCCCTCCTTTATAAAATGGGCCTCATCATACGTAGAGTGTCTACCTCATAGAGTTGTCAGGAGTCTCCCCTGAGATCGTGTACATGCAATGCCATGTAAACATTAAAGAGCTGTGTATGGTTGAGTTTTGATGTGGTTACTGCCACCACAGCCCCCACCACCATTTCGTTTTACAGAAAAGACATCTGAGCCCCAAGAGAGGTCAGGAGTCTTGCCTAGGGCCACACAGCTAGAAAATATCCTAAACAAAAGCAGTCCTGCCAGCTGCTGCAGATGGCAACCCTTACTGACCATCTCTTAGGTCAGCTCATTTCACAGAATAGTAACTACGCCCTCTGCTGCTCAGCACAAATACTGGGATGTTGTGGGTGCTGCTGAGAACCTCCATTCTTTCCCCTTCTCCCCCAACAACAGTTGTTTGTCTTAGTTATAAGACTGAGCCTCTCTTAGAGGCCTAATTCCTCAGGAAGTTTTTATTTTTTTAAACCCTTTCCTTCTGACTTAGAAGCAATCCTATGTTTTGGTTCTAAGGCAAAAGAGCAGTAAAGGCTAGGTAATGGGGGTTAAGTGATATGCCCAGGGCCACACAGCTAGATCTAAAGAGGTTTTGACCCCACTTTTCTGCCTGCTGACAGCTTTTGGCAAGATCTACCTCCAGAGGATTTATTTATCTCAGGATTTGGCTGATATGCCCATGTTGGTGAGCCAGAGCCTTTGGAGTGGGAAATAAATGAGTAAACATATAAAAGCTTTCCTCTATGACTCTCCCCTTGCCTGTTTTACATCTTTTCATTTCTCCTCAATCTATAAGGAGACTAAAGAGGAAAATCACGGTTAAAATGGACACAATCTTTATAATTAAAGGATTGTTATCATTTCCTGTTTTTATCTGCCCCCATCAAGTCAATTCAACAAGTATTGTGATAATATGATAAGGGTAGAGGATAGAAAGACAAAAACAGTCCTTGCCTCATGATCGAATAGGAGAAGACAACATGAAAATAATTACGTAATAAGCTAATGGGGACGATATTGGATATAATCTTAGAAAACAGCCCTAGCATTAAGGAATTTAGGAAAAGAATTTTTTTCATATTTTAAAAATATTTTAAATAATATCTCGTCTTAAATTCTGAACCTGTCCAGCCTAGCTGTTTGAAGCTATGGGTTTGATGGTGTCAGCGTGGAATCTAGAAGCCCCCCCAAACCTGTAGCCTAGTAAGATTCAAGGATAGGGAAAGAATTTTTGCTGGAGGAGGGATTGCACTTGAAATTTGAAGCAAGCCAGAAGGTGAAGATGAGGAGGAGAAAGTTCCAGGCTTTAGGTGCAGCCAGTTCCAAGATAGCAGGAAAAGGAGTATCACTGAATCCCAGAGTTTGTAGAGAGGCAGGCACTAAGGTATAAGAAGACTGGAAGGGTGAAAAAGGATCAGGCTATGAAGGACTTTAAAAGTCAAACAGATGATGTTATATTTGATCCTGGAGATAAAGGGAACCACTAGCATTTGTTGAATATAGGGGATAGTAAGGACCATTTTGATATTTTAATGGAGGTTGGACAGGAGTGAGGAGAGACTTGAGACATTGTACTCTAGGCAAAGTAGATGACAAATGAAATCATGGGTTGGGATTGCATATGTAAAGCAAATCATTTAATCTAGAGTGGAGAGTACCTGAAGGGGAAATAGTTTGGTTAAAGTTGGAGGAGTGGGATAGAACCAGATTGTGGAGATCCTTGAATGCTAGGGGACTGGAGGTGGGCAAACCAGAGAGGAAGCTGTGGTCACCTTTCAAATTAGAGGTAACGAGGATATTAATTAAACTCTCCCTTTTCTCAGAGCCCTCTGTTCTTTAATCTGTGACTAAGCCCATCGTGATGAGGTACCAAAGCAAATTATTTAGGGGCAACATAGATAACTATTTTAAAGTAGGGAAGGCAGTGAGTGAAGTAAGAGCTCTTTTGAAGGAAGAATTCTGAGTATCTGGTGACTGATTGGATTTGGGGAAAGCAAAGAGAAGAGTTAAAATATAATAAAATCCTAGAATTGAAAGTGACATGTAAGGTCATCTGATCTCTTTCCTGGACCACATGCCCTTTCTACAGCATCTCCAAAAGCCTTGACCTAAAGAACTCAGTAGCTTTCAAGGCGGCCTGCTACATTTTTAGACAGTTACAATTATTAAGATTTTCCTCTTCTCCGGGCAAAAATCTGCCTCTTTGTAACTTTGAAACTCCATCAATTCGGTGACATTCTGCTCTGTGGGTGTAAGCAGAAAAAATTGTTATCCCTCTTCCACATGACAACCGTGTTTCTTATTCTTGAAGACAACTGTCACATCCCATTAACTAGGCTAAACATTCCTGGTTCATTCAACTAATCTTTGGGTGGCCTGATTTCTAGACCATGCCATTTATTCTTCTTTGGACTGATTTTGGTCCGTTAATTTCCTTCCCAAGGATCTAAATGTGCTCTCACCAGAACAGAACACAGCAGGACTTATTACTTCCCTCAGTTTAGACCCCAGGATTCTTTTCATTCAACCTGAGACATGATTGGCTTTTTTGGGATTCCATGTTGCCATCTGGCTATGTGTCCAATGTGAAGTCTCCTCTTTAGGGATAAGGTTGCCTATCCTTTATACTATCCTTTATACTATTCTTTATTCCTTTATTCTGTACTTAATGAATCATTTTTAAACCCTAGTATAGGACTTCACATTTATTCCTTTTAAATTAAATTGCAGGAGGCAGCTGGGCAGCTCAGTGGATTG
This sequence comes from Gracilinanus agilis, assembly GCF_016433145.1. Taxonomy (NCBI): domain Eukaryota; kingdom Metazoa; phylum Chordata; class Mammalia; order Didelphimorphia; family Didelphidae; genus Gracilinanus; species Gracilinanus agilis. The sequence goes on along the minus strand of NC_058133.1, from coordinate 425,139,209 downwards.
AGAGCCAGACCTAGAGATGGGAGGTCCTAGGTTCAAATCTGGCCTCAGACACTTCCTAGCTGTGTGACCCTGGGCAGTGGGGGTCAAGTGACTTGCCCAGGGCCACACAGCTAGGAAGTATCTGAGGCCGGATTTAAACTCAGGACCTCTGGTCTCTAGGCCTGGCTCTCAATCTACTGTTCTACCTAGCTGCCCTCTGAAATAAGTTTTTGCAGCCTAGCCTAGGAATTCAGTTATTACAGATAATGTTGCTCCTGTTATAAAATAAACTCTCAACTTTCAACAACTAACCAAAAAATGTTCAAGAACCCAACTTCTTGACGAATTAGGTTTTGCCTCTTGAAATATATATTTAGTAGATACCGTGACACAGAATCAGTTATGATCTGGGTCAAAGTTTTCCCTTGGAAACCAGTAGTAGTTGGAGTGCTAGTCTTGGAGTCATATGAAGACCCAAGTTCTTAAGTTGAGAAAAAAAGTGAGCTCAAACCTTTAGAGCATATGTGACAAAGAGAGTAATGCAGCACCTAGAAGCCCTTTTTTCTCTTTTAAGGGGCTTTCTTTGAGTTATCTTTAGGGGTATGCTAATACTTTATTTTTTGATATTTTATTTTTCTACAACTAAATATAAAAACATTTTTTTAACATTTAAAAACATTTTGAGTTTCAAATTCTCTCTCTCTCTCTCCTTCCTGGTCCCAGACACGGTGAGCAATCCAATAGAGATTTTACATGTGCAATCATATAAAACATTTTCCCAAATTAGTCATTTTGTGGAAGAGATCTCCAACAAAGAGAAAAAAAAAGAAGAAAGAAAGTGAAATATAATCTGCTTTCAGGAGAAGGCCCATTCAAGACTCTGGCGCACTGTCCCTTTGTGTGACCTCAGGCAAAAATCAGTTTGCTTTTTGGATCTCTTTTTCCTCATCTTTGAAATGGACTAGCTGGACTGGACACTTTCTAGTGCTTTGCTTTCATTCTCTGATTTTGAGTCCTATTCTCTGGTGAGCCTCTGCCCTTACTGAGTCGTCAAGAATGATTTTTCATCCTAATGTTGTACCGTCAAACTAGAATATAAACCATGGTCACACCGTTCTCTGCCTAGAGTAGCCAGTACTTCAGGAGTCAGTCACCCCAGGGGCGTGCTGGAGGGAATTTGGCTCTCCCCTTTCCTTAGCATCACACTCCAGCCTGGTGGGGGCAAAAGCAGAACTAATTCTCTTCCCTCTTTTGGTATTTCGTAGAGCTGTACAACAAATCAAAGCGTGGGGATCTCGAGAGGGCTGGAAACCATTAGAGCTTCTACTGGTCCTTACTACAATTTTTTCTAAGTTATAGAATATATAAAAGTACAATGGTTTTTCCCTTTGTTTTTAGAAAATATTTCTTTAGAAATAATTTCTGTTATTATACAACAACGTGGCAAATGAAACTTGCTTTGTTACTAATTATTTAATTATATCAAATATCTGTATTCTTGATTTTTGTCCATGGAGAGTTTTGCTTTAGAGCAGTGGTTCCCAAACTTTTTTGGCCTACCGCCCCCTTTTCAGAAAAAAATATTACTTAGCCCCCTGGAAATTAATTTTTTAAAAATTTTAATAGCAATTAATAGGAAAGATAAATGCACCTGTGGCCATCACCGCTTTCCTGGATCGCTGCAGCACCCACCAGGGGGCGGTGGCGCCCACTTTGGGAATCGCTACTTTAGACTCACGTTGCAAATTGTCTAAAAATGATTATTAAAAATTGTATTAGAGGGGGAAGCTGGGTGTTTCAGTGGATTGAGAGTCAGGCCTAGAGACGGGAGGTCCCAGATTCAAATCTGGCCTCAGACACTTCCCATCTGTATGACCTTGAGCAAGTCACTTAAACCCCATTGCCTAGTCCTTACTGCTCTTCTGCCTTGGAACTAATACACTGTATTGATTCTAAAACAGAGGGTAAGGGTTCAAAAACAAACAAACAAACAAACAAACAAATAAATAAATGTATTACAAGTAATCTGAAGCGGAAGGAGGAGGACTCACATACCTAATAAGAGTCAGCGGAGGAATTTGAACCTAGGTTTTTCCTGCCTTGAAGGCTAGCAACTTGGCCTCTACTCCAAGCCACCTCTCTTTCAAATATTTAAATTTAGAGGAATCTTAGTGCATGTAATGTCACAGCTTTTCAGTCACTCTCTCCAAGTTTCCATCAGGACTCTTTTTCTATTTGTCACCATTTGCTTAGCTCTTAAATGGTTGGATAATTTGAATGCACTGTCTTTTTCTGTTACCATTTTTCTTTCTACATACAAAACAAGCTTGAAATCTCTCTCTCTCTCTCTCTCTCTCTCTCTCTCTCTCTCTCTCTCTCTCTCTCTCTTTCTCTCTCTCTTTCTGTGACTCCAATATAATTTTTCTTACTTGACATCCTGGATCATTTAGCAACCAGCCAGATTTCTTTTCCCTCCATTCTAACATAGTTTATTCATAATGAAGTCATGTTTAAATTTTATTTTCAATTTATTGTAGCTCAGTTGCTTTGGGCATTCCTAGCCAGTGTTTTGCCTCAGTTCCACCTCTGTCTTGGGGAAAGATGCTCAGAGACAATTTACATCACATAGCTGAGACCCTCCTGCTCAGAGAGCGTGTTTTGAATTCATTCTTTTTTTTTTCTATCAGTTTCCATTATATGTCTAGAGACCAAGAAAATTGAAAATAAGAATTGTCGGTGTGCTATCTGAGGACCGAGCACTGTTGAAGTAATGCACTGAAGCTTGTTTGAGAGCATGACATTAATAACTCTGCTTTCTTCCTACAGTTACAGCCGTGTATGACTCTACACTCAATTTCAAAAACAATGAAAATCCAACACTCCTGGGGGTCTTAAGTGGAAAGAAATATCAGGCAGATTTATATGTAAGGCAAGTTATCTTCATTTTATATGTTGGCTCACAGTGGAATTAACTGGTCATTAAGGAATCTCCTTTTTGCTCCCAGGTAATGAAGCCTTCATTCATTATTTTCCAGGTTAGGAACAATTTGTCCATATTTACTGATTTATGCCGTTGAGGCACAATGCAGTAGTCTTTCAAGTGAAGTTTCATTCTGAATCATAGTTCTTTAAGTGACAGATTTTTATTTTGTTTGTGTGACATCACTGAATATCTAGCTCTGTCACCTGAAGGCAGTAAAATCTATGCAGGGAAGAAGGCCTAAAACTTCTTCTAGCAGAGGTCACTTCTGAATGGATTTATGAAAATTAGACAATTAGATAATAGCAGGGGTGGGTAGCTAGGTGGCTTAGGGGATAAAGCACCAGACCTGAAGTCAGAACTTGAGTTTAAATCCAGTCTCAGATACTTACTGGCTATGTGATCCTGGGTAAGTCACTTAACTTAGTTTGCCTCAGTTTCCTCATCTATAAAATGAACTGGAAAAAGAAATGGCAACCACTTTAGTATCTCTGTCAAGAAAACTCCCAAAGGGGTCACAGAGAATCACATACAGCTGAAAACTACTAAACAACAACAAATAACTATTGATGAGCACCAAGAGAAGGCTCACTTTCATTCAGTATACTCTAAGAAGGTAGCAAAGTATATAAAACTGTCATTTGTATTATACACTCTGAACTTAGAATGATATCTCTGTGGCCTTGGGCAAGTCACATCATCTCAGTGGGCCTCAGTTTTTTGATCTGTAAAATATAGGATCCATATAGAAATATAGGAAACCTCTCAGGTCTCTTTTGGTTCTAGCTATGGTTCTATGATCTATTCCAAATCCTAGGAGTGGGGAAAAAAGAACCCACAATTTTGGTTCTCATCCAGGAAGCTCATTTTGCTTGGAATACCTTTTTCTCAAACAATGCTAAACGAAGAGAGTTGTCATGTGTACGATCGTTGATAGTTGAGTAAGAAATTTGAAAACCAGGGAGATCGATCAGTCTTGATGATGTATCTTCTTACTAGAACCATCCCTTTAAAGCACAAGGGAATGGAGCTAATTGTACTACTGTGTAATGGACTCTGTTCTCCTCTCCATGTTTAAGAGTGGAAAGTCAGTTTGAAATAAGCATCAGGGGTAACCTCAAAGAGGAAATAAGTCCCCAAAGCTTAGTAATTGGAGGGATATGTGTGGAAACTGGAGAGGGAGAGTCTCAGAGGCATAGCCTTGGTTAGAATAAAGCAGATTTATGAGCTAATTGTATGTATAATTGCTTCAGGGTGTCTATAGAAAATTTAATTTAAAATTACCAAAAGACTGAGCCATTTTATTCTTCCCTTCTGATTGCCTCCCTGAATCACAGTTTAGCCCCAAGTCCCTGATGCAGATTAGGAGTCACCTAGAGCCCTCCATCAGGGCCATTGGAATACTTACACCACAAGGCAGAAGCAACTTTGCTTCCTACTCTCCTTGTTCCTTGTGACCACCACCATTTTGTATACAAATGCATCCACAAATTTGTTCATTCAGCAGACATTTATTAAGTACCCACTGGGTGAGGCATTTATGCCCCGTGCTACATGGAATACACAGTTTGAGAGAAGATACAGCCTCCATCTTTCTGGAATTTCTAATTTTATAAGTGGATAAGAAATGCACATAGCTGGAATAAATTATTTTATATGATAAAAGCATTAAAGGGCATTGGAAAGGATGAAAAGTTGGAGGAGGGAAGAGCTAAAGGTCATTGTTAACCTGGGAAAGCTTTAAAAATATGAACCGGGGCGGAGAGGAGGGACAGCTGGGTAGCTCAGTGGATTGAGAGCCAGGCCTAGAAATAAGAAGTCCTAGGTTCAAATCTGGCCTCAGACACTTCTTAGCTGTGTGACTCTGACCAAAAGTCACTTAACCCCCATTGCCTAGCCCTTATTGCTCTTCTGCCTTAGAACCAATACACAGCATTGATTCTAAGACCAAAGGTAAGCGTTTAAAAAAAATGATTTGGGCTTTCAAAGGAATTCAGGAGGTCCTGAGACATACAGAGTACTGCCTCAGAAATGATCCATTTTTGAGGGAATTAAAGCATCGATTTAAAAAGGAGCCAGCCATTTTGGTATCTCGTCATTGGATGGTCAAGGCAAGAGATGGCAGGGAGAGTTAGAAATATAGTATGTTTCATTTTAAGAAAGGGAGAAGAGGTGAATCCATGTCATTGAATCAAGCATTTTAGGCGTGCCTTAAGATCCCACATCTGTGTTTGGGTCCCCCTCTTCCAAAATTTGTGGACTGAATTTCCCTATTCCTATTAATTTAATTTCCCATTTGCTTTTCAGAAATTGCTCTACTTGAACTACATAATAGCCACAAGCACTTCTCTCTCAGAACCATTAAATCCTGTGGGATATTATTTTGGGAGACAGAGACCCAAGCACTTAATCATTTGACAAAAATCCATGAGCAGATTTAGGAGTCAAAGTTTCTGTGCTCTAACCTTGCTTTTGCTTTTATTAAGAAACCTCCTGTGTTGATCCTGGGCAGGTCACTTAACCCCTATCGCCTACCCTTTACTGCTCTTCTGCCTTGGATCTAACTAACTTGGAATTAATCTAAGATGGAAGATAAGGGTTTGAAAAAAATCTCATAATCCTTTCCAGTGCCCAAGAGGGCAATGAAATCACCCACTCCATAGTTTTCTTGCAGTCACGTTTTCATAAAATGTACCCACAGATTTTGCTGGGGCTTTCAATTTTTCCATTAGAAGAATGAGGTTGGAAATTAGAATTGAAAATTGAGGATTCTTAGAAAGACTTCATAGAAAGGGGAGCTATTAGAAGGAGTTTGCTCCTTCTCAACACTTGAGTAGCTGGCACTTTCCTCATCTTTGCTTCTCTTTTCTTTGTTTCTGCAGAAGAATTCCATTAGAAGAAGTCCCAGAAGATGAAGAACAGTGTTCCAGATGGCTCCATAAGCTTTATCAAGAAAAGGTCAGTTGGCTGTTTGGGGAGCAGCCTGAGCTCCTTGTGGTTTCTAAATTATTTGAATAATTAATGCCCTCCTGCAGTGGGAGATAGATCTAGAGGGGCCACTGGTATCACGTGGTGGAAATGCGTTTCTCTCTAGTACATTCTCTTCTATAGACAATTCTCCATCATTCATTAGCTAATTTGTACACTTTGTACACTTTGGTTTCTGCTTTCCTTTTCTCCTGTGGCCTCAGTTTTTCCACTATCTTGCTACAAAAATTCATTAGCCCTGCCATCAAAAAGGACAGGGAGGGTAAACAGAGAACACTCAGTTTTTTCTTGGTAATATCAATGGCTAAAGGAAAATTGGATTCAGAGATTGAAAATAATAGATAAGCTATAACACCCTCCCTTCCCACTTTGGGCAGCCAATAAGCATCTATCTATCTATCTATCTATCTATCTATCTATCTATCTATCTATCNGCCAATAAGCATCTATCTATCTATCTATCTATCTATCTATCTATCTATCTATCTATCTTTCTATTCTATCTATTACTTATTTATGGAGATTCCCCCCCCCATTTAAAAAACAAACAAACAAAACTTTACCTTCCATCTTAGAATCAATATTTTGCATTGATTCCAAGGCAGAAGGTATGGGCTAGGCAGTGGGGGTTAAGTGATCTGCCCAGGTTCACACATCTAGAAGTGTCTGAGATTTGAACTTAGAACCTCACATCTCTAGGACTGGCTCTCAGTCCTTTGAGCCACTCACCTTGCTGCAGTGAATCCCCCACCCCCATTCTTTTAAACATACATTTAAATTTTTTTTAATATTCTGAATTCTCTACCCTTAGCCCCAGCCGCCCCTACCCCACTCATCGAGAATGTAAGGATTACGATATCAATTCTACATGTGAAATCATTAAGCTGTAAGAACTTATTCATTGAGAATATTATCTAGTTGATCCTCACAGCCATCCTTGGGAGATGGGTACTAATATTGGCCCCACTTTACAGACTTGATTGAAGCCACTGAAGAACAACAAGCTTGCCACTTGACTATTTCTATCTGACCTCTATCATATAAGAATGAAAGAAAAAAAAGTCACTCACCTTTTGTGAAGCATGTTAGCCACACCAGCTCATTTAAACGTCACAACCACCCTATTACTCTAGGTTGTATTATCTCCATTTTTCAGATGATGCTGAGGCACAGGGAGATTAAGTCACATGGCTATTAAATATCAGAAACGGGATTTGAACCCAGATCTTGCTCATTTCAAATCCAACATTCTGTCCATAATAGCATGCATGTGAGAATGTCAACAGAACCAAAGACGTTAGATGAATGTAAGGTAGGAGGGCAGGTAGATAAAACTTCCTCTGATGCATTTAAGAATGTTATTCAGAGAGGGCATCCGTAGGTGTCTCCAATCTCTCTGAGAGCTCCAGGATCCTGAGAATTTGAAGAGCCCCGTCTCTGCCCTGTGTTTAGGACTGCCTCTAGTTCTGTGAACTAAGTGGTCCCTCTTCCCCATGGGAGTTCAGCGTTGTACCTCTTTGTCCTCACAGGATGCCTTTCAGGAGGGATACTACAGGACTGGCACGTACCCCGGCACTCCTATCGTACCACCTCGGCGATCTTGGACTCTCCTGATTTGGCTTTTCTGGGCTCTGTTGCTTCTCTACCCCTTGTTCCAACTCATAGTTAACATGATCAGCAGTGGTTCGTCACTGACGCTGGCCAGTTTTGCCCTTGTCATTTTTGTGGGTAAGTGAGGTGGCTGATGCCCAGCCGTGCAGGGGGTGGGAGCGAGCAGGCTCAGCTAAGATGCTTCAGCACTTCATTTGAGACTTTTCCAATACAGCTAGGACCGAGAATGTTAGAAGTGCAGGAAACTTTGGTTGTCTAGTCTACTATTTCCCAAGCTATGGTCTGCTGGAACATGACACAAATGAAAGCTTTCCAAGAAGTTGTAATAGATGACAAGCCCTACAGCTAAGTGGCTCAGTGGTTAGAGAGCCAAGTCTGTAGATGGTAGATCCTAGGTTCATATCTGACCTCAGGTATTTCCAAGCTGTGTGACCCTGGGCAAGTCACTTAACCCCCATTGCCTACCCTTACCACTCTTCTGCCTTGGAGCTGATACACAGTATTGACTCCAAGATGGAAGGTAAGGTTTGGGAATCACTGCTCTACGTGAAGAATTGAGTGGGTTTTTGACTATCAGCATACTGTGGGCAAGTGGCTGCAAATACAAGCATGGCATACATGTATAGGGCTAAATGAAAGCTCAGCAACCTTATGCTCCAATATCCTGCTCCCTGTATATTATAGAGGCAGAATCTGGAGTCCCAGAGAGGTAAATGATTTACCCAAGGTCACACAGGTAGTAAATATAGTTAAAGTCAGGATTCAAACTCAGGTGTATCAACCAAACAGGTATTTTTAATGTACAGGTTTGACCGCGATACTACCCTGCTCAAAAAATCCAGTGATTCCTTTGTTGCTTCTGGAACAAGATATAGATTTCTGCGTGTTTAAAATAATAATATATAATTATAATTTGTGATATTATATAAGAAAATAATAATAATAAGAAAATACAAATCTCTCATAGTTCCTTACTGTTATATTCAACTTGCTGATCTTTAAAAAATTCTTACCTTCTGTTTCAGAATCAATATTAAATATTGATTCCAAGGCAGAAGAGCAGTAAGGGCCAGGAAACTCGGGTTAAATGACTTGCCCAGGGTCACACAGCTAGGAGGTGTCTTGAGGTTAGATTTGAACCTGGGACTTCCTGTCTCCCAACCTGACTCTCTATCCACTGAGTCACTTAACTGTCTCAGTTTGGTAATTTCCATAGGTTGTATTCACCATTTTCCTTTCTTTTACTGTATAGATTTTTAGAATTAGATTTGCAGGACCCCAGTTAAGTATATACTCTCTCCCAGTATGGGAGCTTGGCATTCTTTACTGATTTCTAGTGATTCAAATGACCACCAGTGATATTGCCAGAAAGAAGCTAGAAAACATCTCTAAAACTTTTGAATATTTGGATAAACTATTGATAATAACAACCCAGGTTCTCTTTTTCCCATGCTACCATGGCTGCAGAAGGGGGGAATAGTTGATCTGGGAAGTGAACAGGTGGCTAAAAAGATGATTTCTGAAAATGGGATTTGGATTTCCAGGCTTAGCTGCTTGAATTAGGCACCCTGCTTAGGTCCTAATTCAGTGCTTTAGCTTCTGTTTTGAGCCTCCCTGGTTGACTCATTATTTCAGATTGGTTGTATCCTTTTTTAGGTTCTTTTTTTTTTATACTCTTACCTTCCATCTTAGAATTGATACAAAGAAGAGCAATTAAGGATAGGCAACAGGGATAAAGTGACTTGCCCAGGGTCACACAGCTAGGAAGTATCCGAGGTCACATTTGATCTTAGGACCTCCCATTTCTAGATTTGGCTCTTAGTCCAGTGAGGCCCACCTAGTTATCCTCATTCTCCTGTTTTAAGAAATTTAATAGTAGTGGCGGTGCTAACTGCGGTAGTAATAATGGTAGGGATTTTTGTTAAACAAGAGCATTTTTTACTGTATTAGGTGCAGAGGATACAAAGACAAAATACTCCTTGCCCTCGTGAAACTTAAATTCTTTGCACACGTGGGGGTGGTACAGATATCTGGATGTAAAGGAATAAGTAAATACAATGTCTATACTAAAGGATACAAAAGAGTTTGAAGAAGGAGACAGCACTAAGCCATGGTTGGGAGTCTACACTTGAGGTTTTTGAAGGAAACTACAATTTTAAGAGAAGAGTTCTTGTATCCTGGACAAGGGTTATAGAGAGAAGATGGAATGGCCCGAGTGAGAGCAAGTCGTTTGGACTGGAAAAGTTGGTGTAGCAAGAGGAGTAATAGGAAATAAGCTTGGCAAGGTAGTAAATGGGTGCCATGTCACAAAAAAGTCATTGATGATGTGATGATTTGGTATGCAAAGGGGTACTGCTGAAGATTGTCAGCAAAAGAAATGAAGGAAGAAACCAAGGACTAGGCTGTGAGTTGAGAAAACAGCTGTGAGAGATGCAGGAGAAGTGCTTTTAGACCCTTTAATGGTCCAAATTTTGCTCTGTGACTTATTCCCCTAACTGAATACAGCAGCGCCATTCTAAACAACCTGTTTCCTCTCGACTTCCAAATGTTGTTTGTTCGCTTACCCTAAAAGGGAAATCCCATGAACTTTGATTTTAACCAAAGGAGTAGCTTTCTTTCCTTTGGGATTGGTAGGTGAATCACAGCATTTTATTCAGGTCTCATGCATATTCTTTTGTGGTCTTAACAATGATTTTCCTTATGATCAGAAATTAATTGGAAAAAATCAATCAGAATTGCTTTCTTTGATGATTTCAATAACCATCCAAGGGGCCACTAGGATTGTGTGATTTGTCTCCTAAGAACTCAGAAGTGTTTTATTTTTGTCATTGTTTCCCTAAGAACTCAGAACAGGGCTTACCACAGAGTAGCCAGGGAAGAAATACTTGTATTGTTTTGAATTTAATTCATAGCAATTTCATGTCTTCATCCCAGGATCCTTGGCTAAGAGATCTTTCTTTGGCCTTGTGCTGTTAAATATTTTAATCAGTGACCTAAAGGAAGGCATGAATGCAAGGTTTATCAAGATTATTGATTAAACAAAGCTAGAAGGAGTAGCTAATATGACAGAAAGAGATAGACTCTAAAAATATGTTGATGGACCAGATTTTTTTTACCTTCCATTTTAGAATCAATACTGTGTATTGGTTCCAAGGCAGAGGAGTGCTAAAGGCTAGGCAATTGGGGTTAAGTGACTTGTCCAGTGTCGCACAGCTAGGAAGTGTCTAAGGCCACATTTGAACTCAGGACCTCCCATCTGTAGGCCTGTGACTCAATTCACTGAGACACCTAGTTACCCTCCAGTAGATTAGATTATTAAAACAGATCTTCTAAGGTGGAATTTTGTAGGGCACAAAGGTAAAGTGCTATACCTTTAGTTAAAAAAATATAAACTTATAACATAACATAAGATATATTAATACACATTAATATATTAATAATAATTATAATATAATATAAAAATATAAAAAATAGAACATTGCATCTAGAACAGTGATGGCGAACCTATGGCACAGGTGCCAAAGATGACATGCAGATCGCTCTCTGTGGGCACATGGCTCTCCTCTACCCCTTTTCTCCCCCAGTTCATTACTAGAAAGGCAGAGGGACTCAGGTGGAGATGCTCCCCTCCCCCTCTCCACTATGCCTAATGACATTAATTTTTTTTGAATTTATTAATTTAGAATATTTTTCCATGGTTACATGATTCATGTTCTCTCCCACCCCTCTTTTTTTTTTCCCCTTCCCAGGGCTGACAAGCACTTCCACTGGGTTATACATGTATTATTACTCAAAACCTATTTCCATATTATTCATATTTGTAATAGAATGATCTTTTAAAATCAAAATCCCCAATCATATAGCCATAGAACCACGTGATAAGTCATATGTTTTTCTTTTGCATTTCTACGCCCACAATTCTTTCTCTTGATGCGGATAACATTCTTTCTCATAAGTCCCTCAGGATTTTCCTGGGTCATTGCTTTGCTATTAGTAGCAGAGTCTGTTACATTTGATCATCCCACAATGTTTCACTTTCTGTGTACAATGTTCTCCAGGTTCTGCTCCTTTCACTTTGTATCAGTTCATGGAGGTTCTTCCAGTTCATCATTTCTTATAGCCCGATAGTATTCCATCACCATCAGATACCACAATTTGTTCAGCCGTTCCCCATTCAATAAACACACCCTCATTTTCCATTTTTTTTGCCAGCACAAAAAGCATGGCTATAAATATTTTTTTAATTAATATTTTATTTTTTAGAAAAATTTTCCATGGTTACATGATTCATGTTTTATAAATATTTTTGTACAAGCATTTTTCCTTATTATCTCTTTGGGGTACAAACCCAACAATGGTATAGCTGGATCAAAGGGCAATTAGTCTTTTAAAGCCCTTTGTGCATAATTCCAAATTGCCCTCCAGAATAGTTGGATCAGTCTGAAGACATTTTTTCACATCACCCATCCCTCTGCCTAGCAGCCCAAGGGGAGCACACAGGGGATAAGGTGGGCAGCTCATGGGCAACAGAGCTAGAGGGAAGCAGAGCACTCAGATCACTCCCCTCCCTGTCTCTACCCTCACTGAGGACATTCCTCACTTCACCCACCCCTCTACCCAGCACCCCATGGGAGCACTTCCTCCCTCCCCTGTGTGGGATCGGGGTGGGGGCAGGGGGCGCCCAGAACGTGGTCTCATGGTGGGCGTCAGTCATGGCACTTGGTCTGGTGGATGAGGTGGAGTGGGGCCCGGCACTCCATCTCCAAAAGGTTTGCCATCACTGATCTAGATGGCGAATCACTTGCAAAGAATCTCTGTTTTTTAGTGTACTGCAAAGTCCAATGGCAAGCAAAAAGGCTAAATGCAGTTTGGGGCACCATTGCAAGGCAGTGTTGAATGAAGAAGATTATAATTGTACACTCAGCTATATCCTGGTTAGATCATATTTAGAATATGTTCCATTCCATGCGCTACATTTTAGGGAAGATGTGTTGGAGAGTGACCAGAGGAGTGTAAACAGGATGCTGAAGGGTCTCAAGATTATGATAGCAGTAACCCCCATTGCCTACCCTTACCACTCTTCTGCCTTGGAGCCAATCCACAGTATTGACTCCAAGACAGAAGGTGAGGGTTTAAAAAAAAAAAAAAAAAAAGATTATGGCATTGCAGGAGACTTTTGAACCAGAACAGTCTTGGGAGCAGGGCTGACAGGGCATATGATGGCTTTAGTGTAAATATTTGAAAGGCTATCATGTGTAAGAAGGATGAAATTTGTTCTCCTTAGACGCAGAGACTAGATCTAAAAGCAGTGTGGATGCAAGTAATAAGCTACAGAGGCAGATTTAGACAGTGTAAGAAATGGAGTTGCCTCTGGAGGTCATGTTCCTCTTCACTGAGAGACTCTCAAGGGAAGGCTTTATGAGCCCTCGGTGGCAATATCGTAGAAAAGATTCTCGGTGTGGATCATACTTGGCGGCTTTGGTGTCCCTTCTAACCCTGCGTTTCTGGGATGTGTAAGGATATTGACAGGGCATCGTGAATTGGGATCCCCCCAATGTGTGAATCTTCTATGGAATTAATTGAACGAGAATCACAGGTATCCCCGGCGCCCTGGGGGCTTTGCGCCTTTCCAGACTGACTTGCTGACTCTCGCCCCTTCTGTCTCTGCAGCATCCGTTGGTGTTCGGCGCATGATCTCGGTGACAGAAATTAACAAAGGTTCTACCTATGGAAACAACGATAACAAGCAGAAACAAAAGTGATTGGTTCAGGGACTCCTTTTCATCCAAAGGGAACTTCAGAAAACTCTTGATTCTCCTCGGAAGGACAGAGTGATGAAGGTTGGATGAGAGACTACTGGTGATATATCTAAAGCCACCCTCCCGTTTGGGCAGGGGCTTGGTCTCAAAGCCAGATGGGGAAGAAGATGTATTCTAAATCCCCTCTCCTAACATTTTTTAAGCGGGTTTTCTTTCTTTTCCTCTCTGAGTGAGTGAATTGTGTGTGTGTGTGTGTGTGTGTGTGTGTGTGTGTGCGTGCGCGTGCGCACACGTGTGTGTATCCATATATGTGGAAGACCTATGTTTTATAATAATCCAAGACATACTTTGGGGGTGGGTAAGGGATCCCTTTCATCCTTTGGTGCTGAGTTTTCTGTAACCCCTCTAAAAGGTTACCAGAGATGGAGTAGAGAATGCTTTTACAAAGAAGATTAAATAATGCCTCCAAAAAAAAAAATTAACACGTATGTCTGGCACATCTGTGGTATATGTTTACACAGGCCTTCTTCACTCTCTTCCCTTTCCCTCTTCCTGGTGTGACATTTTTGTGATCTTTACTGCAAGGTGATTTGGAGACTGTTTAGACAGAGAGACAGACATATCATATACCAAGAGATCACGAAGCCACTTAAATGAAGCAGATGGATCATATGTACCCAAATCCTAGAGGATAGGATGATAGTCTAAGGATCTAGACTAATAGATATCCATGCCCAATAAGTCAGAATCAGCGTATGTTTGGAAAGGAGAATGAAATAGAGGATTGGGGCAGCTGTGTGGAAGCTTTTGAATGGCCAAAAAAAAAAGAAAAAAAAAAGCCTTTCTTTCCCCCATTTGATTCCTGGGTTACACACCCATGGTGTTTTTGCTGCTGTGATTTCTCTGGCTTCTGTCTTGTTTGTCTCCAAGTCACCACCAGCATGCCTGTGCCCTTCTTGCCCTCAAGACCAAATATAATACAATGACCTGGCAGATGACTGCCTTTTGTGGGTGTTCCCTTGTCCATGGCATCAGCTAACTGAAATGCAAAACTAAATACAAGCGTGAGTTCATGGCACAATCCAGAAATCTCATCCAATCGTGGACTTTCACTTGATTAAAGTGCTGTTTAGCCTTTTCTCATTGCTTTTTTTTTTTTTAAACATTATTAGCAGCTCTTGTTGAGCTACCAAAGTTCTGCTTTTGATCAGGGCAGTGGTCTGTCTTCTGTAACTCCTAATTTATTATACCAAAAGATTCTGTCCGTGAGGATTTGGGGCAGAATTTGGAGTGATGTCCGGTATGAAGGACCCCATGCTATCATCTTCTTGCTAATCAACATAGTCAACTGCTAGAAAAAGCAATAATTTACCCAAAAGAGAACTGTTTCATACAAGATAGGTTCCTTTGGGGACAACTGTACTTCAGGTAGTGACATCAATGTTACACTCAGTTTGGTACTTAAATAATAGATATGTATGACTCTGGTCCCTTCTGGTTAGTTTTCTGGAGATTTCTTTTCATGGACACCAACCCAAACCTATTCAGCACTAATGCAAATATTGATTCTTTGGCAAATATGAGTTTAAAGGCTCATTCTGTTTAGAGAGCTCCACTTTCAAATAACCTGATTCTTAACGTTGATTATGTTCTAGAGCAGCACTGGTGAACCTTTTAGAGTTCGCATGCCCAAACCGTACCTTCAAGCTGCCTATAAGCCCCCCACATTACTCCAGACAGCAGAGGAAGTGCTCGCATTGGGCTGCTGCATGGAGAGGCAGGGCATGTAAACATTGTTCCCAGGCACGGTGGGGAGAGGGAATGGAGCAGCCCCTTCCAGCATGCCAGGGCACATGTGCCCATGTACTCACTAACACTGTTCTAGAAGGTACGAGGCAGAGACTTTCCTATTTAAAGAGCTTTTGGTCGATGTGGGGAAGAACAAAATAGAAACAAATGCAAGCAAGAAACAGGTCTGATTATATTTTGGAGTTGTGACTGTCAATGAAGCCAATTTTGTATAAGGCTTGCACAGTCAATTTCATTATTTTATGTCACACCTTTGTGTATAGGTACATGTACACTAAGAGCAGAGTGACTTAAGAAATAAACACAATCCTCAACATTTTCTGATAACTAGATTACAGTGTCAAGAGACTAATCATGACTTATTTTTAAACCTGCCTTTGAATGTAAGACAAAGTGTAAAGGGAGAATGTTCTCGTTCATATCGGTGGTAGTCATTTTAATAACCAAATACTGGATGTGATCTGGAGCTTCCACCATCTTTTATCATCCATTTGTTGTTCCTTAATAACTCTAGAGCATAAAATATTGTCCCCATATTTAAGGAATTTTTCTTTTCTTTGATGAGAGTCACTGGATTGGAAATTGCCTTTTATTCCAATTTGACAGAGTCTTTTCACCTCTCGTTGCTCCCGCTTCTTTCCAGGTTGAACCCATTCAACAAAGCAATGGTAAAGACCCCAACAAAAATGAAAAAACCCAAGGGGCGATTGTTTCTTTTCTGAGTTAAGGAACTGTGGATTAAGACTCTCTCCCTCATTTCTTCTTAGTATCTGTTGGACATCCTTATCTTGGGAAATGTGAGCCCTATCTAGGACTTTCTTACAAAACCAGGGATTATGGGGGGAGGAGAATAAGTATTTGTTGAAACTTCCTTACCCTTAGCTTTAATATATGGGTTCTTTTATAGTTGAAAATGGGACCAGGAATTTACATTTTAGATCTATATATTTGAAACTTATAACTAGGCAAGTACTATATCTTAGTGATATTAGTACCTGCCTCATTAACAGCTGATTACCAGTCTGTCTGTCCCCATAACTAATCAGGGCACAGAATTTAATAAACTTTATTTGGAGATTAAACATGGAAAGGAAGCTTATTTGCAGATGAAGACTCTTCAGGAAAATGCTGAGAATTTCTGAAGGTGACTTGTTTTATGGGAAAGATGAAAGTAGGCAAAAAACAACTTTACTTGGGGAGCTGGTCAGTACAGCCCACTTTCATTTTCAATATTGGTCATCTCCTACAGTCACGACATCTCTTTAAATGCTTGCAGCAGCCATGCCCATTTTTTAAAATCGAAAGTTAAATTGCTCTGAGAAAAGACAATTTAAATGGCAAACATAAGTGTGTCCAGGATTTAGTGTCCTGCCATTATCGATAATGAGCCTGACCCCTTATATTATAATATATGAGTTCACAGTAAAGACTCGCTTGTACTTCCTCTAATGGCAGGCACCAGAATGGTGGAGAGTCCCAAAAAGACACATACTGGACTACAGGATATACTTTATTTTTAAATTTGAGCAAGCTGATGTTTTGGGGAGTCATAACACTTCAGCAAAATAATGAAGCTACACTGTGAAGAATCTGCCTCAGGATCATAAATTTTATAGCTGGAACAGACCTCGGAAGCCATCTAATCTAGTCCCCTTATTTTACAGATGAGGGAATTGAGGCCCAGAAAGAGCTGGAAAATTAATATAGATTGCCCTGCTCAATTCTTAACTCCCCTATTCCCTGCTAGAGATTTATCTCAGATAAAAGAAGTTATCATTCTAATCGATGGATGTATCACACATTCCTTAGGTTGGGATAAGTGAATTTAAAAGCCTGCTGGGCTTTCAGCCTATTTAGAAAAGAAAAAAAAAATCCAACATCAACACGGGCTAGTGAATAGTATCATTAAAGGATTTTATCACCTCCTTTTTAGTTCTGTGAAACATAATTTAAAAGCAAGATCTACCCATAATCAGAGTTTCGACTATATATTGTTACCCAGTCCTTCTTTCCCTGAAGCTTTTGGGTGAAGTGTGTGTAACCCTGCCTGGAAAAGGTACTTGCCAAAATGTAATAAAATTCTTCTGATTTACTGTAATAAAAGTCGTACATATTGTCGTCATTAGGCATCAGTGTTTATCCTCCATAAGTGACTGTGTTTTACAATTGCCTTAACAAAAGTAGTCTTAATTTTGTTTACACGGGAAAAAAATAAAAACAACTGAAGTACAATGATTTTATTGTTGTTGCCATTGTCTCTGTTGTCCAATTGTCGGGGGTCTCGGCTTTGATGCGTGTGGGTGGGTAGACAAGATGGGTTATGTGTGCTGGTTCTAAAAATGGAAAACTGTCATTCCTGTTAGTGACCTTTTAAAAATAGCCTTTATGGGGGCATCTGGGCGGCTCAGTGGATTGAGAGCCAGACCTAGAGACGGGAGGCCTCAGGTTCAAATGTGGCTAGCTGTGTGACCCTGGACAAGTCACTTAACCCCCATTGCCTAGCTCCAACCATTCTTCTGCCTTAGAACCAATATAGCAATCAAGCCATCTCATGTATTTATTGAGTGTTTTAAAAGAACTTCCATTAATGGTTACACAAATATAATGTCCAAACTTTGAGGAGAATGGGACACTTGAAATTTGGGATTGTGTTTGGAAAAGAATACATACTATTGAGTTTAAGACGGAAGGTAAGGATTTTTGTTTTTTTTGTTTTTTTTTTGTTTTTTTAACAACAGCCTTTAATTCTGTAAATTCTCAGGTTTGAACAGAGTACAAAAGCACTCAATTGACTTGAGTGAAAAGAACATGTATAATTTGGCTTTGGGTTCCTAGCTATACTGCTTTCAAATAATAATCAAGTCATCTCATACATTTATTATCTCCTCCTCCTCCTCCTCCTTTTTTAAAATTAAACTCTTACCTTCCGTTTTGGAGTCAATACTGTGTATTGGCTCCTAGGTGGAAGTGTGGTAAGGGTGGGCAATGGGGGTCAAGTGACTTGCCCAGGGCCACACAGCTGGGAAGTGTCTGAGGCCAGATTTGAACCTAGGACCTCCCGTCTCTAGGCCTGGCTCTCAATCCACTGAGTTACCCAGCTGCCCCCACATTTATTATTTTCAAAGAATTTCCACGAACACTTACTTAAACATGATGTCCCCATTGGAAATAGAATGGAATACGGGTTTAGGGATTGTGTTTGGAAATGTTTCCCACTTCACAGCTGTCTCCTGGGAGGAGCAGCAAAGGGAAAGGATTTGGAACTCAAAATTAAAAAAAAAACCAAAACGAATGACATTTGGGATGGTAGACCGTATCACGTTTGCTTCATGCGAGGCAAAATGGTGGCTGCTTGGATTTAAATTTGAAAAGGACTAAAATGTGTCTGTCGTCTGCTCTTCAAAGAGGGGGAAGTTTCTTCTGCCTTTCTTTGCATCCCAAGCACTGGGCACAGTACCTGGAACGGAGCCGGCAGGGTTGACCAACTTTATTTTAAAAAAATAATCATCTTGGCGATGACCTGCTCAGTTAGTGAGTTGGTCTGTGAACCAAAAGCCAGGGATTTTTTTTCCTTTTGCTGACTTAATTGAGTGCCTATAGGCAAAACCCCTAATTTCTCTTTTTGCTCCTCTCACCTCTGCTTCCATTTCTGTGTTAATTAACAAGAAATTGGCTGTGATCTCTGCACATCAACGATGAATAGGTGAAGATCGGCTTCCTAGGCTCTGACTGAAGTCGATTCGCTCATCTTAGCACAGCTTTGATTAAGTGCCTCGCACTGCCGAGGGAGGGTTTGTCTGTCCAGAGAGCCGGCGGGGACGGCATTCTGGCCCCAAAGCGGGTAAGTCAGTTTGAAAACATGAGTTTGTTTCAATGCGATTCTGTATTCGGGAACCACTTGAGCAGAGCCCAGACCTGATATTTGCTGGTGTGTGATTTCGTCTGTG
Organism: Gracilinanus agilis; assembly: GCF_016433145.1. Classification (NCBI taxonomy): domain Eukaryota; kingdom Metazoa; phylum Chordata; class Mammalia; order Didelphimorphia; family Didelphidae; genus Gracilinanus; species Gracilinanus agilis. Next base: position 425,120,136 of record NC_058133.1, on the reverse strand, counting down.
AGGAACAAGAACACAGAAAACTGCAGCCTCCGTCCGGCCCAAACTGCACAGAGCAGGAGGAGAGGAGGACCGATGGGCCACCCTCCTCCGTAGGTGGGGCTCAGCTTGCATCTGATGGCACATCACTCTCCTTCCACCACTTCCTTCCTAATCCCGTACGAGATATAACCTTTAGGAGGCTCGCTCCCACCTGCAAGCCTCGGGTCTTTTTCCAGATAAAGTGCCACAAGATGTATTTTCTGGTCCAACAGGAGATGTGGGCGGAGAAGGGCAGCTCCAGGGTACTCCGCTCCCCCCAAACTCCCACTTTCTTTCATAGGGGGATCCCAGAGTTTTGAGCCAGCAAGGCCTGCCTGTAGACCATCCGCTGGGCCAGCCTGGCCCTACGGGAACCAGAGAAGGTGCCGCACAGCAGCCCAAGGCTGAGGACTGCCACTATTGTACCATATAGGTAGTTCTTCGTCAGTAAACGTGTATAAAAAAATGTCCTAGCATTCCTGAGGGACTTAGGAGAAAGAATGCTATCCACGTTGAGAGAAAGAAAAACACTTATCACTCGTTTATATGGGTATAGGATTTGGGTTTGGGGCTTTAAAAGATCCCTCTATAGCAAAAATGAATACAATGGAAATAGGTAGCAAGTGATAACATTTATACGACCCAGTGGAATTGCTTGTTGGCTCTGGGAGGGGGAAGAAAAGAAAATGAATCATGTAAACACGGAAAAATATTTTTATAATAAATAAAAATTTTCTTAAATGTCCTCCAGTCTTTTTTAGGTCTGAATCCAATTTGTATCACCGCTGATGTTTTTCCTATCTCTAGTCTCTCCGCACACGCTTCGGTTTTACAAAATCTCGAGTCACGTGATTTTAGAAATGTAAGTCCGGATTGCTTCTAAAAGCAATAAGCCTCGGGCGGAGTGGAAGCAAAACCGGGTGACCCGGAACTTAAATGGCACGAGCTGACTAAGGGCTTCATCTGCGCTCTTCTGACCAGTGACTGGATAGCTCTGGGCAGCAGCACAGGTGACTGACTGCTAAGTAGGATGGCATTTCTGGCTAGGAATAAGGAAGTGACCTAGAACTTAATTTACATTCAGGTTTTTGGGGTTTTTTTGTGAGCATGTCCTGGAAGAGGAGGAAAATGGGTGATGGATGAGTGGACTAATTTCCTCCCCCTCCTAAAGGCGTAACGGGATCGCTCCAGGGAGCCAAGATCACTTCCTGACCAAGGGCTTCCTTTGCGTTGGGTCACTACAGGGGATATTACCGCAGGGATAGGGCGGCAGAATGACCAAGGAAGGGTTTGTTGAGTTCAGGAGCTGAAAATGACGAAGGGAACCTTTCAGAGAGCAACAGTCCCAAAAGACATCAAAGAGCGAGCTCCAAATTGCATTAGAGATCCCTGAGAGTTCAAGGGTCTGCTCTGCAGAGGGGATTCACAGGTAATGCTTCTGAGATAAGTTATTTGTGTAATCTGAAAGGGGTTCTGGGTCAATCTGTGCTGAGAGGTTGGGAATTATCATTTTCCCCCTCCGAAATGGGCCATGGGAATAACTTCAAGGAATAGGGCAATAGGATGACTTTGGGCAAGAAGGGAAGTAGCTGGGTGACCAAGGGTTTAATTTGTGTTGGGGTCCAAAGGCATGACTAGAGTGCTTGGGAGCTTGAAAGGACCCGACAGCTTGGTGTCTGCTGACCCAGAGGGTGAAAACCGGAGTCACCTCCATGCCAAGAGAAGAGTAGGTCTTCATCGGGGACCTTTTCATTATGCCACCAAGTCCCCAGTGGGGAGAAGAAGCATAGACAATAACAATTAAATACCAATGAATGTATTTAGTACCTTTTGCGATGCTGACTGTCCTTTGTAAATGAGTTTTCATCATCTAAAAGCCAATGGACAATAAAATGCTTCCTTCAAGCAGGTATATATGTAAACTAAAACAATTTCATCAATCAAAAAATTTCATAGCAGTGCTGATACCTGGATATGTGAATAAATAGCTTCACCAGCCAATTTTTAACAAAAATTTTAGAGTAGCATGGTTTTTTAAAATGGTCCTTAGTGATACTCAATATCAGAGTGAGACATCATGGTAGAGTGATTTGAGCATTCAGAGGGCTTGGGTTCAAATCCAAGTCCTGCCACTTCTTCTGATCTTCTGGTTGTGTTGATCAGTCACTTTGTAAAGCTGGCAAACAGAAGGCCAGCAGACTTGTTCAGCTTGGCCAAGAAGGCAGAATTAGGAGCAATGAGGTAATTTAGGTTTGATGGCAGAAATAATTTCTCATAGGGCTGTCCATGAGTGTAATGGTCATCCTGGAGAGGTCTTCAGGCAGAGGCTGAAGTAGAAGGGATCAGGTCCGTGCTAGACTGGACAGCTCCTCGGTGCCTTACAACAGGAGATCCTGTGACCACTCCACTCCTTCCTAGTGATGGTACCAGAAAGGTAAGAAAGACCTGTTAGGCAAGTGCCCTAATCATTCTGGCAAATTTGTTAAATTACGTACAAATCAGTCACCTAATCTCTTCATTTTTCCTTTTGATCTTTATTGAAATAACTTTAGAGCTAATTAACCAAGTCCCCAAAAGCTTGTTTTAACGATCCTTTGACTCCTTCTTTGCTCTTCAAGTATGTCCCCTTGCTTGGTGAATACTTGGGTAAAAATACTGGTATAAAAAATAGAACAGCCCAAGCAAAGCTTCCTAAAATAAACCATTTATTGAGAGAAAAACAAAAAAAAACTTTTTTCCTTAATTTTCATTATTTAGCTCTTGCATAACAAATCTGAAGCCGACCCAAAAAAAAAAAATAGGATAAAGGTTCACAGTCAGTGCACTCAAATAGGATATTAAAAAACAAGGTCCAGCACGCCTGGTAACATGACAACTTTTTTTGAACCTAGAAAGGTCAAAAATACTATGTATTAATATGACAGTTCTCCATCATGTGAGGGACAGAGCAGACAAAGAAGGAAATGGTCCATGTACAGTAGTAATGGCACTTTGACTTTCACACTCTGCAGACACGGTCACACATGAGCATCACGTGCCATGTGAGAGATGGGAGCAGCAGGAGAAGTGACACTCGTCACCTGTGCAGTCTTCAGTCGCGGTAGGTTCAAAACGTTCATGCCGTTTCTCAACACAGTCTTCATGTAAATATTACATACAGTAGCGAGTAAGGGAATTTGTCCAAGTACATACACTACTGGGTCACATACTGAATAGCTTCATTCTTCATCTGTGCAAACCTGTGAATAGAGAGAGAAGATGAAGGACTGAGCAAATGGTAGCTGGGGAAAGTCATGACTACTCACAGGTCAGTTTCACAAAAGATTACTGGTAATAGTAATTCTACATGTTTTTTAATCTCAGGTGACTAGAAATTACTCATATTTTCTAGCTAAGGAAAATACAATTTTTGGACCCATCTTGATTTTCATATTCTTGTTGCCAAATGAAATTAAAACCTGCGTAAGATCACTCAAGTATATGAGCCTAATGGACTCACTTTTAAGTATTTTGGATTATTGGTGATCAATAATATTATTACTTATATATAAAAATGAGGTACATTTAATGCCTGAGTATCTTTAGTACTCATTCCTATCCCTTTCCCAAATCACAATAGTAGGCCAAACCTTGACAAACGAATGGTCGAGGAGCTGGCTAGCTGTCCATCTCATCTTTGGATCACTTTCGAGGCAATGTGAGAGGAAATCTTTTCCTTCAGGGCTTATCCTTTCAGGGATGGGTGGCTTATGTCCCATTCCAACTTTATACATGATCTGAAAGTTGTGCTCATACTCATGCCAAGGCCTCTATAAAAAGATAAAATTCCATTTTTAGGAAACCTCACACAAAACAAGGAGTTTGCATGTTAATCATATACGTGACTTTTACTATAGGATTTATTATTCTATAGAAATCACATTTTTAGGCAAAAAAAGATATTTAAGGGGGCAAATGTGGACATGGAAAAATGATTAGTAATATACAAATGTATAATTACTTATCCTACTACTTGGATTTTGAAGCAAATCACCCCCAAATACTATCACTATAAATCTTGTTATTTATAGTACTGGCTACTTCACTATAATTATAGGATTTAATCTATATTCTAGCTGCCAAACAATCTTTTCTAAGTAAGCTAAGTAACTGTTTCAAACTTCCTTTTTTAAAAACCCTTACCTTCTGTCTTAGAATCAATATTATGTACTGCTTCTAAGGCAGAAAATCGGAAAGGGCTAGGAAATGGGGGTTAAGTGACTTTCCTAGGGTCACACAGCTAGGAAGTGTCTGAGACCACATTTGAACCCAGGACTTCCCATCTTAGGATCAAGCTGTTTCAAACTTTAGGTAAAATGTAGTAACATGAAGGGTGAAGCTCTTTATATATTTGGTTCCTGTAAAATTAAATTAATACTAATATAACAATATGTAATCTTTCAATAATAAGCATAACAACTAACAATTAGCTTACTATATGTAATTGTAAAAGCACTTACTATGTGCCAGGCACTGTACAGTTTTAGAATTATGTCATTTGATTCTCACACATGGGAGGCAGGTACAAGTATTATCCCCATTTTATAGATGAGGTAGCTGAGGCAGACAGTTAACTGACTTGGTCAGGGCACAAAGCTAGTAAGTGTCTGAGGCTAGATTTGAACTCAAGGCCCAGTGCTCTATCTACTGTGCCACCTAGTTCTTGCTATGCTCTATTTATAGATATCTTTTTGTGTGTTTGTGCTATAAGTTTATCCAAGGATGTGGTTTTTTCCCTAAGTTAATATTTTACTGAGCTCATGTGAAAAAATATTTCATGTTCTCAGCAGAAAGAGTAATAAGCCTTCAATAACCTACCAACCACTAATGTTAAGGCAAAGCCATAAAAATTAAGTTACCCCAAAAAAGTTAAGTTTTCTTCTACTGACCACACTGGTCCAATTCATAATATTCTACTGAGAGAGATTAGGCAGAAAGCACAAAACAATGCCTTATAAAAAACCTTAGGCAAGTGAATTAAAGAAGTATGTTTATCTAGATCTCTATATAAAGTCTAGATCAGTTTCTCTGAAACATAAAGGAATTTTCTGATGGTATGATGAATACTGAACAATGAAAAGGGCAAATGAAAGGATAAAAAGTCCTTCAGGAAACCAAGAAAATTAGCTGCATGTGTAATGTGAGACTGAAGCAACAAATAGATTTTGTGGGAGAATATTGCTGAGACTCAGTCATAAGTGTGGTTTGTCTACACAGCAGAATTATTATTCCTAAATGACCCCATTTCCTGTTGTCAGATTTTTTGAGACCAGGAGACTACTACTCAGCACTGCCAACTAGCTTTTGCCACTTCTTTTTATACATCCTTTAGAGGGAGCTGTATAAACTACATTTTTCACAAAATAAACTCCCTTCTTTAGTGTGTGATGCTTATTATTATATTAGGAAAACAAATGTAAAATGACCCAATAGCAAGATGGTAAACATGTTATACAATGACAAGAATAACTCTTTGGTATTATTTTACCAAGGGTGAGTGGTAAATTGTTTGCACAAGGAACTTTATTAAAAAAGCAGGGTAAGGGGGCAGCTGGGTAGCTCAGTGGATTGAGAGCCAGGCCTAGAAATGGGAGGTCCAAGGTTCAAATCTAGCCTCAGACACTTCCTAGCTGTGTGACCCTGGGCAAGTCACTTGACCCCCATTGCCTACCCTTACCACTTTTCTGCCTTGGAGCCAATACACAGTATTGACTCCAAGACAGAAGGTAAGGGTTTAAAAAAAAAAAAAAAGCAGGGTAAACTAGTGCTTTTCCTTCTTTAAAAGGACACATGCTCTGTCCACTTTTGTAAACAGTAATGTGGTAAGCAGAGTGAAATGTCCTGGTCAGCTTTCTGCTTCCTGATGGCATGATCAGCAACATCTGTAAAAAGGGACGGGAATGTCTGCCCTCATCCTCTGAGCTTCTTAGGATGATGGAATATGTCTGGTCTTCTTACTGCCCTTCATCTGAACACCTTCACACTTTCGTAAGGGCTCTCCCTCCTGCTTGGAAGGTACCCCTTCTCTGGCCCTTAGAAGATCTTTTGAGGACAGGAATCTTAGTCTTTGTATTCCCCTTTTATTCTGTCGCCTGGCCCATAGTAAGAACTTGCTAAATGCTTGCTGATCACTGACTGGTGAATATGTACAAATATAGTGCCATCATTGATGATAACCAATTAGCTAGGGGAAAAAAATCCCAAAGCTATCTAAATAATTTTTGTCCATGCTTACTTAACATCTATTCCTAGTAAAAGACAGCTAAAGCTAAACAGTGAGTGTCCACCATGCTCTTTTTTCCTTCCTCAGAAATTTACCTGTGAAGTCTGGTATTGCTAGCTCTACATTTGGCAATCTAGATAAGAAGCTGTAGGAACATGTCATTTTTTTTGGGGGGGGGGGGTGGTGGTCAATCAAGAAGCATTTATTGAGTATCTGCTATTTGTCAGGCAATGTGCTAAGGATACAAAGAAAGGTGGAAAAATGGTTCTTGTTCTTAAGGAGCTCAGAATCTAATAGGGGAAACGATACATAAGCAACCATATTTTTATGGACAAGCTAAATTGGAGAGATTAGCATTAAGGGGCATCATGAAATACTTCTAGTAGAAGATGGGATTTGAACTTGAAGGAATCTAGGGAAATAAGGGGGCAAAGATGAGGAGGGAGAAGATTCCAGGATTAGAGGACAGCCAGTGAAAATTTGTCTTGGGCAAGGATCACAGAACCATGATGATGCACAGGGTGTAAATAGACTGGAAAGGTAGGAGGGAGCCAGATTATGAAGGGATTTGAATGCAAAACTGGATTTTATTGAGTAGGGAGGTAACAGAGAGGTGGTGAAAGACCTGAGGCAGGAGATCATGAGGGCTTATACTAGGGTGATGACAGTATCAGAGGAGAGAAGGGGGCAGAGATGAAAGATGTTACTTGTTAGGCTCCCAGGTATCATAGACATATGTGTGATACTATCACATATGTAGCTTTATGTGATATAGTTTAGGGTTTGAATTAACACTCAAAATTAACAAGTTAATTAAGAAATGAGTGCTTACTGCTGACATCACATTTTTTATAATCCTCATAACCACCCTTTGATGTAGATAGTGTAGACATTATTTTATAGACAAGGAAACTGAACAGCACAAAACAAAAACAAAAAAAACAAAACAAACAAAAAAAAAACCAAGTGATTTACCCACAGAAACAAGAAAACATGAATAAGAGCTTGATTTGGAGTCAGATATATTAAGTGTTCTCTTACAAATGAGAAGCATCTGTTGTAAAAGTAAGTAAAAGTAAGGGCTATTTTCTCTCTAGATGGGCAAGGAGGCCATTCTTCATACCTGGTCTGGGGACTTAAATTTCTTATGAGAAGTTGGTGCTCCACAGGTTTGACAGAATTCATACTATAGTGAGAGTTGATGCACCTCTGGATATTGCCACCATGACAGATGTGGAAGCAGAGGGGAGCCTCATACACTAATTAATACAATTAATGTTGTAAACTTATAATTATACTCTTCATGATTACTGAGTAGTCTTCTTTTGTTAAGTATTTTACCACTTATGATTGTCTTAATTTATTCCAAAAGTGAGCCAGAAGCATTGGAACTGCCTGAGTTAGGCTCACCCCAAAATCTGAATTCATTATAAATTTTGTTACCTAAACTCACCTGGGTCCTTGCCCTTTTACTCCAATTTCTCTTTAACTGATTCTTTAATTCCCTACAATAGCTATTCCAAACCTTTTCTCTTTAAGCTTCCCAAACTTTTCATTCTCCCTACCTTCCTCAGAAGGAGATCTTCCCTCATAGGTCATTTATCATTTATTTCTTTGTTATCCTATTCTACATCTCAGAACTGCTGAACACTATTCTTTCCTCCTTTTCTGACACTATCTTTCCTCTCCGATGAAGAGATGGACCTTGTCCTTCCTAAGGTCCATTCCTGTACTTTGTACCCTTGAGTCTATCCTCTTCAATGCTCTCAAGTAGACTGCCTCCACACAAATACATATGTCCAATCAGATGGACTGTCTCTCCCTTTATTCTTCTAGTTGTCTGGATGTTCCTCAGTCTCCTTTTTTTAAACATCATCTATATCCTGTTCCCTAACTGGAGGTGCACCTCAAGGGTTTGTCCTAGGTTCTCTTCTCTCTTTTTGAACTCACTGGATTCCTTGGGTTCAATGATCATCTCTACATAAATGAATATCTATAGATATATCTTGAACTCTCTCTCTGAGTTCCAGTCTCATATACTTCAAAAGACCCCTAATTCGTTTCCCTGCATCAAATTTCTTCTTCTCAAACCATTTTCTATTCAGCTGCCAAAGTGATAGTCCTGGAGCAAGAGTCTGACTATGTTACTATCCTGCTCAGTAAACTGTAAAATGACTCCCTATTTAAAAATGGAATTAATTTTAATTGGCTTTCCTGTAGGTGCCTCAAACTCAATGCTTCTAAATGAACTCTTTCCCCTAAAAATCCTTAGAAAACTTCTTATTCCTGACGGTGAATCCACCATAATTCCAGTCACCAAAGTTTGCTGTCTTATAATCCCCCTTCAACCCACATATCCAATCAGTCATCAGATCTTGTCCCTTCCATAATCTCCTTACAAACCTGCCACTCCAGTTCAGATTCTCACTCTATCTTGTTAGGACTAATCCAACAGCATATCTGTTCCTCCTGCTTCAATATCTCTCTATACAAAGTGATTTTTCTAAAGCACAGGTCTGACTTATCCCACCCTTCCATCCTACAGATGCTTCTGACTTCTAGTATCAAATACAAATTTCTCTGTGTGAATTTAATACTCTTCACCATTTGATCTCAACCTATCAGTTTCAGCTCTATTACTCTGTTCCAGTAATCTATGATCTAGCCTTACTAACCATTTACTGTTCTTCACACCGTACTTTCCTACCCTCTGGCACAAAGCTTATCCTGGTCTCCCTGGCTTTCAGGCAGCCTCCCAAGCTACCTTGCATCTGCTTTATACATATTTTGTATCTACATCCACATCCACATTGTCTTCCTCTATGAAGTATAATAAGCTCCTCAAGAAAGGCAAGGACCAGTTCCGTCTTAGTCCCAGTACAGTTCCTGGCACACGGCAGCAGTATGTGCTTGATAAATCACACTGTCCAAATGTGTCTTTAGAAGCCACATTTTGCTATTCCTGATGCTGCTCACCTTGTGATGCCTGACAAAACAAGAACCCAAAGGAGAAAGTGACAAGAGGTAAAATTAATTCCTCTTTATGCCCCCCAAAATATGGAGCTATATATATAAACTAACAAAATAAGCCATCAAACTTATTTACATGAGTTTTAGATGTGTGAGAGACTAAATAAGAGCAAATATTTTTCTGTTTAAAATCCAAATACACACATTATCAATCTTTTCTCTCTTTTTCTTGGGACAAAACATTTTCTTCAATGTCTTTCCATGATATCCCTTCAGGGGGCAAAGATCCTTTTAATCATATTTACGTCTAGCAGGAAAAGGGTCTCTGAGGCTTGAATAACAAATACCATTACTAAATTGATGATTATAATTTCTTCCATAGTGAGTAAGGGCATGCACAATGCTTACCTTACCAGTAACCATTTCTATCACAACACAACCCAAACTCCAGATGTCTGCAGCACGCCCATGTCCTTCTCCTTTTGCTCGTGTAATGACTTCAGGGGCCATGTATGCTTTTAAAACAATACATACATAATTTTAATGTGTAGAAAATCAAAGTAGATTATACTTTAGCCATGATTTGATACTAAATTAACTTTTCTTGTGTTGAGGATAACAATCTATAGCAAAGGTGGGACCTGAAACCTAGATCTTCATGACTGTTAAGGCTGGCACCCTGTGTCCACTATGCCAAGGTGCTTCTCTTTAAGTATATAACTTTACACTTATTTAAGTTATTCACAGATAAGCAAATGGACTCTTAATTGTATAATAAGCTAAAAATGTGTAAAGGGTAATGGAAGTTAAGGCTACTACTGAAAATCTGAAAATGAAGCTATGCAGATTAAAATATAAGCTCATTTGTTAGTGGGGATTGTTTTAGTCTCTGTGCTTGGCACATAGCAGGGGCTAAATAATTATTTTTTTCTATATTGATTAAAGATAGCATGCTGTAAGTGAAAAAGAGGATTGGACTTGAACCTGTAATTTCAATGTATGAGGAAACTCCTATCAAAACAGGTAGCCATTTTCTTTGATTAAACACTTAGTCTTAGTTGCCTAGAACACTGAAACTTAAAAAAAAAAAAGAATACTTTGCCTAAGGTCATATACTATCATGTCAGACATACAACTTGAAGCCAGTCTTTACTGGTTTCAAGGTCAGCTCTTTTTCCACTGTGTTATGCTATTTCTCAAAATGATTAAAATATACATTTATAATTAAACTACAGTTTTCATTTTTTAATCAAATCAGAATTCAAAGGTGAAAAAAATTTTTGAATGGAATGTTAAAAGGAATTGTTCACATTAGAGCATAAATATTATTAAACAGTTAGGTTTTATTGTTTTTGCTTCCTAATCACAAAAAGTCTTCTTGGAATAAAATGATCACAGAAACTTAAAATTCATGACAGATAAAAGTAGAGAATGCTTCAGTTAGCTATATATCCTAAAACTTAAAAGACAGTATTTTAAGAAGCCTAGGAGAAAAAGTAGGCCTAATATTCTAATCTCATGGAAGTTGATAGAAGAGGGACCAGGTGTTTTCAAGAAATTCTGGCACTATAACTGTAATGACAGAAGGAACATAAAGAAAGCAACATGGACACATGAAGAGCTCTTCAATGAGCTTAGATTTTAAAAGGATATATCTAAGAGTGTGACAGTTGTGTTAAAACATTTTTGAAATAGTTTGTAAAAGACAGAAATAACTGAGAATAAATGCAAAAAAGAGTGGCGTGGTTATGTAAAAAAGTGTTTCAGGAAGGCTAAAGCCAGAAATGAAATGAAACTTGTAAATAATTCTGGGAACAAAAATGGCCTCTTAAAGCAAGAATGCTTAGACTTGGTACAATGCAAAGAGATGGTCAGATAGGACAGAAGTACTAAGTTTTTATTTTGCTTCTGTTTCCTCTATGATGGAGAATGACTAGCTTTGAAGGTGAGAAATAGAAATTTCTGAATTCTGAAAAGTCAGATAAGTGATGGGGCTAAACTGCCTTTTACTTGTCAAAATCTCATAGCCTAGAAGAATTATTTTCCAAGGCTATATATAGTTCATTGGACTGTTATTAGTACTTTTGTTTAATTTAATTTCCCTCCAATTATATGTAAAAATAGTTTCCAATATTTTTCAAAGAATATTGTCTTAAATTCCCTCTCTTCTCCCCACCCTCCTATTGAGATATTACGTAATCTCACATAGATTTTTACATATACAATCATGTAAAGCTTTTTTCCATGTTAGTACTTTTGTGGGAGGAAACTTGAACCAAAAAAATTAAGAAAGAAAATGAAAAGTTTGATTTGGTTTGAATTCAAACTCTATCAGTTCTTTTTATCATGAGCCCTTCGGGATTCTTTTGCACTACTGCATTGCTGAGAATAGCTAAATTAGTCACAGATATTCTTTGTACAATATTTTTGGCACTGTGTAAAATGTACTTCTGGTTCTGCTTATTTAACTCTGCTTCAATTTGTGTAAGACTTTCCATGTTTTTTTCTGAGCTCCTCCTAACTTGTCATTTCTTAAAGCACAATAGTATTCCATTTCAATCATATACTACAGCTTACTCAGCCATTCCCTCAATTTCTAATTCTTTGCCACCAAAAAATGAGCTGCTTGAAATGTTTTTATACATATATGTCCTTCCCCTTTTTATTTTTCATCTCTTCGGGACACAAACCTAGTAATGGTATTGCAAGATCAAAGAGTATGTAGGCTTTATAGCCCTTTAAAGGGCATAGGTTCAAACTGTTCTCTAGAATGACTGAATCAATTCTCAACTCCCCCAACAGTGGATTAATGTCTCAATTTTCCCATACCCTTCTAAGTTTTGTCATTTTCCCTTTTCTGTCAAATGAGCCAATCTGATAGGTGTGGAGTGGTGGTGGTTGTAATTTCTGAAGAATCATGGAGAATGGAAAAAATTGTAATCAGATTAAAAAGGCAGGTACTATCTGTTTCCAAGAAAGAGAAAGAAGGTAGAAGTATATAAAGTATATACTCCTACATAGAATTTTAGGAGAAAAGGTTAATAAAATAAGCAATTAAGTAGGAAAGCAGTGATTACTAAGAAGCCATATAAATTCATTAAGGCCTTCAAGACATGTCATTAAATTTCTCTGATAAGATTCTTGGAATAGCAAATCAGGGAAATGCTACAGCTACAGAGTGCTTGAATTTCAATAAGATATTTGGCAAAAGACTTGTGATATCTAAATGGAAAAATGAAAGCTCATTAACATTTAGGTATATTTGGGAATGACTGAATGTCACTCAGAGTGAAAAAAAATGTTTTTTATGAAGGATTCTAAATGGGCTTTTTTCAGATGGCTCTGTTCCTGATGCCTGTTCTGTTTTTTAAAATCAAAACTTGAACATTAAATTTGCTCATGAGATGAAGCAGGAGAAAATACCACAAAGGAAATCAGAATCAAGAGTTCAAAGATCTGGAAGAGATAGGCAGAACCCACTAACATGAAACTGAAAAGGGACAAATAAAAAATTCTCCAAAGAAGCAACTTCCAAGACATGGAGATGTGGCAATTTGTGAAAGACTTGGAGACTTCAATGGACTGAGACTGAGGCTCCACATGACCCCGCAGTGTGACAGAGCAGCCAGGGGAGCTAATAAGAACATAAACTGCAGTGATTATGTGTTGTACTGAGAATGAAGAAAGCAATGGTCCCACTGAACTTCTGGGCAGGCCCATACATGGGGCATTGGGTTGAGTTTGGAGTATCATATTTTAGAAGGGCTTGCAAGTTAGAGTGTGTCTTGTGGCAAATGATAAAAACTATGAAAAGAACAGAAACTTTGTATCATAAGTATGAATTAAGACAACTAGCACTATTTAGTCTGAGGAAAAAGACCTCTGAGGTGGGGCACCATTGATATTTTAAAATAAAAAAAGCTCTGATGGAGGAGAAGAGCTTTTTCTGTTTGGTCCTACAAGGCACAACTAGAACCAGTAGGCAGAAGTTGCCACAGATAGATTTTGGTTCAATAAAAGGAAGAATGTTCTAATGACCAGAGTCGTTCAAAAATACAATGGGCTGCTTTAGAAGAGGATTTCCCATCACTGGAGGTGTTAAAACAGAGGGTGGCTGACCACTTGCCAGGGATCTTGTACAGGGGAATCCACGTTTTAGACAGACATTGGTTGAGATGACCTAGCATTTCCTTACCTGCAGTCCCTAATGTACTGTTCACTTCTCCAGGCATAGTTTGTGCATTGTTTTTTAATTTGACCGAACATCCAAAATCCCCCAATTTAATTAGTCCAGATGAGGTAAGGAAGATATTGGCTCCTGAAAAATAACCAATAGTTATTAAAAGTTGAGACAGGTCTTTATCCAAAGGTCAAGATTATCCAAATATTCAGAGATTACTTTAGTAGCCTTTCATAATCTTAGGGAAAGAAGTAGACTCTCACTATTAAGACCGAACTGTCGTGATCTTGCCAAGGCCATTTGTGCCAAAGACATAGGTACATAATTTATAGAATCTACGTAGATGGTGGTAGTTGTCATAGCTACAGAGGAGGCTGCTGATGGACTTTTAGGACAGGACTGAAAAGGAGCACGATACAAGCTCTAGACCTTTGTAACAAGGAACTTCTAGACAAGAGGGAGAACAGCTTGAGTGACAGGATAGTAGGTTACAGAATTTGGAATTCACCCAGGGGGCATGAGCCAAGGGCAAAAGACAGTTGGACCCATCTCTATAAAAGCCCAGGGACTGAGCCACCCAGGACCTAGCCTTTGAGGAGGGAACCTTGGGAGTGGGTGGTGAAGGGAGGGTAGGCCATAGATCTGCTAATCCAGCATCCATATCTCATTATCACAAGAAGTGTCATCCTTTCCAGGGGCCATGCTAATCTTCTCTGAATCATTCCAATTTTAGTATATGTGCTGCAGCTCCTCTAGCTCCCTGGCATGGAGTTGGGTTTGATGATAAAGTTGGTTATGGGCTGGTTGTTGATGTGCTGAATGGATAACGCTATTTCTGACTGCGGTTTGATAAATCCTTTCCTTATGGCTGTAGATATTTGCTAACCTGAGTAAGAATGCAATCTTCACTTGGATTAAGTTGTAACAGGGTTTATTGCTTTAATTCAAAAGGGTAAGAACAGGATAAGGAAAGAGGTGTTGGGGAAATGCTATGCTAAGTCTATGGAACTAAGGTAATCTTTATCTAAGAGCAGTAGGTTGATATTGGCTGGAGACTCTTCCCCCTCTCACAGTCCCTGGTCTGGCCCTGCTGTGGCCTGAACTAGAGAAAGGGAGGGAGATATGATATTCTTAGCTGCTGTGCTGTTCTTGTCTCTCAGCTCAGTTTAGTAACAAGGCAAATGACACTTCTTGTGATAATGAGATATGGATGCTGGATTAGCAGGTCTATGGCCTACCCTCCCTTCACCATCCACTCCCAAGGTTCCCTCCTCAAAGGCAAGGTCCTGGGTGGCTCAGTCGGTGGGCTTTTATAGAGGTGGGCCCAACTATCTTTTGCCCTTGGCTCATCCCCCCTGGGTAAATTTTAAGTTCTGTAACTGACAATCCTGTCACTCAAGCTGTTCTCCATCTTTTCCAGAAGTTCCTTTTTATACTACAAGTAATAAATGCGGAATACACACCTTTCATTGACTCTATGTGTGTTTTCAATGTACCTATTTATGCATATTTTGTTTCTCCCATTAGAATGTAAGCTCTTTGAAGGCAAGGATTATTTTTGCTTGACATACAGTAAGTAATGAATATGTGCTTATCAATTAAGATTCTGTTTTCTATATAGAAAATGGAGGACAATGACTGAATGAAGCAATTGGAGGCCTTTTTTTCTAATCAGAGGTTAACAAAATGTGGTTCTCAAAATAAGATATACCACCTTTGAACACTACCATTCTTACATGGTTTGTCCCATTATCCATGTTCTAAAAACTAAGATTAAATGTATACTTCAATGTTTACTGTTTTTCAGGGACCTGGCTAAACACTGATGATACAAAGAAAGACAAAAGGCAGTCCCTGTCTTCAAGGAGCTTATTATCAAATAAGGGGTTTTTGTGATGGGTGAAATTTGAAATAACTGAGGAAACAAAAGTTCAAGCTTCTCAGCATATCGATAGCAATGCATGGCAGCTGTGGAATAAAGTGGAACCAGCTCCCCTCAGCGTGGCCCCCAAATACTGGGAGATAAGAGATTCTTATGCATTAAAAGAAAACAACTGACAGGATACAAACCAAAGAATCAAGATGAGGTTATCTTATTTCTAACTGAAAAAAGGTTAGAGACTTTCCAAGTTTCCAAGTCAACAGTACAATTCTCTGAAATTAGTGTCTGTATGGGCCAATCTTAAGATCAGTGTTCAGATCTGCTTGGGCTCTTATCAGGATAACCTAAGCCCTTATTTAAGGATCTCTTAGCAACAAGTAGGGGTAGTCCAGTTTCCCAGTCATGCAGGGCTAAGTTCAAACTATGCAATGAAGTTTTCTCACAAGACAGAAATTGGACTACATTCATAATCGAAAAAATGGAAACTGGGCTAGATCCAGAATTGAGTCATAAGAGTCAGTGTAGTTCATTCAATTCTCGTAGTTCCTTCATATTAGAAATATTCCAAAATAATTAGGATACAATTTATAATACAGTAAGTATATAAGAAAAGTCCAAAAATAGTTGACATCCAAAAAAAAGTGGTTAAGGGATGTTAACCTTACATATAACTAGGTATATAAGGTAAGGCTTCACAGCAAAGGTGGAAGCAGGAACCAGGACAGGGTCTTGAGAAAACAAATGATCTCGATAGGCAGAGAAATATGGGGAATGGAAATTCTAGAGATGGAGGGTAGGCACAAATACATGGATGTCGAAGGTGAGACAAAACATGTAAACAGAAAGTTATCCAGTTTAGTTAGGATATAAGCATTATAAGTCTTGAAGTGTGGACAAAAAATATACTGTGGAATGATCACCAAGACTTGAAGTGACCAAATGTGGTGTGCAGGAAAGGAAAGAGTAAAAGATTACTCTGAGGTTTCGAACCTAAAAGATTGGGAGAATTGTGTAATCTTCAATAAGGATGATAGCTAGAAGAATAGCTTTAGACTTTAGAAGATCAAATGATGAGTTGGGAGATATCTAAATCAAAAAAATCTATGTCAAGTAAAAATAGATGGATGAAGAGGTTTTGGAGAGGTGAGCACATTGAATTACATCTGCAAAAACACTTGCACAAGGTCAGTGCAATCAAACTGAACTTTAGTGCTGATGTTTTAACATTGCTCAAGGCCCTAAGGATCACATGACATGTACCACTGACACACAGGACTAACTGGTTAAGCTAGTCCTGGAGCTATATGTGGCATTTGAGCAAGACATATGGAATTAGTATGGAACAGTATGGAATTAGGCAGTGTGATAGCTTTGCAAAAAATAATACAACATATGTCCAGAATGGCATCGGACTATAATCTAATCTTTTAAAATCAGGCAATATGCTGGTCAACTCAGGATGAGCCATCCTTGAGCTTTTAAAAACTTGAAATATTCTTGACTGCCAATACTAACCAAAAGATTTGTATCAATATTGGAGAAAATGTTTGACATAGTTTAGGGGCTTCTAGCTCCAAATGAAGTTGGAAAAAAAGTCTTTATTTCTGAGATCTCTGCATTGTGAGATTATGGCAAAGCATTTAGCTTGGTCCATGATGGATTTGAATTCTACAAGCTGGCTACTAAGAGCTAAAGAACAGGGTCATGTCCTTATGACAGTGCAAATGCCGTCTCTGTCTCTCCCCTCTTGGTCTACTCCAGTCCCCTCAGGATTTGAGCTCACCTTTGATGTCCCGATGTACTATGCCGTGCTCATGTAGTACATTAATAGCAATGGTGATCTGCTTGGAGTAGAGCCGAATGACATGTTCCTGAAGC
This sequence comes from Gracilinanus agilis, assembly GCF_016433145.1. Classification (NCBI taxonomy): domain Eukaryota; kingdom Metazoa; phylum Chordata; class Mammalia; order Didelphimorphia; family Didelphidae; genus Gracilinanus; species Gracilinanus agilis. The sequence continues at coordinate 425,102,946 of NC_058133.1, read as the reverse complement.
CCCAGCCTTGATACTTCTTCCAGGGTGCCCTCATCACAGTATTCCATGAAAATATACATTTCCTCCTGGAGTAGAAACCAAGATAAACATTATTATTTTCTTCCAGTGTAAGTACAAATGTTCAATCTGGACAATTCATAAAAAAAGTCCTAAGCAAATCTCCTTTCTAATGGTATCATACAAGTCTTATTTTCTGCTTATTTTTAAAATGCTTGTTTCTAACTCTTCTATAAGGACTTCTGCCTGTCTCTGTCTGGAATTATATTGCTATTTGGGTAACATTGCCTCCTGCAAGAGACACATAGTAAGTTTTTGCAATCCTCCCAAATTGACTGCTTTATAATCTCAGACAGGGACCAACAGGATTGCCCATCAGATAGATTATTAAGTACTGAAACACATCCTTTTCCAATTTGAAAATTATTGAGGAAAACATAAATAGAACCAGAATCCAACTTCCCTCAAAGTTCATGCTGAAATGAGGTACTCCAGCAGTTGGGCTCTTTCCCTCACTGTTTTAGCATCTACTCTCAAGGGGAAGAAGTTTCTTTGGTGCTGTAAAAGTATATTTTACATCTTCTCTCACTTCACAGATGTTTAAGTAAAAGGAAAGTTTAATCAAGTCAAAAATATTTAGTCATTGTTTCAAAGGGAAAAAAAAGACAATGTAAGTTCTTAGGAAAAAGGATACCTAGATGAATCTTCTGAATGGCAGGATGGGTTTCAGTGCTTTATAATGTCGGGTTAATGACTACAATCTACAACTTACATTTTAGGAAGAATTCCTCTAGTTTCAGAGAGAAGGCAGAAATGATGTAACTCATGGAGATTTCCTTATAATTAGGCAAAGTTACTGTGCTCTGAAATGAGAAGACCTGTGATGTAGAACAGGACTCCATTTTTACCCTTACTGATTCCTCACTCAGAATTGCGAGTGTGATTAATGTTGGCTTACTCTATGAAGCTCCACACCAAAATACCGAACCAAATTGGGGTGCTTGATGCCTTCAAATATTTTCAGTTCGTCTGCAGTCTCTTTGATAGTTTTGTGGTCATTTGGCTGAAATCGAATCTGCAAAATTGAAAATGTCAATTACTGTTGCTATCATCACAAACTAGAAAGCTACAATGTGAAATAATAGGTTTGCAAAGCCATCTGTTGGCATATTTTGGTATCACTGGAAAGAAAAAAGCAGCATGATTGGTTACTTGTATCAGTAATTCTGGATTTTTTAAAAGCCATAACTGAATTCCAAATACAGACATTTTTACTAAGCATATCGATGTGTACATTTTAGAATTTAGTACAATATTTTCTGGTAGGCTAATTTTCATAATTTCAAATGGTATTATTAACCGCTAACATTTACTAAGCATATAGGGTACCAGAGGTATATAGTTGAAGACAGTTTTTGCCCTTAAGGTGCCAATAATTTAGTTGAGAAGGCAGGATATACTTATAAAAAAGATCAACAACATTGGTTAACATATTAGGTGACAGATCAGTAGCACAAATGAATGCCCTAGGAACTAGAAGAGGAAATGATTATTATGGATTGATATAATGATAGAAAGATTCATGGTAGAAGAGATGAAATGAATCTGAACATAAAAGCAAGACATTCCAAGACAGGTAGGATTGAGATTAAAGTGGAAAGAATGGGAATGGTATAGAATTAAATATGTAGATATATACTGTATATGGCATGTTCCACAAGGTGGCTACAGTAGTTTATATAGTGGAAGAGAAGGAAAAAATCTCGGGTTAATAGTAGTGTTAAGCTAAGGAATTTGGGCTTTATTCTGAAAGCAGCTCAGAATCACTAAGTGCTAGGAATAGCAGGATAATACCATGAAAAAAGCAAAGTGTTAGGAAGATTAAGTCTAGATTGGCTGGATGGTGGGAGGGGAATGATTAAAAAGGAGACTATCAGGATACTATTGTCAAAATTTGATGGGACAACAGCGTATATGGGGGAAATAAAAGAAGATAATCCCAAATCCAGAAAATGGCAATGGGGCAGTTAAGTCTTTATATGATTCTATCAAACATTAACAGTAACTTGGAAATAAGAAAAAAGCAATAGCAAAAAAAAGTAGAAAATCAACTCTTCTCTTCAAACATTTTTCCCCTGGTTTTTTTTTAATGTACTCTTTATAATAATAAATATATTTATGTTGACAAATAAACAGCAATGAAGTTACATGTAATTCTTTATCATGTAAGGATACCCTTAAAATTTTAAAATAGGATCATTGGAATTATAACTCTAAAAGACCATATAGAACATCAATGCCAACCTCTTTATTGAGTACCAGAAAGGGGATATGAATGTGTATCACTGTATCAGGGTTCTTTTTTTTTTTTTTTTTTTAAATCTTTGATCTTAAATTGGTATAAGGAAGAATAATTTTTTTCAATTTTCTTTGAGTGTCTTATAAGACACCATAAGTGCTTCTTTATACAATTTCTAACCTCCCCCAAATTTAAAGTTTTAGTGCTACCCTAATAAATAAACTGTGACAGAGAAGGTGGAATACTCACTTCTTTCATTGCCATTAATTCGCCAGTATCAACGCTGATACAAGTATAGACTTTTCCATACTGGCCTTCTCCTATAAATAAGAGAAAAACAACAACAAAATTTATATATCACAGAGTATGAACTGAAAACCTTTTGTTTTAGAGATAGGGAAAATAAAGGTCAGAAACCCTGCAGTCTAGATAGAGTCAAGAATTAGAAGCTAGAGGGCTCATGACTCAATAAATATAAGTACTGCTTTCATTAGCTAATGTTGGCAGGGACATAGGTGAAGGCAAAATGACTTCAGAAAACTTATTTTAAGGTCTCCCCAGAATTCAGCAAAAAAAAAAAAACCACAACATAGTATCAATCAATACTGTAATCACCACTTCCATCTAAGATGAAGCATATTCTCATTTTCATATGGCACATGGCCTGATGATTAGTCAGAAGACACAAGACAATATTCTCCATGGAGAATTTTCATACCAAGATACTTAAACTTAGCATGATGTTGTGGCATTTATATTTGAATACTTATACCTGTAACTTTACCACATTATTTTAACTCTATTTCTTTATCATTTATATCATTTAAATTTCTTTCAGAATGTTACCTAGTCATAAATATTTTGGATAACCCTCAGTCTCCTCTGAATGGGATTTGATATATAATAATACATAGAAAAGGGCCCTTTTAACTCACGTTCTATGACTGAATTTTGGAATGTATTCATATGGCTCTATGAAATGCACTGATCATTGGCATACTTTAAATTTATTCTTTAATGTAAGCTAGCCATTACTTGTAAATGTTCTTGAAGAAAAATGCTATATAGGGCTTAAAATTTTAGAAAGAATCCTAAATTTAGGTAATGACTGTACATTAATTAATTAATATATCAATCTCCCATGATAGATCCAGAACATTAGAATATCTAGGAAAAAATCAGAAGTGGAGGTGAACTGAACCTATGACAACTACAGATATGAGAACTTCTTGATCAAAAAAAGTTATAGAAGCTCAGTTTTCATCATATTAAACTGAAAAACCTGTTGGACAACAAAAATCAATACAATTATAATTAGAAGAAAAATAGCTTAACCTGATGGAAAGAACTTTTCAACGCATCTCTCTGATAATGGTCTGATATTCAAGATAACCAATACAAGAAGAAAAAGGACTATTTCCTAAGAGGTCAAAGGATATAATTAAGCAGTTCTCAAAGTAAGCTCTCAACAACATTATAAAAAATTCTCCAAATCACAAGCAAAAAAACAAATGCAAATTAAAATCAATAAGTTCTATCTTATATCCATTAGACTGAGAAAATTTGGAAAGGCCTTTAGAAAAGCAAGGTAATGCATTATTGGTGGATCTATGAAATGGTCCAGTCATTCTAGAAAATGACTTGGAATTATACTCTCAAACCCATTTAACTGTATAAACTCAAACTCACCAATATGACTACTAAGCCTAAACTAAAAGGGCTCACTTTACAAAAATATTCACAGTAGCAAAGGGCATATGTATTGTAGCAAAGACTCGGAAACTAAGGAAGTGGCCAACAGCTGTTGAAAGGCTGAAAATAGAATATTATTATGTTATACAGAAGAAATGAAATGATAAGGTCACAGAGAAACCTTGGAAGACCTGTGAAGGGAATAATTTAAATGGTAAACAAACAGGTTTATAGAGGATCCGTGGAATCCTGGGAGAAAAAGAAATGGATTTTTGCAACCAAGCAATTGGAAAGATGTTTTCTATCCAGATATTTACTCTGTAGGAACTGATGTAGATTAATTTGCACAGAACCAAATGACCAACAATGATTACAACACTCAAAAGAAAAACAAAGACTTAAGAACTTTGAGTGATGTAATGGCCAACAAGGACTCCAGATAATAATGAAGCATAAACGCATCATGCTTCCTGACAGAAAGGCATAGAGTTTAAAGCATACATTCTTTTGGGCTTGACCAATGCATAGATTTATTTTGTTCAGATGGACTTGTTTGATACAAAGAAGGGTATTTTTGTTTATTTCTTTTATTGGTAAGGAAGATATGGCTGGTCTAATAGAATTGATGACAAAAAAGGGAAGAAATAGTTTTAATGAAGCATTTTAAAAATGTACAGAGGAGAAAAGAAACTTAGTGGGATACAGAGATGAGGAAAGCAATTCTAGAACTAACCCTGAAATTATTATATGCTTTATGCGAAATATTTCACATTATTCTATTAGAATGACAACACTAGAAAGAGAAAAAAAACCACTAGTTGCTTCTTATAACCTACTCCTTACCCCTGTACTCCCAATAACAAAATGATCAACATGAAGTCTTTCCTTTCATTTAGCTGGAAACACTGGAAACTTCTAGAAAACTCTTAAAATATTTTTTAAAAATTTAAGTTCTTCTTCTAAAAAAATAAAACAAAATGAAAGCATAAAACTTCTCTCTATATAACATCATAAAAATCTTATTGTAAGGATGGGAGATGGGACAAAAAGAGCCAGAAGAAGGCTGTTGGTGACAGTTACTGACAGTTGGGACCAGAGAGAATTCTGGGTAATTCTAGGGAGGAAGGGGGAGAAGGAAGAACTTCCAGTGGAGGACTGAAAGAGGGAGGAGAACATCTCAGCTCTAAATCCAGTCCTGAGGGCTTCCTGAGGATCTTTCTTTGGACATTGAAACCCTGATTCCCTGGTCAAAAGCATCCCATCGCTTCTCATCCAGCAAGACTTCAATCATCGAGTTAGATAAGTTTTGGGACTCCATTTTGGGAGCATCTCTTAGGCTCCTTCCCCCATTACACAACCTTGCTGCGAGACCCTTTCCAGTCTAACTTACAATTATAGAAAGGATAGAAACAGAAACAGAAGGAGAAGGGGCAGGGGGAGACACTTAGGAGTGGGAACCCCAAAGGTTCCCACCCGAGTGATGGACCCCATAGAAATAGAGAAGAGGACACCCCCAAAATCCCTCTTCCCTTCACCCCTTTCCCCAATCCCTATATTGATATTAATAAAAGACATTCATTAGTCAGATAGCATTCCAGAGTGCCTGAGAGACGAGGGGGAGGGGAATCACAGCTTGGTTTGGTTGCCTCCATCTTGTAGCCAGACCACCTACTATGAAGTTGACTGACCTGGGGGGGGGGGGGGGAAGCTTGCATGAACCCCGTCCTCATTCAGAATCGGATTGAGGTCCCCTATACCTCCTCTTATAGGGAAGCCTCAACCCCAACTCCTGTGGGGCAGCACGACCATCCAGGTCACCCAGTTTTGGGGTGACACCCCCTTAAAGTCTCAGCAGTGATTATTCGGCAGGAGGGGAGAGCTAGAAGAGAGTCTCACCACATAGACTCTCTCTCTCTCCCCTCTATCATAACATTGGTTACTGGCTCTCATTATTCTTACATTATGGAGTAATCAGTTCAAACACCTATGTCACTTGGCAATTTAATTATGGCAATTAGAAGGACTTTACTTTATATATCTCAATTATAGCCAGTCTTTTAACCAAGTTCATTGAAATATATATGGGTACACAACACTAATCTTTTGGTAAATATAGGATTTAGTCTCTTCTGAGATACCATAAAGCAATGGAATTTTCTATTAAAACTAGGCAGACCATTATATTAAATACTTTGTTTCTAAGCTCTACTGTTCATTATTTTTAAAAAATATTTTATGGGTCTCAATCATTTTTCAAATAAAGATGAATGGGAGGACCAACTCAAAGTATCAGGCTATAGAAGTTGGTAGATTTGAAGGAGAATCCACACAGATAAAAGTAATATACCCTTTTTTCTAGTAATTATAGTAGGAAGGGGATCTAAAAACAAAACAAAATAAAAACTGGCACACTGATCCATGTAGTTAAGACAAGGTAGATCAAACATAAACAAAATTTTGACATTTAGAAACTAAGTATACAAAATATTACTTTTTTCTCCTTTTCTTCCCCCCTTACCAATTTTATTTCCTCTCTGCCATTTGAAGGTCACCTTCCGTAATCCAACATGCATGACATTATCATAGGATTTGGGGGTATCACAAACTTGACCAATGATATTCTTCCTTCTCATTTCTCGATAACGTTTTTCTTCGAATAATCGAACTGACTTTTGCACAGCTTCTATGGGTCCTTGTTTAGAAGCAGTATCTGAGAAAAAAACCCTCAAATCCATTAGTTCCAAACTCCTAATATATACATAGATACTTTAGCAAAGCACTGCAAATAAATTTCTAACAAAATTTTTTAAAGGAGTTTAACATATAGGATTCTACATATCTATTATAACTACACTTGAAACGCAAGTTCTGACTACTGTGGGCCAAGTTATTTAAATCGCAAATAATAAGGCACAAAGGTATTATATAATATGCCTTAAAGGATGGTTTAACCAGTTCAACACTATGCTGTCTTTTACCCTCAAATTCCTTACCCCTTGTCTTATTATTCATATGCCTTTCCAAACTCCAAAACTGAATTACTCCAACCATCTGCCTCCACTGATCTCAAAAATGTACTGATAAACAGTGTTATAGGAAGGTGTACAATCATGTTTACTGGATTTATTGCAAATTTGACCACCATCTTTCTTTAGAAGCTGATGGAGATATCCCAGGACCCTTAATCTATAAGCCTTAAGTATGGCAAAGCTTTCAGCCTAAAGCCCTCAGCCACCATCACAGGAAGAAATCTTTATGGAGATACAGCCTAGAATTGGAAATTGCTTCTTCAGGTGCCACAGCCACCACTACCAAAGATCCAGAAAAGAAAGTTCTTATCACTAAAGTTATTGTTGAAAGGTTCAACACCAGAAAATGATTTCATTTAATTTGCTTTGCCACCATACCCTAAGGGGTAAGGGACTGTTTCATTTAACTATGAAATGTTCTCTTCCATATATGCTGTTTCTTCCATTAGAATGTGGGCTTCTTAAGGGAAAAGACTATCCTACTTTTTTGCGTGTATATTTAGTGCTTGGCACAATGTTTTACACAAAATAAGCACTTAACAAATGTTTCATTCAAATGGTATTAATTTTTTTCAATAAATAAGATACAAGGTCTTTAACTGAAGGATGAAAGGAAGAATAGAGGTGCTTGAGGAAGGGTTTAAAATATCAATATGGGAGTGAGGCAAAATTAATTAGGGAGGTATAAAAGGACTGCCTTGCTATAGTGAGGATCTAATCTAGTTGATGTTGGACAACATGAATTTTGTAACAGTCAGAAATATTGAATGACTTCTAGTTTTGTTTAGCTCCTTGCGAATAAGAGTAGATGGTGAATTATCCAAGGTTGGGGTGGGGGAAAATAAAAGTGATATGACAAAGGGCAAAGGATTCAAAAAATGAAGGTAGTACAGAGTTGAAATGGTTAACTACTGGGCTGGGATCAGGTGGTGATCCCTTCACACCTCACTACCCTAATATAAATCAACTATTGCATCCACAGATTTAGTTATTTTTTTCCCAAACATACCGCAGGTATTCTAGTCTGTTCTTTGTTTATGCTCTACCTTTACCTAGAACAATGATGGGCAACCTACAGCCTGCAAGTGGGATTGGGCCCCCTGAAATGTTCTATTGGCCACACTACATTATTTCTAATCTGATGAATACAATGAGTAGGATACAATACAATGAAACTTCAAAAGGGTTGCCTTAGAAACAGATTGACAGATGAGCATTTCCTTTCCTTTGACCTCCTCTTTAAAAAGTTTGCCCATCACTGACCTAGAAGGTTTGATGGCCCTTAAATTCCCTATTTAGAACCTATGATAATTTGGTGGTTATTCTGTAATTACAAAATGCCTGATGGACAGGCCTACCTGGATGTTCACTGCCTTTTCAAAAGGTCCAAAGTATAACTCTTTCTCTTCCCCCACAAACCTTCTCCAAAACTTCCTATTTCTTTTACAGCATCATGATTCTCTCAGTCATCAAGATCAAGACATGAGTCACCTTAACTTTTCTTTTTCTTGAGACTTAAATCCCATATCTAATCACCGGCCACATTCTATTAATTCTATCTCTATAATATCTCTTGAATCATTTTTTGATCCCCCAAAATGGTCATCACTGAGTACAGGCCTTGATATCCTCTTGGTCTACAGTAACAGCTTTAGTGTATTCCATGAAACTCTAGCGAACAGTGATCTCTGCTGCTCCAAATTTTCGTAGAAATACTAGCTCTCCTTTGCCCCATCACAGAATACATATTTCTCATCTCTCCCCCCAAAACAGACTATAAGAGACAAAAGGATAGAGATTTTCATTTTTCATCTGTTTCCCTAATATCTAGCACACTAATTTACATAATAGGTTGTTAAAATGTTTATTGAGTTTAATTTTTTTAATCATTTCCATTTATCTAAATCTTATCCTTCTTTCAAGGTCTAATTCAGGTCCCACTATCATTAGTGAAATCATTCCCCTATACTAGATCCTTCAATCATCATACCATTTCTTGAACTCTTTACCTCCTTTTAAATAGTCATTTGCTACTTATATGTGAAAAGATAATGAGATAGTGGACATACTACTGAGTCCAGCAAGCATTCTAAAAATTTGTTGATCGCTTTTTATAATTAAGGAAAGAAATGGGCAAAAATCCTTCTTCCTATCCCCTATATACTGAATTCTATAGTAATTCTACTTAGGGGGAAGATCTAACATGATATAATCAGGAGCATCAAACTGTGTCCTAAAAATTAGTGTTTTATAAAGAAGTCATCTTTTAAAAAATTTTAGTAGGGCTAAAAGAAATGAATTATACAGGTTAAAAGTTCAGAAGCCCAGGCACATTTTTAGCTCAATAATTTTTTTCCCCTCACAAATAAGAGAATTTGAAATGCAATATTTCTTCTTACCCTTATTTTGGCTGATCAGAGTCCGAAGCTCCCAACTTCTCCGTGTTGGCCCACTTGAATCTCCTTTTGGATATGAAGGCTCTGCAAGAAATATATTTTACTTGAATTCTAAGGTATAAGTTATTATCAGAATATAGTAGTATTTCCATGTCAGTAATTTTAGAACCTTGATGGCATTGGTTAATGGACATTATTTCTCCTAACTGGTTCTTAGCTTCTAGTAAGTTTGACTTAAGAATGATAAAATCTTCCCTAAAATCAATACTAGAAAAAGTAAACAAACTATTGACTTGTCAGTAGCTTATAGATTTAGAAGTAAAATAAACACAAAATTATAGTTAGCACTATAACACAAACCATAAAACAGAAGAGTTCAAAATTATACAAATCCACCTTTGACCCCTGACAAAGACTGGTTTCTTCCCTAAGTCCCAGTAATACTATGTAGCTATTTCACATATAATAAGGCTTTTTAAGCCATTCCTTGGTTTCTTTATAGTAGAAGTTTAATATATTACCAAAGTTATAGATAATGACACTTGAAGAACATTTTAAAACTATAACAAATACTGAAATAACAGATTAAAAAAATATGCTTATAAAACATGCATATCATCAGTAAAAACAATTTTAAGCACTTTTATTCTTGAAGAAACAGAACTTCATATTGCTTTATCTTCTCAATTTCCCTCTCATTGACAATCACCCTCCCTAACCACCTTTTATTAGGAGATAACAAGAAATAGAACATTGAAAGGGACTAATGGAATTGAGAAGGGTATAACAAATACTTACCTTCTCGCTCCTCTGTGGGGCTTGAGTGTCGACTCAATGATCTGAATTGCAATTCAGCAGCAATGGAGGCCAAACGATCATTTTCTGGAACACTGGACCCCCTGTTTCAACATTTAAAAAATTGAGCTACATCAGTTCAATAGTACTTATACTGAAATAAGCTCTGAGAAACTCCTATGAAGATTTTAATTCTACTTCAAATGAAGAGAATCAATTAACCTAATCTGAAACTGTCCATTTAATTTTTTTGTCACCCAACAATTCCTGAAGGAGTCCCCTATATGATGTATACATATAAATATCATTAACTAACTTAAGGAGCTTTTCAGAATTTGAACTCCTGTAATGAAAAGATTAAATACAACTGCCTTTATTCCAGGTATACTTAAAAACACTACCAAATCACGCATATAATTTTTGTTGATTTTATTTAGATCATCAATCACAGGAAGATCTAATAGATTTCCATCACATGAACCCAGGAGAATGAAAGCATACATATGAAAAGTACTACAATTGGAAGCAAAGCAGAGGAGCAAGAGGGCAATATAATCTATTAGTTTTTGGAACAAAATCAACTACTCTTCAAGTGCACAAAGCAATTGCTTCAAGAGAAATTAAATCAGTATTTATGAAGATAAATGTTAATATAAGAATTTAAATAAAAAAGAACAAGGATGATTACATCAGAATCTGAGTGTATGTGCTAACAGAGGGGTCTAATGAAGTATGGTAGCATTTGTGCTCTTATTTCATATGCCAGGTAGATTTAAGGGAGTGTTATTTATTTACATCAGTGATTTTCAAAAATTCAGATGCCTTGGAACTCTTCTAATTATTTTCCATTTCTCAGAACCTCAACATACAGGGCAGTATTTGATACAGACTTGCAATAGAGCATACATAAATAAAATATTTCCTAATTCCCTAGATTTTTTCCAAGAGAATGTGATAGTAGTTCTATGGGAAATGGAATTGTACACCTAATTCACTGGACTTTTGGTAAAAACATTGAAAATTGTAATAGCTTGACATGAAGTTCAGGCCTAAGCAAATGCAACTAAATGAGCATAAGAAAATCACTTGGCCACTGTTTCATATGATTTCATTTGACTTGATGTTTCATTTGATTTGATTTGATAAATATATATAAAATGGGATGCTGTGATCTCTATACAGGGATACCACAGGATCAAATAAATGAAAATGTATAAAAATACTATAGAAGTAAAGATATTATTACATAAATACAAATTGTTAAATATAAATGATAGCATTGAATGGCCTTTTAATTCAGTGTCTACCTACTCTATCTAAATTCTCATGTTTTCATTATAATAGGAAGTCCCTATGGCCAATAATATATTTAAAATGCAAAAGTTTATAATTATATGAATCATATATGTTCAAAAATAATGGTTAGAAGTATAAGCTTAACGATGTTTTAAAGTGTTAAATCTACAGAGATAACATAAATCTCTTTATGACCTTTTGAATTTTCATTGCGTGGAGATTCTATCTTAAAGTTAGGTACAAAATTGGAAAAGGGATTTAGTCATTGTCACTCAAATTATATACATACAGAAAAAACTAAATTCTGGCCTCAGATACTTCCTTGCTCCATGACCTTAGGCAAGTCATTTAATCCCCACTGTCTAGCACTTACTACTCTTCTACCTTGGAACAAACAACACACAGTATGATTTACCTAACTATCCTGGTAGGAAAAAAGAGTTGTGCAGCCCCCAGGAGCAGGGAGGTAAAGGTGAGGTGACTGGCACTCAGAAGTCAAGATCCCATGTTTGAGGCAGGTCCTACTTTTTAACACCCTTTGTCAACTGAAAGCAGACTGTATCTGGGATGACAACAGAGATGACACTGGTGGAATGGAACTACCTGTTATCATTTGTATTGCTGACAGGTTTGGGTGGAGCAGAGTCGCTGCCGGCTGGGGCAGGGCGACTGGCAGCAGCACTGCATGGGTTCCGCACGTCAGAAGGCACACTCCGAGTGCTGTGATAAGAAGGAAAACTTCAGGAAATACAATTTGAAAAAGGCCTGATTGTCAACTATTTTAAATTTGAAATTAAATAAGATGAGCAAATTAAAAAATTGAAAAATAAAAAATATATAATTTCCTTTTGAGATTCAGTTTTATAGGCTGTCTAAAAAAAAAATTTCCTAATTATAAAAAAAATTTCCTTAAAAGGTGCACTTAAATTACTGTGCTCCTAAAAGCAGTCCCAAATTGGCAAAATGAAAGCTAGCCTATTTAAAGTTGAAGATCACAACTGAAAAGATGCAGAAATGCCACCACATTCAAAGATAATATCTTTCAAGTGCTGTATTTTCCAATTGTCCGCTTTGGTCTAGAGATAGGCCATGGAAGAACATAAGTAGAAATTAGAATTAGAAAATAGACAGATACAGTTAACACTTCCATTTTAAAATAAAAATTAAAATGTTCACTATGTCATATGAAACTCTAACTTGCTTTCTTAAAGAAAGAAAAAGGAAAGATTGCTGGAAAGCTGGAAAGCACACAGTAACCATTTCTAAACAAGGTGATAGAGCAACACTGCATAGAGGACAAAGTGCTGGGCTTGGAGTCAAGAAGACCTGGATTCAAATCCCACCTCCTATATATATTAGGTGTGTGATTAAGCAAGTCATTTCACTTCAGGATGCCTCAGGCAGCTCTCCTCCATGAAAACAAAGAATGCTCATAATCATTACTTAGAGGTGCCACACTGGTAAAATCACAGATTCTTTAAATATTAGCATACAGGCAAATCAGTGTTATATTACTTTGAAAAATTCTTCCTATCCTCAAATTTCAACACTTTTTTGTTAGAATTACAGTACTGAAAGCATGCCATCAAGAGAACAGAAATGACAACTTTCTAAAATATATGAAAAAGAACATCAGGAAAAAAATACTTAAAATATCAGAGGTAAGCATCCAGCAACCTCATGTATTTTAACCTGTTAGTTGCAAATGACTGGTGAAGCATGAAATACCTGAATCCATCAGGAGTTGGGATAATGAGATGTGGGTTGGGAGGGTCACTGTGACATCGAGGTACCTTCACAGGACGGGGGCTGTTCCGGTGTATAGCTGCTAGAGTGAAAAAAGACAACAAATGGACATTGTGAAGATACTCACCAGTAAGAGGTCAGACTAGCAAATTAAAAATAAATCTTATTAAGGTGAACAAAATTAAATTACACATAAAAGTATACACATAGAGGCTTGGAACATAGTGACAGAGTAAGAAGAGACATGGGAGGTCTCTGTTTCAACCTTTATTTCAGAGATAAGGAAACAGAGGTTATAGTTTGCCAAAATTCACACAGATGGTGAGATGAAAAGCCAGAACTGAGTTCAGAAGGTGAGAGGTGAGCTTTGAAGTCAGGGCCTCTGCTTTCAGAATCAATAATCTTCCCCTGTACCATGCTCTCTTTCCCTTGTGTTACATTATAAAAGTTAATAAGATAACAGGAATTAAAATATTTCAATATAATTCTTAAAATCCTGAGTTAGCTGTACACTATGCCACTACTATAGTATGAGTAGCAAGTATGCCAAGTGATTTACAAATACTTACAATATTAAATGAAATATTAAATATTTCATATTTACAAATGAGGAAACTGTTGCTCATCAAGATTAAGTGATTTGTCCCTGCTGCATAGATCTTCCTGATTCCAAGTGTGCCAATCTATATTAACACCTCATACTCCTGGGTGCATGGCAGGTACTAAAATAATTTGTTCATTAAAATTTGCAATGCATAATAATATTTTGAGACTGAAAAGTTATAATATATTAAAATGTTATATTATGATATGTGATAGATTTTTGATCTTGAAGGAACTTATATACTCTATGAATGAGAGCACAGAGAAGCTAAATTCTCTGATTAATTCATTCAAGTTAGAATGTCTCTAAAAAACTGCTGGTAACTGCTATATCTTACCAAGGTACAAACCTGTAACAGGACTGTGAGGTTTTCCTATCACATGACCAATGCATTCATTCATCAAAGCTTGTAAACTCTAGAAACGAAAGCAAAGGAGAAGAGATAAAATGTGTTCTTTTCAATGTAAGCACCATAAAATAATCTGTCTTTCCTAGGGGTGTTTTTTTTTATTTATCTAAATCAGTAATGCAATCTCTGTATCAATATATTTTTGCTTATTGTTCATTCATTCAGTTATGCCCAAATCATCGTGACCCCATGGAGCGGGATTTTCTTGGCAAAGATACTGAAGAGGCTTGTCATTTTCTTCTCTAGTAGATTAAGGCAAACAGAAGTCAAGTGACTTTGCCCAGGGTCACCCAACTATAGTCAGTGTCTGAGGCCATTTTTGAACTTAGATTGTTACTGACTCCAGGCTCCACACTTTATCCACTGAGCCACCTCACCCGTCTCATATTTCTTTTGTTATCTGACAAATATTCTTTCAGTTCAAGGTATATCAAGACCTATAAAAATATTTTCATGCATAAATGCATTTCACTTCAAATATTATAAGTTAAGTACTATGATGTATATCACCTAAGCGAGTAACTCTTAGTTCTATATACTTACAAAAAGTACTAATAACTTCAGTAATTATCTTCCTATATATTTAATATATCTCACTGTCGTATATGTATAAATGGCTCTTTATGTGACACAATTTTATTTCTGAATGAAGTGTATTCTTTATATTTTAATGTTTTTGCTTTGTTTTAGTTTTAATTTTTTTTTTAAATAGCCCTTACCCTTCTGTCTTAGAATTAATATTGTCTATTGGTTCTAAGGCAGAACAACAGCAAGGAGTAGGCAATGGGGATTAAGTGACTTGCCCAGGGTTGCACAGCCAGGAAGTATCTGAGGTCATATTTGAACCTATCTCTAGGCCTGGCTCTCAATCCACTGAGTCACCCAGCTGCTCCCCTTTGTTTTAACTTTAAAGGAATAATACAATAATGTGTAATATCTGGCAAGAAATTAAACATTGACATTGCACTAAGCCAACTAAATTTTGTCTTCATTAAAATAGCCAATAAATGTCAACTGTCTCTATACTTGGAGTATTATAAAAGAAACTGGCAACCTGGTGTTTTAGAAGGCACATACATATACCATAACACAAGTTTAATCAGCTGTACAATGCTGACTCTAAATGATAAAAAATAAATATTGAATAAACATGAATGTCATGTCATAAAATACTGAGCAATTATGTTTAATTACATAGAAATAGCAAGACATTTCCAGATACAAAGCCAAAAAAAAAATGAGGTATATTCAGAGAACGCTCAACTTCAGTATTTAACAATTATGCAAACATTCATTCCATACCAAGAAGTCATCTTCAGGAAGTGCTGAAATAAAGGCTGGTTCAATGGCTTGCAGAAAATCAAAACCTTGAGTTGCCCACCTATTAAAAGAATTCAATAACTACAAATAAATAACTAGGAAATAGAAAGGAATTCTAAATTATTTAAGGAACTTCACAAAAATAATCTTGTCAGATTCTGAAAATAAGTTTTTGTGTTTCTGTACAACTACTGAAAGATGGTGTCATCTGGCTGCCCTCCACTTTAGTTGAGAAAAGGATTTTGTCAAGGAATTATAATGATTAGTTAGGGAAAATGTAGGTAGCAAAAAACATTATTTAAAAAAAATAAAAACCCTTACCTTCTGTCTTAGAATCAATACTGTGTGTTGGTTCCAAGGCAGAAGAGTGATAAGGATAGACTTGCCCAGGGTCACAAAGCTAGGACGTGTCTGAGGCTAGATTTGAACCTAGGACCTCCTGTCTCTAGGCCTGACTCAATCCACTGAGCCACCCAGCTGCCTCCTAATAAAAAATATTCTCAGGGAAGATGTGAAAATCTTTATTCATAATCCAGTTGAAATCATTAAAAAATTATATTTTAAAATAAGTTCAACAAAAAACCTTAAGCAAACAAAAAACACCTTTCATTATCAAACAATAATCAGGATACTGGCATGACAAAAGAATCCTATGTCTACAGCATCTCTAGACTATTTTAATCTAATATTTTAGAACTTGAATAATAAACTTATTGATTTACAAACAAAAGAAATCCACTTGGGCATTACCTGGGTCTAGTGCCTCGACCACTCTCACATTTAGTTAGTACATAATTCATCCACTTTCTGGCAAAGCTAATATATTTATCTCCAATCTTCTGTCTAAAAGTTCCAGACATCAGACGAACAACTTCTTTATGATACTGAAAGTTAAATTATATTAAAAATCAATAGGATTTCGACAATTACAATAAAAATAGGCAATATTTTATTTGTTAACAAGTGCCTGTTTGTAATCTGAATCTTTTAGAGTAGTGATGGGCAAACTACAGCACGGGCCAGTTGCTGGCCCCTGAAATGTTCTATTCTGGCCAGCGACATTATTCCTAATCTGATGAATACAATGAGTAGGATACAATACAATGAAACTTCAAAAGGGTTGCCTTAGAAACACTGACAGATGAGCATTTCCTTTCCTTTGGCTCCCTCTTTAAAAAGTTTGCCCTTCACTATTTTAGACCATTATCAATCAACATTTAAGATAATTTTTTTTTCCAATTTAAGAATGATAATAATGGCCACTCAGTATTTGCAATTATATTTAATTACTATTATTTCTTCTCATAATGCATTGTTATAGTAGTTGTCATACCCTCATTCTGTTCTATGATGATCTCAAATTTTGACATATTATTTGTATCACTTGCAAATAAAAATTTTTCAACCAAGGTATTGTTACCATATAATGTAAACATCTGCCATTAAAAATATACACAGTATGGATTTTAGTTAAAATTAATTATGAGTAAATTACACAAAATGTTCAAACTAATTCAATATAATTTTAAAAAATTCTATACATTGAGTCAACAGTTTTTTCCAGTGGACTTACTTTCACAGAAAATTCAACTATCTCTTTAAGACAAAATATTTTTAGAAAAAAAATTATATTCCCGTCTTCCTTCCCAAGCCCTGATCCCTTTTCAAAAAATAGAAAAAATAAAGGACACAAAGGTTTCAATTATTTACTCAAAGTGAGTGAGAACTTAAGATCAAGTTCCAGGGTGACTATGAATTAAATTTTAGAATTTGACTAAAAAAAAGTTTCAGCTCCTATCAAGTTAGGGGTTTTTAATCTCTAACACCAGTCCCATTTTCCTATATTTACCTCAAAACCAAAATTGTAACCCTGAATCATGGCTTCACGATAATACTGCTGCAAGGTGGCAGATTCTGACTCATCAACTTCAGTATCAAATTCTGATGTGAATATATGGTCCACTTGGTCAATGGCATCACTTATTTTGTTGCACAGCTGCAATGCATCATCCTAAAAACCCAAATGGAGAATTATTCTAAAGTTGAGGTTACTCACATAATATTAATTTAACCTCAAGGTACAATTTCCTTAATTTTCATAAAGATGCTAATATGATGGTAACTAGGAGAAAATGTTAGAAAAGTCTGATTATTATTTTCTATTAAAACGCAAATAGAGTAATAGGTACTTCTTAATTGCAGAAAATTCATATTCGTATATGGCCAGATGAGATCTAGTCTACATGCTTAACTGAATTACTTGGTACTTAAACTCATCCAAATGAACTCATTTTCAATATTCTTAGTTAGAACTTCTAGGTTTTCCTGGTTCTTCTCCCCACTACCACCACCTCCCAAATGAACCATGTTGTAGAAGACAATGAATGTGATTTGTAGAAACCTAGCTCTTATTCCTTCAGCAGAGGAAAGTCAATGAAAGGTCTTTTAAAAAATAGAGATAATCTTGCTCTTTGTAGTGACAAAAAATTGGAAAATCAGGGGTGTACATCAATTAGGAAATGGCTGAATAAGTTGTGATATGTGATCGTGATGGAATACTATTGTGCTGAAAGGAATGATGAATTGGAGGAATTCCATGTGAACCGGAAAGACCTCCAGGAAGTGATGCAGAGTGAAAGGAGCAGAACCAGGAGAAGCTTATACACAGAGACGGATACACTGTGGCACAATTGAACATAATGGACTTCTATACTATCAGTAATGCAATGACCCAGGACAATCCAGAGGAACTTATGAAAAAGAATGCTATCCTCATCCAGAGAAAGAACTGTGGGAGTAGAAACACAGAAGAAAAACATGGTTTGATGGGCATATGATTAGGGTTTTGGCATTAAAAGATCACTCAACTACAAATATGAATAACATGGAAATAGATTTTGAACAATGACATGTATAACCCAGTGGAATTGCTCATCGGCTTTGGGAGGGGAGGGGAAAAACATAAATCATGTAACCATAGAAAATATTCTAAATTTTTAAAAAGTGGAGGTATTCTTTAGGTTCAGTACTCTAAATAAAGGGAATTAAAAATATAGTAGTTCACATAAGAAGACTCATAGGAAAGAAGAAGTCCTTGATACATCTGGAAGAAAGAGAAATATATGAAATATATACTGGAAAAACTGGAGGTGTCTTGAAGTAAGAAGGACTATGCCAAGTAACATCAATGTAGAATGGAAAGCTGAAATTAATGGGAGATAAATACAGTTGGGGGATGGAGAAGGAAGGGACACAAGGCCTCACAGAGGCACTTGGTTAAGATCACTGAAGGTATTGTCTAAAATAAATCTGAAATAATCATGGTAATGCTTCATACTTAATGCCTTTCTCAAGAAAAGGCTCACTATTTACAAATCCTATTCATTTTATCTCTATAACTTCAGTACTATAAATAGTCAACATCCATTATCCTGTGGTAGGATTCTTCATTATTTGTAACCCTGGCGCACACATCAAATGGAGTGGATAAAACACAAAGATATGCGTCTACCCCATTACTCCAAAATATTGTTTCTTAGGGATGCTGTGATGAGTATGTGTACAGTTTTAATGTTTATAACAAGTATTGTCTCTTTACTATTAACTTTTAGAATGGAAAATAAATGCTTTAGAATCCAAGATGCTATTTTTACAATACTTTACAATATATTACAATCATTTTGTATAAATATAAGCTCATCTGGTTGAAAAACATTCTTTGCAACAGAGAAAGAAACAGAAGAATTTTAAACTTAATCCACAGCTCTTACTATTAAAGTATAGAAAACTTTAGTTAATGAGATTAAATAAGGAGAGATGAATTTTTACCAGTGAAGCACTATCTGGAGTTCCTAGAATCTAGTTTGGGTTCATTTATTAGCAATGTGGGAGGGAGGGAATAAGCATTTATAATAAACACATACTATGTGTCAGGCACTATGCTAAGCACTTCATGAATATATCTCATTTGATACCACAACCTTACTTATGAGTACTTATAGTAGATATTATTTTACAATGAAGGAAACTGAAGCAGATCAAAGAGAAGGGAGTCCAGGAGCATATAGCTAATTTGTCTGAGATCAGATTTTAACTCAGGTCTCTCTGAATCCAGGGTCAGTCTTCTAGCCATTGTGCCATGTAGCTGCCTCTAATGTGACACTGAGCCATCCCAACCAGCTCTCTAAACCTCTGTTTGTTTTAGCTGTAAGATGAAGGGAATGGGCCAAGCAATCTCTTAAGGGCTCTAATGCTATAAAAGTTTATGAATCTAAATTTTAAGGAGGAATTAGTTTCTCCAAAGCTATTTGATCAGTCAATTCATCAATTTACATGTATGTATTAATGGAACACTATATGTTAAGTGTTGGAGATAAAAAGAAAAAAGAAAAACCAAAAACCAAAAACCCAGTCTTTGTCCTCATGGAGCTCACTTTCTAATGAAGGAGACAACATGCAAACATGTATGCAGGTAGAAAACAGAAAAGAAAGGTTTGATTTCATCAGAAGATTAATGCCAATCTGGCCTTTGATGCAAGCTAGGTGACTCTAAGCAAGTCATCTAAAAGCTATCCTCTTCAGTTTCCTCAACTGTAAAATAGGAATAATAATAGCACCCACCTCCCAGAGGTGTTGTGAGGACAAAATAAGATAATATTTATAAAGCACTTTACAAACCTTCAAGTACTATATAAGTATTAGCTATCATAATTATCATGATTATTTTTAATATAAGATTTCAGAGCAGGTAGAAGGAAATCTTAGAGGGGAAGCACTAGCATGGTTTAGGGGTACAGAGCCTGAGAAAGGTCTCCTGCAAAAAGTAGGATTTGAGCTAAGTCAGGAAGGAAGCTAGAGAAGTCAGGAGGCAGTGGTGAGAAATGAGATCATACCAAGCATTGGAACCGCCAGTAAAATGGCCAAGGTGATGAGAGATGGAGTGTTCTGTGTGAGGAATAGCACAAAGGCAGGTGTTGCTGGAACATAAAAGTAAATGGAAAGGAGTAAAATGTAAGATTGAAACGCTATTAAGGAACAAGATTGTGAAAGGCTTTGAATGAGAGGCAGCATTTTCTAATTGACCTTGAAGGAAAAAGAGAGCTGCTGGAGTTTACTAAGGAGGGGTGATGGTGATATGGCCAGACTGGTCAGGATATAGCAGGGCAGTGAAAGTAATAAAAAGAGGAACAGGGAGGGACTGACACAAAGCCTCCTCAAGAGTAAGGCTGATTTCTAATGGAAATAGGTAGCAATTAGAAACTAAAAAATGAATTTCACTAGAAGAGAAACTAACAGACAAGAGAATGCTGTTTTGGTCCTTCTAAACCTGCAGATTCAACATCATTTGTCCAAGTTCTCCTGAGGATTTGAGGCAGATAACACTGAGCAATTAATGTGATCTAAGCCAGACAAGAAATGTAGGATAGCTCCCCCACTTATGGCTGAAGAAAGAAGAGAATTTTGTTTTAGTTCCAACAAAGGATAAATAAAGAATAGGTTGGAATGGTAGAAAAGGATAAGCGATGCCAGATCTCCCCCCTTTTCCCAATAAGTATATTAAGTCAAGTTTTCTGTACAAGGAAATCACCTCCCCTGAAG
Organism: Gracilinanus agilis; assembly: GCF_016433145.1. Classification (NCBI taxonomy): domain Eukaryota; kingdom Metazoa; phylum Chordata; class Mammalia; order Didelphimorphia; family Didelphidae; genus Gracilinanus; species Gracilinanus agilis. The sequence goes on along the minus strand of NC_058133.1, from coordinate 425,081,765 downwards.
TCTGGAACCCCAAGAAAATCCAATGAATTCCACCTCCTATCCAGAATCTTCATTTTGCTTTTCAATGGACTTCACTTATACCAGTAATGAGTGGCATTTATTTATCACTTTAATGAATGCTGTGCATTTACCATTCTCAGGGACCCATATACCATCGGTCAGGGGCAGGTACGAAGAGGTAATATCCTCATTTTGTAGATGAATAAACTGAAGCTAAGAGAGGCCGAGTGTCCTGCTCACTCACACAGTGGCAACTCAAGATCTGAACCTATGACTTCTTGACTCCAAGTTCAGCACTTATGTACAATGCTTGGCCTCTTACCTCTCATACAAAGGGATACCTACATTTAAAGGCTCACTGTGTGTGTGTACACAATATGTGCACACAACACAAGAATTTGTTATAGCAATGGTAAACATGACTATATAAGTGTACCAATAAGGATTTGGATTGGGAGAACTGGATCCTTGTCCCAGCTCTGCCACTGTCCAGGTCTGTTCTGCTTGTGCCATTTCATGGTGCTCCTGGCACCCCTTGTGCTCCCCAGGCTGTCTTGTTCAGAACCTTCTCCTTCCCACGTTCTAATTCTCCCCTAATTCCTACATCACTCACTGGCCTCTGCTGTTTTTCACACAGGACACTCCATCTCTTGCCTGACCATTCTTGCTGGCTGTCTTCCCATGCCTGGCACTCTCCCACTCCTCCTCTCTACCTCCTGACTTCCTTCAAGTCTTAGCTAAAGCCCTGCCTTCTAGAAGAAGCCTTTCCCATTCGTACTGAGAAAGCCCCAGTTTGTCTTGTCACCCTTGAAGTATGAGGGCTGGGTTGTTGTTTGTCCATATGTTCTTCTCTTTGTGTACCCATTGCCTAGCACAGGGCCTACACTTAATAAATGCTGGCTGACTGGGTTGGGTGACATTGGGTGATCAATCTAACTTTTCTGGGCTTTAGGTTCCACATCTGTAAAATGAGGATGTACTAAAGAATTCCTTCCCTAACCACCATTCCCTTACATCTGTAGTCTCCTGATAAGAGTACATGCTTCTCCTTAGCCCAGGGCTTGGCATAAAGGGAATATTTGATATATTTTTTCATTCATGAGTTCATTCATTTAATGGCACTACAAACCTCCAAGCCATACCAACTCTCCTACAACATTTAAAACATTAAGAATGTTAGATAAGAGGAAGGATGAAGTACCTTTAGCTGCTGCAAAGCTTTGGCGATGACTGGCTGACTAGAGGTTTGTTCTTGGTGCAAAGTTACAAGTCCTTCGATGGACTGCTGGAAAGCTTTTCTCTGACTCACAAGATGGGCAGACTGCATGACTACTAAGAGTAGGTTTTCAACCTAGAAATATAAAATCACATCTGGTACGTGAGAAGAGATTGACAAATTTCCCAGTTCCAAAGTTCTAGCACAAACCAGTACTATTAGAGGAAAAAAATAACAGATGTACATCTAAATTAGTTAATAAGCTAAATTATGATAGTGCTTTACAGCTTTACAAAGTATTTTCCTCACAACAACACTGAGCTAAGTAATATTTGAAGAGATCTCTTATCTCATGGATTTTGACATTCTCTCTAAAGACGCAGACTACAATGTAGTCCCATCCATCCTGTGAGGCTCTTGTCCATATCCCCCCATACATCTGCCCCAGGTGGGCCACTCAATTTAATGAAGGTCTTTATTTTCTTTTGATATCATAAAGGTATGCTGTCTTCCTGCTATCACCTCACTCTCACAGTCTATCTCATCTTCCTAGATAATCTTTTATTTGTATTCTTCTAGAGTTCTTTATTGATTAAATGTTGAAACCTGTTCATACCTGCCATATGAATTTTAATTTATAGAAGAGGAAATTGGTATTCAGGTCAAGTGAACCAAAATACAACCAATAAGTAGCAGAGGTGGGATTCTAACCCAGTTAAATGTTTTTTCTACTATATCTCTTAACTCATTACTAACCATTCCAATTTCCTAGATCTCAGTTCATTTTACCCACATTCTATCTAGCCATATTTAACAAAATCATTTCCCATTTCACTAGTATTCCCACAGTGTAATAGATAATCATGAACAAAAGGCTTTGGGCTCTTCAACAAAACTTGAGGTTCCCATTCCAAAGGGCACCTAGAGATAGAAATAAGCTACTAAACTTAGATAAATGACCCAGTAGTAGATCTCCAAGTCACTCTCCTGCCTTCTTGAATAGGTTTGTACCTGGCTCACAATTGTTTTCTCCTTCCCAGCTCCTACTCTCATACTTGGGGGTCTTCAATGTATACAATGACTCTCCATCAAAGAAGTTAACAATTAAGTGCCTCAAACATCTAATTTCCCTTGGCCTACACCTTCATCCCACCTCAGCCACACAAAAGATGGCCATGCCTTTGACCACTCTTAGTTTTTGTTCATTTCCAGTTCTTTGGCCTTCCTGATCTTTCTCACTCTGCTTCCCTCTTTATTTTTTTTTATCCTACTCCCTAACCTATCCAACTCCCCATCTCCCTAAGTCTGCTCTTAATGCTCTTACCCTCTCTCTCAGTACTCTCCCATTGGTAATTCATGCTTGGGCCTTTTAATCTATGTAGATTGCTTCTAAATCTTTTAACCTCACCTCTGACTTTGGTATAGAATGCTACTCAGTCAGTTCTCCACGTCTCCAAATCCCTACTGGCATTTCTATCTTTATATTAAGCCAAAACCTCAAATTAAAGATATCCAATATAGAATTCTTCACTTTACTCCAAAACCAGCCTCTCCTTCTAATTTCTCCTTCTTTTATTTTTTTAAAGCTCTTACATTCCATCTTTGAATCAATTATGTCTATTTATTTCAAGGCAGAAGAGGAGAAAGGGCTAGGCAGTGGGGGTTAAGTGACTTGCCCAAAGTCACACAGCTAAGAAGTGTCAGAGGTCAAATTTGAATCCAAGACCTCCCACCTATAGGCCTGGCTCTCAATCCATTGAGCCACGTAGCTCCTGTCTCCCATTTCTTTTGACGGCAGAGCTAGATCCTAGTTACCTAGACCTGAAATGTAGATGTTATCTTTAACTCCTCTTTTCTCACATTCAACATACCTGTCAATTTTATATCGAAAACATCTGGTTTCCATCCCTTCTTTTCCATTTCTATTACTATCATCTTAGTCTGTGCTTTTAGTATCTCTCATTCTAGCAATAGTCATTTTATTATTCTCCCCATTTCTATTTGTGCCCTTTAACAAATGATCTTTCATAATGCTGCTGAAGTATTTATTCTAGGGCATTTATCTGACTGTACAAGTATCTCATACTACTCCCTGTCACAAATACTACAATTTTACACAACAAAAACCAATACATAGTTTTAGAAATTACACATTGAAGACTCTCATACCTGCATACTTCTTAGTGTATCAGCTGTTTCCACCTGAGGCACTATTTTGAGAGGAGGCTCTTCCCATGTGCTCCAGTGGTCATCTAAGTCATGATCTCGATCACTGTGCTTGGTCATGAGTAAGTAAGCCTCAATTACCACATCATCTGAATCTTTTGAACAGTCCTTTCCTGCAGCTGCATTAAGCAGTTGCAAAATAACACATTTTTCCTCAGCAAGAGTATGTGGAACAAATACTTGCAAGTTTTCCAATCCAGGAATTTGCACCTGGAAAGCAAATAAATTTCAATTTTTATTAAAGAAATATAAGGTATATAATACCCAATCTACAGAAGCATACATGTCATATGAAAATAAATTACCTTTTTGAAAAAATGTCTTTAAAGAGTATTTCTAGGGATGACTTTTAGGGATAATATTCCTCAGGAGAATAAATTTTAATAGCTTTTGATTTGCCTTGTTTTCTGAAAAGCAGCTATTTGTTACATGTGTTTATATTCCAAGGACAGTAATACAAATCATTCTTCTAAATTAGGACTCTAAAAATTCCGTCACAATAAAATGCAAACCAAACATCATAATTCCATAAAATAATTATTTACTACTTGACTACTAATGACAAAAGTCACATTATTTCAATGTCATTTTTTAAGATGATGACATTATGAAACCAAAGTATGCTATGAATAACTTAAATAATATTAATAACTGCTATACCCATAAAAGTTTAAGGGTAGTCAGTATAATTTAAAATTACTATCTACTTACCCAAATGTTTTTAGAATTTTTTGTGATAACATCAAAGTGTATTTTTTGTAGTAGCAACAAAACTTTCTTGTATTTATGTCAAGGTATTGTATTAATGAACAATGTAATAAAATTAGTTATAAAGGAAATGACCACTTCCCAAGCACAGAACACAATGACAACTCTACCTAGGGTTGAGCTAGAACTAGTCACTATTGTTAAATTTTCAGTGTGAGCATAATTTACATCTCAGAAATTGGCAAATGCTACAAATCAGGGCTTGATTTATTGTTTTATTGCTTGTCTAAGATTAAAGAATGTTATTTAGTCATTTTACAATCCTGTCTGAGTTTCTGACCCTTTTTGGGGTTTTTGGTTTTTTTTTGACAAAGATACTGGAGTGGTCTGTCATTTCCTTTTCCAGCTCATTTTACAGATGAGGAAATTGAGGAAAACAAGGGTAAGTGACTTGTCTGAGGTCACACAATTAGATATTATCTGGGATAAGATTTGACTTCCTGACTCCAGGTCTGGTGCTATATCCACTGCACCACCTGGTTACCCCAGATTTAAGAAACTGAAGGATACAATATTAGTAATGTAAAAAATGTAATAGTGTGTTGCCTAATTTTTTTTTTTTTGGAGAGAGCTGGTTGTTAAACATTTACCAACATATAGAAGACTCCACTATTAGATTTAAGGTTAATACTGAGACAAAATATTTTTGCTGACCCAGTTTTTTAAAGAAGCAAGTACTATTTAATTAGACAAGCTTAAATTTGTGAACTTTAGAATTGTAATGTCAAGATTTTGTTCAGCAGAGCATTCTTATCTATATAGATTTTTCTCAGGTAAGCACATTTTGATTATGTATAATAAATATGTGAATGTGTAGAAAGATAGATATCTGCAGGCTTACTTATAATTTGTCTTAATTTCCTAACAGTAACACTGTATTTCCCTCTCTCCTATTCTCTATGAACGACCTTTAGATTTTCAATTTGGATGTATTTTTAATCTCACACTCTTCTCTGTCACATACACTACAATTTTGCACAACAAAAATCAATATATACTTTCAGAAGTTACACATTGAAGACCGTTATATACTTCTAAGTGTATTAAACTATTTCTACCTGAGGCACTTTACTGACAGGAAGCCTTTCCAACAAGCTCCAGTGATCATCTAAGTCATGATCTCAATCACTGTGCTTGGTTATAAGTAAGTAAGCAACATCACTTAATACATCATCTGAATCTTCTGAACAGTCCTTTCCTCCTCAGCAAGGGCATGTGGAACAAATCCTAGACTGCTCCTTTAAGCATCTAAATGACTTTAAAGTCCTACTGTTCAAAGGATTTAAAACAAACCTTTGCATTCTGGAAAGGACTGTTTTAGAAAATTGATGCTTACAGAATGACTCTGGATTCAAAAGTCATCAGGCTAATATATCCAGAACTTTTCTGATAGGAAAGAAGCTTCTGAACACCTAAAAAAAAAATCCATTTCCCAAGAAAAGGTGTAGCCCTGAGCATTATATTTGCTCTGCTATTTCAAATCAGCTCCAACATGTGGAAGGAAAGGAAGCAGCCTGACTTAATGGCATGATCTACAAAAAGGCTGGCCTTCTACCCGACTCCCTGAAAATGAAGTGAGGGGAGGGGGAAGAGTGAAAGGAGACACCAGAGACAAGAAAAAAGAAAAGTGGAAAAGAAAAGGCATCACAAAATGAAGGATTAGCAGCAGCAGCAAAAGCAAAAAAACAAGCTGATGCCAGCCAAAGGTGACGACAGAATCCATAATAGCTCTGGAAAACTTGGCTAACCAGAACTACTCATATGCCTAAGGGTTCTGAAGAGTAAAGGTTTTACTACATAAATTTAATTCTGTACACAACCCATAATTTCTTATAATTTGCTATAAATATAAGACACAGACAATACTTAATTCCATCCTCACTTATCTGCAAGAAATAACTTGCTAGTAGTATGTAGGCTCAGCTTGGTAATAACCTGAGTGTTGTATGCATTGATGCAGAATTTTCTTTTTAAAATATAAGCTGACAACTATTTTTATTTTCCTAAATCTTCAATGATGTACTTTGTTCAGAGATTGATAAGTATAACCAAGTGAAATTTACAGATGATCCCTAAACTTTATTTTAACCAGCAACCTCTCCTGAAAAAATGTATACTATTCATTCAGCAACCAGTGATTTATTAATGTACTACATTAAGGTAGTCAGGACTACCTAAATAGAAAATTTGACTGATGTGAGATTCTCTTCTCTAGACTATTATAGAGTAGAATAACCAAAATTTAAAAACACAAAGCAGACCAAGAAAAATTTGAAATTTGTATAAACCAAGCAATCATCTTGAAAGCTAATCAAGTGTTAACTATATTTAATTATAATTTTTAGAGTTACCATGAAGACAAAGTACCAAAAGGGGAAAATAAAACAGGAAAATATTTGTAACTATGATGTTGAGACTACCTTATTATCAGGATATAACTGTTTCATTTTGAATACTATAACACTCCCTGAATTCACAATCCTCAAATTAAAGTATGTTAATAAATGTTTACAAAATAAACTGAATAATAATAATAATAGTAATAACTAGCATTTAGAAAATGCTTTAAGGTTTGCAAAGCACTCTAATAAAAATTATCTCATTTTATCCTAATAATAACCATGGGAGAGAGGAGCTATTATTATTTCCATTTTATAGATAAGCATTTGTGAAGCCTATTCAAGGGAGGTATTTACATGTAATAAGATGGCTGCAGTGCCTAATTAGCACAGGTCTTTATATATAATAAGTAATAACTGTTTGTTCAATAAGTTTTTACAAGTTACTGTATTTATTTTTTAAAATACTTAACTTCCATCTTATTAGTACTAAGTATTGGTTCCAAGGCAGAAGAGCAGTAAGGGCTAGGCAGTGGGGGTTAAGTGACTTACCCAGAGGGGCATCTGGGTAGCTCAGTGGATTGACAGCCAAGCCTAGAGACGGGAGGTCCTAGGTTCAAATCTGGCCTCAGACATTTCCCAGCTATGTGACTCTGGGCAAGTCACTTGACCCCCATTGCCTACCCTTACCACTCTTCTGCCTTAGAACTGATAATTAGTATAAATTCTAAGATAGAAGGGTGTTAAAAAAAGAAGAGTAGACCTTTCTCACCATAAAGGTCCGATGATGGCAGGAAATGGTAGGTAAGTATGGTACAGTCTCTGAAGAATGTTTGTCAGGGCTGGTAAAGCCCAGAAGGAGCTGAGGCTGGCAGGAAGGCCATGGCTCTGTCACATCTCCCCTAGGTATATACCCTCCACTGATGCAGATCTCAACCTAACCAGGCCTGCCCAGCTGGCATTTACATCCTCATATAAACTTCCAAAGAAGGGTTAGTCAGATCGATGTCCCGGGTTCCGGGTTAAGATGGCAGCAGAGTAAGAAGCAGTTCTTAACCGCTCCTGACCTAAACACACAAGAATCCTCAAGGGGACATAAAAACAAGTCCAGACGAACGGAGGGACCCCACAACAGGGCACAGCGTGGAAGGTACGTGGAATCGAGACATTTCCAGGCTATAAAGGGGTGAAACAGCTCTCACTAAATCGCGGGCTGAGCAACCACCCCACCGCCACCCCCTCCACACACAAGATCTAGAGCTCTGAAGCCAGCTAAAAAGAAATAGAGCAAGTTTGGGGCACCCATCGAGTCATTGGCAGCTCCGGGGCCTGTTCCTGAGAGCAGCAAGATTTAGGACCCCAAAAAGCTAAAGAAAACATACGAACTCTGAGTGCGGGAGCAGGGCGCAGAGCGCGGGAACAAAGCGCAGGCGCGGTTGGAGGCAGACACAGCCATGAGCTAAGGCTCTGAAACCCTGAGTGGGGAACCAGTGCAGACAGGCATACGACTGTGGAAGCAGCACCCTGAGACTTGTAAAGGAACCTCCGGCAGAGGATCAAGCAAGGGGGTCCACCAGGGGGCTTGACCTTGGAAAAAACCAGAACTCAGACCTCAGGAGCCAAAAGACCGCAGACAGACCCTGAGAATAAACCTGAGAAGCTGCTGGGCTAACGATGGCTACCCAGTCTCAGGAAGTTCAGAAGAGAAAGATTAACAACAAGAAAAAGAAGTCTTTAACACTCAACAACTTTTACACAGAGAAAATCCAGACAACCGAGCAAACAGAGGAGGAGAACAAACAAGCATCCGGACCCTCCTCAAATAAGGAAAACTCCTCACAAGCTATGGAAGAGTTCAAAACTGAGATTTTGAGGAAAATGGAAGAGATCTGGCAAGAAAATAACAGTTTAAAAGGTAGAATCTTGCAATTGGAAAGTGAGGCTCAGAAATCAAATGAACTGATACGCAAATTGAACACCACAAAGAAGGGTTAGTCAGGTGGTGTTGGCAGTAGAGGGCTGGGTCTCAAGTCAGGAAGATCCAAGTTCAAGTCAGACTTCAGACACTTCCCAATTGTGTGACTCTGAGATAGTTACTTACTTCTGCCCACATCTGTTCCCTCATCGGTAAAATGGGGACCATAACAGCACCTACCTTCTAGGGCAGTGATGGGCAAACTCTTCCCTGCGGGCCAGCATTTTCCCATCACTGTTCTAGGGCTGTAATGAGGATCAAATGAGATGATATCTGTGAAGTGCTTAGCACAATGCCTGGCACACAGTCTGTGCTATATTAATGTTAGCTATTTTATTAATATAGTACCACAGAATCATAGATTTAGAGCTGGAAAACCCCTCCTGAGTAACATAATGCAACATACTTATTTTATAGATGAGAGGACAGAACCAAGAGTCACCCAAGCAGTAAGCTGTGATAGATCTCCTGACTCCAAATGCAGTGAGCTTCCCCCTCTGCCTTGCTATTTCTACTCCAGTGAGTATCGAAGTAAGGCAGCAGCTGTTTAAGAGACAATGAATGACGAGCAGACCTGACAGACACTAATTCTTCAAGAAATTTGATGGTGGTGGGAAGAGAAATCAATTACTAACTTGAAGTAAGCATGCTTCTAGGCATGGAAGACACCTCTAACAGGGAAAGGCTGAAGTTGAAAGAAAACTGTTCAAAGAGGAAATCATGACCTCCAGGATATGGCCATGTACCAGATAAAGAAACAGGCTTCTACTGCTGTGGGACCTCATTTTTGGGATCCAAGGGAAGAACAGGGGAAGAAGACAAAGTGTTTTAATGTCTGGAGAAGGAGAATTGAGGAAGCTCCTATAAATGGCCTCAGGCTTCTCAGCAAAACAGGTCTCCTGAGAAAGAGGCAAATGGAAGAGGAGTTGGAGACCAGAGGTTTAAAACAACCTAATAGGGAATGAGATAAGGAAATGATATGGCACAAATCAAGGAATTGATCTATAATAGGTGAGACTGTCAACAATTCAGTTTATTTGAACCAACAAGAACCCTCTACAACAGTATTGGCTAACCTTGTAGAGATGGAGTACTGCCCTCCCCATCTCTCCAGACCTAGTATCACACCCTGTCCCCACAATTAGGTGTGCCCCCCCCCAACAAGGGAGGGAGAATGTGCTTCTATTGGGCTGCTTGGTGAGGGGAGCGGCTCCTCCGAGGCCCTCTGCCTTTCTAGTAATGAGATGGGGGGGTGCCTATAGAGAGCACTCTGAGTGCCATCTTTGGCACCTGTGCCATAGGTTCACCATCACAGATCTGCACTGTGCCAGGACTGCCCCAGCAGCAAAGGTTATCAGGTCCTGGAGGGTGGGATGACAGGAGTAAAGGTTGGTTCAGAAGCATATGAGCAAGTGGTGGGAGGATAACAGGCTTGTGAACTTTAACCTTCAGTAGCTCACAATGGAAACATTTTCTACAATGTGCCTGATGAGATCAACTATGTAATAACACTCTGGAATACGAAGCTCTTATTAAAAAAAAAAAAACTAGATTTGATGAGATAAATTCTTTTGGGTTGTCAAAATCATCCTCAACAAATACACAATGAAAACCTAAAAAAGTCTCAAGATTTATAAAAGAGAAACAAAAGGAATATTGTAGGTATGTATAAATAGGTGTGTGTACATATATGTATTTGCTGTCCTGAGACAGATTATGAAACAGATTTACCAGAATAGTTCAGGGTAAAATAAGCCTTAGGAAGATGTTCTGTAAAACCTTTAACCTTTCTCCCAAGGAAGAACACAGATTTCACACATAAACATTTGTAGAAAGTTTCTGTCAGGAAGACAAACACTGTGTAGAGAACTATGTTAATAATACCTCTGTGAATCAGATACATTCCCTTTCTTCACAAACATTTGAAAATTGATCATCTTTCCAGAGCAAGTAAGTCAAGATTATTACTTTTTTAAAAAAAATATAGATTCCCTCTAAAAGAAATGACAGATATAAAAGACCATAGGTATCAGGTTTAGAGTAGTAAGAGCACTTAAGAGACAGGCCATTTATTCCAATCTTTTAATTCTACTGATAAAGTTGCCAAAGCCTAGAGAACTTAAATGAGTTGTCTACAAATCACAAAAGTGGTAAATGGCAGAATTTCATTATCTGAATTGCAGGTCTTCTGACCCTAAATTCAGCAGCCTGGATTTCTTCTAGTGAGTTGTTTGGCCCTTTTAAGTTTTATTTTGTTCTGGCATATCTAGATTTATTTGGTAAAACTATTCTTCCTCTTAAAGTAAGGATATATTTTAACATATTTAAAACCAAAGTCTATCTATAAAGGATCATCTGTCAGGTCAGTGGTGTCAAACTCAAATAGGAACTGGTCCCTGTGGGCACATATACAGAAAACCATAAATTAACATTATATATCTTGTAATGCATTTTTATTTCATTTGCGAGGCATTTCCAATTATGTTTTAAATTGGTTTACAGCACATAGAAGTTTGTAGGCTGCATTTGCCTCCAGTCTGCATTTGACACCTCTCAGAATACAATACAATGTGATATGCCTACATTTAAATGATGTAATTTAAAATAATTTTACCTTAACATACTGTTTTGATTTCAGCATATCCAGAAGGTCTTGAACTGGTGCTGATACAATGAATTCTGCTGCTATTTCCAGATCCTAGGGTTATAGTTAAAAAAGAAAAGTATTTTTACTGAACTGAATGTTTCTTTAGGGATACACAAAAATATAAGCAATGAAAACCAAGTTTAATTACCATCATTAGCTCACCTTTCTCAGCATTTTAGCAAAGCCAAGTGCTTTGGAAGCCCTTTCTCTAGCTTCATGAAAGAGTTCCTTCAGTGCTCTGCTGGTCTCTATAACTGATCTCCTGTAAAGTTGATTGAAATTCTGTTACTATTAATTAACATGTGCCCCAGGGAACAAAAAGAGAAACATATATAAACAAATGCTACTTCCATCAAAATAAATTCAAATTGCTCATAAAAAGCAGTAAATTTTCAGATACATCATGAAACTTGCTTATTGTTTTATTTTTAACAAAATTGTATTTTCTCACACAAATTAGTAAACATCAATGAAAACTATTACCTTGTAAATAGTTTTGTTTAAGATCAGATCTCTTAAAGTTTTAGGAACCACATGAGAATTTTATTTAACTCCAGCCAACCTATAAATATTGAGAATCAAAAGACCAAAAGCTTTTTTTTCACATTTTAGATAGCAGCAGCTTTTTCTCTTCCCTTAGAAAAATATATTAACAGAATCAATTCTAACCACCTTTAAATTTAAAGTCCTTAGCTTTTCTAACTGTATCTTTAAACCAGAAGATGTTTACTTTCAGTTAATATACTCTCAGTTCATCCATAAATAAAATCTCCTAAAACTAAACATGAGAAAATTAAAGTTCAATAATTTTTTTCCCGTATACCACTTCCCTGAACCATAAATCTAGAGCTGGAAGAGACATCATGGGCCATCTAATCCAATTCCCTCATTTTTAAAAATGATGAAATTAAAAGTAACTCATTCAGGGTCACTCAAGGAATATATGAGGTGGTGATAACATAGCTTCTAGATAAATGGAAACCTTTTGAAAACTGAAAAGTGCTAGAAAATGTAGTTTATTACTAAAATTTATTCCATGTAATTATTCTAATTGAATTAGTATATGTTTAACAAATTTTATATTCATGAATAAGAGGCAAAATGCAAAACATGGAGTAAGAGGAAAAATAAAACACAGTGGCTTGACCTGATTTCATCTGAAGCAGTGCTATCATCAGCACTAGTCCAGAATTCAGCACAACTTTCTTGTAGGCCATAATCTAAGAATCCTCCAGTAGATTTCAGCAGCATTCCTGCAATGTCACTGGAAGTACATAATAGAAGAAAGGAAATAAACTTAGGAAGAAAAATTACCTTTACTTATTTGCCAATCCTTATGAAAACACTAACTTCTACATAAAAATTGAGTTCAGTACTGAAGTGTACTTTAGGGATGAAGGTTACTAAGAATTATGTTCAGTTCTCCCCTGCCTGTGTAGCAAGTGTTCCCCAGCTGGAAAAGTAAGAATGTCTACCTTCTGACTCTACCAGTCCTCTTTCCTTATTCAATACTTTTATGGGGCTACAGTGCAAAAAGAATAACTTATTTCTAGTTATTTCCTAAGGCATTAGAAATAGAGTAGAGACATCTCAGGTTATACTGTCAAGAGAAAATCTAGGAATGGACAAGTATCTTATGACTCTACTTCCCTTCTAAGGCAGGTGCCTAGGGATCTATTTCATTATGGCCAACTACTTCCTTTCTGTGTAAACCTGTGAAGATTAATCTCTCTGATTCCCATGGGTTTGTAGGTTAGAGAACTGGGATCAATGATTATGATTTCAACTAAACTAAAATCTGAAAGCTTAGAGAAAATAAGCATTTCAAATCAAACCAATATTAGAAGATTAAGAAAGCTAGTAAGAAGGTTATATGTAAAAAAAAAAAAACAAAACCAGTAAATCCTACCAAAACAATTTTCCAGCCTGTGCTTCTCCTCCTCTTATATAATGAGTTATTTCTTTGGTGAAATTCCATTCTTCTTCTAGAAGATTTTTTAAACTATGAGATGCTTGAGGTAACTGCTGCAACATTTTGATCCAACTTCTCATGTAATCAAAATACACCTTTAAATATAAACATAAAAAAGAAAGGCATGAGTTTTCAATTGAAGAAGTATAAAAACTTCAAAGTGGAAGTAGGCAGAAACACTGACAGTAGCAAGTTAATAGTTAATGAGGGAAAAGACAAAAAAAATTAAAATAGACATGATAATGACAACAAAAACTCAAAAGTCTCAAGCCATTAATACTAGAAAAAATAACTCTTCACAAGCTTCATATATCCTAACGGTACCATTTAGCACAACTAATATTTATAATAATTACAATGAATACTTGAAAACAGTTAAAATGAGTTTAAGTAGGGCAGCCAGGTGGCTCAGTGCATTGAGAACCAAGTTTAAAGACAGGAGGTCCTGAGTTCAAATGTGACCTCAGACATTTCCTAGCTATGGGACCAGGTGCAAATCACTTAACTCCAAATACCTTGCCCTTGTCATTCTTCTGCCTTGGAACCAATACTTGGTATTGATTCTAAGACAGATGGTAAATAGTAAAAAAAAAACAAAAAAACCAATTATATTATAGTGCGTGTGTATAAGAAGACACAAATGTACACAATTTGATAGTTTTGTATGAAATATGGTTAAGAATTTATGAAAAATCTTTATATCATATCCAATGGAAGCCTAAAAAGCTACATACTTCCCTGTTTTCTTTTCTTTTTTTTATAAACCCTTAACTTCTGTGTATTGGCTCATAGGTGGAAGAGTGGTAAGGGTGGGCAATGGGGGTCAAGTGACTTGCCCAGGGTCACACAGCTGGGAAGTGTCTGAGGCCAGATATGAACCTAGGACCTCCCGTCTCTAGGCCTGGCTCTCAATACATTGAGCTACCCAGCTGCCCCCTTCCCTGTTTTCTTAAATAGAATCAAATTTTAACCATATTTGATGGAAATTTTAAATTGTCAAAACCAAAAGGTTAAATCATATTTATATTACTGTTCAAATTATCTTGTGCATAATAAAGAACATAAACGCATAAAGAATGACTGAATAAATAATAAATTCAACAAACATGTTTAACATCTACTTCATGTCAGGATCTGTGCAAGGTACTGGGGATATGGGGATACAAATACAAAAATGAAATAAGAGACATCATTTCTAAGAATCCACCGACTATCGACCCTTGCCAGAATGCCAGAATCCAAAGAAGGTAACCACTAAAATTTGCCTATAATTTTTAGACAATCAAGTGCATTGAGTGAGGAAAGCTGAGAATTGAGGAGTGTAAAAATTCTTAGTCGTCATCATTATAGTAGTAGTTAGTAGTATATAAAGCATGATCATTATATTAAAAATGGTTAACTGGAAAATATCAATAACTACATATACATATATACATTTCCATCTCTTAACATCTTTCATGAGATTATCAATAGTTATATGCAGGATATTCTTAATGAAGGTTTGAAAAGGGAATAACTCAAACATTTGCAAAAAATAGTCTAACAATTGCTTTTTTGTTTCTAAAACACACTTTATTAATACTTTTTGTAGTTAATAAAAGCAATTTATATAAAAATTATAAAGAACTTTGGTTTGAACTTTTTGTGGCAAAAATATCAAGCAAAAACATGCAATCTGTTATCTCTCTGAAAATATGTACAATATTCTAGATAAAGATTCCTTTACTTCTCTGCTATGATGAAGTATGTTTTAATTGTCTAATCTCTGGGACATTGACCGATACTTTTATCACTGAGTTTGACTCCCTAAATCTAGTTTCCCTCCTTATCTGTAGTCTGGAATAATCTATGCCCATTAGGGAACTCAAATTCAACATGTCCAAAATAGAACTCATTATTTTTTTCCCCTAGGTCTTCTCCTCTTATGTTCTTTGCTATCACCATCATGGGCACTACAATCTTCATTCTAGTTACTCAAGTCTGCAACATCAGTGTTATCCTATGTTTCTCATTCATCCTACATATCCAACCTATTGTCGAATCTTGCATTTCTACCTTAACATCTCTTATAAATTCCCCTTATTTCTATTCACATGTATACTACTCCAATTCGGACTCATCATCTCAGGACTACTACAATAGACTTCTAATTGATCCCCCTGCCTCAGGTCTCTCCTATTCCAAACAATCTTCCATTTAGTTGCCAAATTAAATTTTCTGAAATATAGTTTTGATCATATTTCCCTCTGCCAGCCCTATCTCAGCCCCACATATTCTTTGTCCTCTATATGGTAGTTAAAGCACTTAATAGCTGACCCTTTCCTAGTCTTTTTACTGTATATTCTTCTTCACACTCTAAAATCCAGCCATTCTGGCCTACTTGCTGTTACTTACACATGACACTTCACCTTCCAATTCCATACAAATATATTTTCAGTCCACTATGCTTAGAATGTTCTTATTCTTCACTGCTGGCTTTTAAGAATTTATGGGGGGTGGGGGGGTACCTGGGTGGCTCAGTGGATTGAGAGTCAGGCCTAGAGACGGGAGGTCCTAGGTTCAAATCCAGCCTCAGATACTTCCCAGCTGTGTGACCCTGGGCAAGTCACTTGACCCCCATTGTCCAACCTTACTACTCTTCCACCTATGAGCCAATACACAGAAGTTAAGGGTTTAAAAGAAAAAAAGAATTTATGGCTCCTAGCCTGGCTCAAATGCCACCTTCTGCAAGGGGCTTTTCCTGGCCACAGATGTTTGAGCCTCTCCCTCTAAGGGAAAATTCAGTCTACTTCATGTATCTTTCATGTACATATATCTTTAGTTTTTGCTTATCTATTAAAATATAAGCTTTTTGAATTGAGAAATTGTTTTTGTCCTTTTCTGCACCCCAAGCACTTGTACCCAAGCACAACAAATATTTGTTGAGTGTTTACCACATGCTAGAGACATGAACCTAGCACATGGCAAGCAGTCAATAAATATTTATTAATTGAATGACTTATGTTTAGTTATTTTAAAAAATTCCTATTTGTGTAGTCATTGTTTTCATTATTCTTTTGGCTCTGTTTACTTTGCATCCCTTTATACATATCTTCCTATGGTTCTCTGACTTCCTCATATTCATCCTAACTTACTGTTTGATTAACATAAAAGTATGCTTACATAGCATACATTTTTCCACTTCTCCCAACTGACAAAGTTTAAATTGAACTGCCCATAGTCACATAGCAAGCAACTAGTACAGCAAGAATTTTGACCTGTGCCAATACTGTCCATCACATTTAAACTGTCTCTTCTTTAAAGTCCCTTTGCCTCATATATTCTTTGATTGTAGTTATTCTTTGATGTAGTTATACAATTGTAACTATGTTATTCTCCACTCAACAAAAAGCAGGCAGAAAACTGTACATCTAAAAATTAGTGGATTCCTCAAATTTTTATGAACTAAAAAAATTCTTTAAACAATTTAGATGGCACAGTGGATACAGAACTGGAGACAAATCTGATATTAGAAACTTACTAGCTCTATGAGGCAAGTCACTTTAGTTCTGCCTCAGTTTCCTTATCTGTAAAATGAGATAAAGGATACATCTGTTTCCCTGCATTAAGGATCAAATGAGACAAAACTAATAAAGTGATATATAGATGTTGGCCATTAATATTAAAACTTTTAGCAAGACAATGAGTGAGATGAATAAAAGTTTTTGATTTTTAAAATATTCATTTAATCATAACTTTGGTGAAAGAAACTTATTAAATAACATTCATATTCATGACAAATTTTTAAATGTCAAAGTTTTTTGACAATTAACTATATTTTATAATGTAACTGGTCAACCCATTTTCAGAATACCTTGACATTTTTAGACTGTAAGTGATCTAAAATCAAAAAAGAAAGTATTGTGGTTCCTAATTAGGCATGGTTGGCTTTCTTTAGATTAGGCATGATGTAAACTAATGATAAAGGTAAGATTCAGCTTCCTAAATTAAAAGAGAGAAGAGTATTCGAAACAAGGTGGAAGTAGTATAAGCAATAGCACTAGAAAAGATCTAAGTTTGGAATGAAAAAGTTTCTCAAGAAATAATAAAGAAACAAAGTTAGAGAGAGAAGATAGAGTTCAATCATGACTGTAGGCTATTCTATACCCAAATGAATTATTTAAATTGATGTTAAGATTTCCTGTCATATAAAAATGGTTGGGGGGGGTGGTGGGAGGAAACACCCATACCTAAAAAAGAATCCCTTCTACAACATATCTAACAAGTAGCCTGCTAGTCTTTGCTTGAAGACCACAAAGTAAAGGGAAGTTCACTTCAGTTCTAATAGTTGGGAAAATTTTCCTTATATAAAGCCTAAATTGACCTCATTGCAAGTTCCATTCATTCCTCCTACTTCTCTGACCTCTGGGGGAAAGTAAAATTAGTCTGATACTTCTTCTATAAGAAAAAACTAAACTAATTATAACAAGTTTATCATATAGAACAAATAAAACAAAAAAAAATCTGATGACTACTTTGCCCATCATTGATACTTACCATCAACATTTTATGCAAGTCTTCTTCAAAAGAGTCTATGTTGCAGTCAATCTTTTCTAGATCATCTAATACTTCATGAAGCATGAACTGGTAATATTGCTTCATTAAAAGGCCACCCTTCAGGACCTCTTTACACTCTCTTACCAGCTATAAGAAAACAAACATATGTTAGAGTTATAATGTGTAATTTAATCTATTATTACTGAATCTCTTAGTAATTCAATTCATTTCTAAGTATCTAACATGACCCTATGTGCCAGACACTGTATCATATATCAGGAATACAAAAACAAAATTTAAAATGGTCTCAAATCTTGAAGTTGCTTAAATTCTTCTGAGTAAAACAACATATATAAAGAAAAATAAAAAAAGACTTACAAAGTAAATACAAAATAACTTCTCGGGCAGTGGAAGTGATCAAAATAAAAAGATTGCAAAAGACCTTGGAACAGAGGTGGCACATAAGCTAAGCCTTGAATATATTAAGGTATTCCAAGAATGGGGATAGGGAAAAGAAATATTACTGGCATGGGTACAAGTATATGCAAAGAAAGGCATGGAGGTGGCAGTATATTATATGTTACCTATTTTTATTGGTGTTTAGCTCCCATAAATGACCAGAGCAAGTTGACTTCAGAGTTTCTGTGATTAGTCTTATTGCCTCCCTAATTTATGAAGATTGTTGTTGCTTTTTAATTTCAAATGCTCCAGTACTCAAGACATTTCAATATAACTTGTCTCCATTCTTCTATCTATCAGCTTTTCCGTTGTCGCCACTCACTACTGCAGAAAGTTATGAAACTATTGTCCTTCATAGTCAAAGAGGACCAAAAAGACATCACTACACTGGGGTAAATGTACAGTCTGACTGGCTTATCAGATTAATACAAGCTTGGAAGCCTCTACCAAAGCTTTGGTCTATATGAACTTCTGAGATAAAAATGTCTCTAAATTTGTACATCTCACTTTTCTTTTGAGCTACTGAAATCCTGTTTTGTGAATAGAGCATAGCACCTTCTTTGATGTAAGTATGCCATGCTGGACAGTCCTATGCCAATGTCTTCCATATCTTACAATAAATACTGAAGTTCTTCAGAGAGGTCTTGAAAGTATCTTTATATTGCTTCTTCTGGCCTCTGTGTGAGCACTTAAAAGTTCTCCATAAAAGTCTTTTAGGCAAATATATGTCTGGTATTTGAACATGACCAACCCATCAGAGCTGCATTCTCTGCAAAAGAATCTGAATGATTGGCAGTTCAGCTTGAGAAAGAGGGCCTCAATGTTCAGTATCTTATCTTGGATCTTCAGAATCTTCCTAAGATAATTCAAATGAAGGCATTTAGTTTTCTGGCCTAGCACTGGTATACTGTCCAGGTAAACAACAATGAGGTCAGCATAAGAGTTTTATAGACCTTCAGTCTGGTAGGCAGCCTAATACCTCTTCTCTCCTATGCTTTCCTTCAGAGCATCCCAAACATGCATACACCAACCTTACCATCTATATGGACATCCCTGGAAAGTATACTGCCAAAGTAAGTGAACTTATCCACACCATTCAAAATTCTCCATTTGTTGTAACCATTGGTATCATGTATGAATGCTGTGGTGCTAAATGGTGAAGAACCTCTGTTTTCTTCATGTTAATTGTCAAGCCAAAATTAGCACAAGCATCAGAGGTTCATTTCATTATCTGTTGCATCCCAGCATCTCAGATGTTGCATTGAGTGAAAACTCATGCACCGACTGTCCTTCCACTTTAGTCTTGGCTTGTAATCTTTTCAAGTTAAATAACTTACTATCAGAAAGGTAGCCGACCTTAATGTCGTTTTCATCCTCACTGAAGGCAGCTAACAACATTACCGAAAAGCATGGGAACAAGCATACGGCCCTGCTTCACTCCACTGGTGACAAAGAAGGAATGTGGCCATTGTCCATGAATCCAGAATGCTTGTAAGCATGCTATCATGGAGCTGTTGTAGAATACTGATGAACTTTTCCAGAAAACCAAATTTTACCATAATCTTCCACAAGCCCTGACAACTACCAGTATCTCTGACATTGGTCAGTTAGACAAATGTGTACATGCTGCTGTTCTGCCACTGGCATTTCTCTTGGAAATGTTAGACAGCAAGCACCATATTGACCATTCCTTGGCACTTTCTGAAGCCACAACTTGCTATAGGGTAGGTGACTATCTTCCAGGTGAAGGCTCAGTCAATTAAGAAGGATTCTGGCAAGAATGTTGCCAGCAATATGAGAGAGATAGACAGACAATCCCCACCCCATGACTACCACAGGACAATCTATTTCCTTTTCCTTTACAGAGATGGACATGGAGGCATTAATTCCTTGGGATCTAACATCCTTTTGCCATATAAACTAGAAGCTTTTAGTTTTTGTATGAGCAGTGCACACCCTGCTTGTAATCAGCACCAGGTACTTTGCTCTACACAAGAGGAGCCTGGTGGCATTCAAAACCTTTTCTTCAGTTGGATGGAAGTTTGGCTAGAGAGGGATCGACTTTAACCAGAGGTAGAAATCAATGATTTCAGTGTTGATTGTGTTGATCTGTTGAGAACACTATGGAAGTGTCCAAGCCATTGCTCCAGGATCATGTCCTTATCACTGAAGTAGATGCAACACAGTGATCAGTATGGCTCCATCAGTGCTGAATAGTTGAGATGTACCAAAGGTCTTTGGCCTATAAATACCCTTCAGGGTATCATAGAAGTGCTTCAGATTATAATAATGTAAAACTGAATTTCATCTGCCTTCTAACTGAACCAAGAATCCTGTATCTCTTCAAGTTTCACTTATACTTTTACACTGAATGGAGTTAAACACTGCTTTCTTAGAGACAGATTAGCTATCCTTCCCGTAAATCCTGTGGAGTTCTTGTTTTTTTGTTTAGCACCTTCTGAATTTCCCCACTGTTTTCATAAAACTAGGGTTGATGTTTGTGAGTGTTCTGGTCCAGAAGTAAAGTTGGTGCTGTTCACCTAATCTCAGAAAGTTGCCCTCTCCTTTTTACTCTTATATCAACCCCAAATTTGCCTCTTTGTAACTTCTACATAAAATTGCTAGTCTGATAAATGAATCTTTCTTCCATATGACAACCCTTCAAATATTTGAAATCAGTTCTTATAGACCCCATCAGCCTCTAAGTATTCTCTTCCCTAGGGTAACCAACTCCAACTTCTTTAACCATTCCTTATAAGGAATGAATAAGGACCTATTCTAACCTGGGCATTTTACTGCAGGCAATTTCATCATATACATGAAACAGTAAGCAAAAATACTTCAGTGAATTAATTAACATGTCACCAGTACATAAATCATATTGTAGAGTCTGGAGACTCATTTAGAGTTAAAACAGAAATTCAGGTGAAAAACTTTGATATCTTTAGATATACTCACAACCACCAGGATCATGAAAAGCAGGGTCCTGTCTCTGAGAAAAGGCTCAAAGTCAGCCATGGAATGAGCTAATTCTTGTATCACTCTCCTTTACCCCCCTCAAACAATAAAAATGATCAAAGATCCGAAAACATAGCTTTGGAAGTAGAAGTAACACATATTACTTTGTTTCACCACAATTTAACACTCTGGAGATCCCCCCAAAGTGAGGTAATATCTCTAGCACAAGTGGGACTTTCTATACAAAAGGAGAGAAAGAAATATTATTTATGAACTGCTCGATCAGCACCCAAATCTAAACAGACTTAAAGACTACTGTAGTCTCTGTTCCATCACCAGCTGGTTATAATATTCTTTAATAAACCTAATTTGAACACAAATCCTATGTGTGGGTTTTTTTTTTCCTTTTCCCTTCTCCAACCAGGATGCTGAAACCATACACCTGCTCTTGTATCCATCTTCTAAAAATATATTTTTAAAATCTAAGTTGGTTGGTGCATTAACATTGGTCTTGTGTTTGAAAGGCCTTTGCTAGTAAATAAAAAAACTGAAAGAAGAAAGTATCGAGTCTTACAATTTTGAAATACCTGGAACTCAAAAGCCCCTATTCAAACTGATGTAATGAGTGGTCTGATTTTACCATCTTGGCTACCTGATCTAGGCAAGAGATTCTTAACTTTTTATCATGAATCCCTCTGGCAGTCTAATGAAATAAATAACTGAGACAAAGTATATAAGTTTACAAAAAAAATAAATTTTGAAAGTTATCAAAATAAAAAATATAGCTAAAATCCCAGGTTAATAATCCCTTTGCTAGATGTTCTTTACCTTATCAATGTTCTTCCAAAAATGTTATATACAGAACTAAACAGAATACTCTAGATGTGGTCTGATCCCAGATGAAGCTGAATACAAAGAGACTATTACCACATTATGCCTGGAAGCTTATTTCTCTTAACATAATTCAATAATATATTTGGTCTTTTGGTTGTCACAAAATACTGCTGACTTACATTCAGAAACTGGTGATTTTGGTTTCAAATGTAAGACTTATATTTATCTCTATTAATTGATTTTAATCAATTCTGCCCCAATCCTGTTAAAATCTATTCACATTGGCTATCTCTCCCAGCTCTGTGTCATCTGCAAATTTGGTAAGCATACCAAAGTATTGATCAGTGTTTAACACACAGCACATAATGGTTTTGCCTGGCACATAACTGGTACTTAATAAAATATTTGTTGATTGATTGATTGCAATGGTAAATAGAACCTTACGAAGCAAAAGATCACTGAAATACTTCAAAAACTTCTTCCAAATAGACATCAAACTATTAATGACTTTTCTCTATCTACTGTTTATCCCATATCTCTCCTTTTCCATAAGAAGAGAGACACATTACTGGATGTTTTGCTAAAATGGAGATAAACCATTACTTACAGCATTTCTCTTATCCACTAGTAAAGCAACTCTCAGACTATTTCTTGATAAAGCTATGCTCGGTTTCTGTAATTAATGTTTCCTTTCTAGGTGTTCATTAGCTATCTCTTTAATAATATATTCTAAAATTTTGCCAAAATCAAAGTCAAGTATATTATTTATAGTTTTTAGAATCCATTATCTTCTCTATATTAAAAAATAAGACATTTGCCTTTCTCCTATCTTCTCTATAGTCTTTTTTGAAAACTAGTAGGAGAAATAAGCAATCATATTTCCTAGCTTTTTTAAGGATCCAATGACAAAATTCATCTGACTTGAACTCAACAGGGGCAGGCAGGTAGTTTCTTACTATATAGTTATTTCTCTTAGGTGGCTATTGTCATTGCATCAATTCCCTATTGGTCACTCGTTAGCAGAGAAAACAGAAGCAGAATGAGAATTCAACAGATCCTATTTCCTTTGCCTATAATCATCCGTCCTATCCATCCCAAAATGTAGTCATGTACTTTCTTTGAGCTTCTTCATTTCTAATTTAACTAGAACTCAAACCAAAATGGGTTTTTATTGAGCTTAATTTTCCTCACCAAACTCAGCTCTCCTAGAGCTTCAGCATTCCTTAAATGTTTCTTAAAATACTAAGCCACACTTTTATATTCATTCTCTCTTACCTGAGCTTCCATCTTCTGAATGCATTTGTTAAAAATCTAACTTGATTGGTGAACTCCCTGTATAGCATCAGTCCAGTCCCATCAACATCAGTCTTCTTAGACAGTCACTCCTTTTATTACTGGAATCAACTGTGTTTGTCATCAATATTTCTTCAGAGCATTCTTTTCCTATTGGGTCAATTTCCTCTATTTAATTTTAGGTCACTGGATCCTATCCATTCTTTCTCTGAATTCTTTGAAGTTTATCCTCCTCAAATCTACTATGCAGGATTAAGTTTACCTTCCCCCTCTGGATCTATCCTAAACACTAAAATACAGTAGTAGATTCCTCTGAAATTTTCTATAATTTCTATTTTGATAATTAGTCATCTCTGACACAATCTGGTTGTATGACCCTGGTCAAGCTATTTAACTAATCACTGCTCTAGGCAACTCTCTAAGACTATAAGTTGCAGAGAAAGTCCCAATCTATATTAGGGGAAGGAGTTCCTTATACCAATGAAGTCACAGGACAAATTTCTATTCTCCATCTAGATCTTTCGGTACACTCTATCTGTATCTCTGTGATTACATTCTTCTTTCTGTTAAAAGTATTTGTATATGCTCATGGTAGGCTGAGCTAATATTATAAAAATGACAATTCTATGTAAATTAATTTACTTATTTAATGCTATACCAATTAAACTACCAAAAATTTATTTTATAGAACTAGAAAAAATTAATAAAAGTCATCTGGAAGAACAAAAATCAAGAATACCAAGGGAATTAATGAACAAAAATAGTGAATTAAAGAAGCCTAGAAGTACCAGATCTCAAACTACTATAAAGCAGTAATCATCAAGATGATCTGGTCTGGCTAAAAACAGAATGGTGGATCAATGGAATAGATTATATACAAAATAAGCATGGGTAAATGACCTCAGCAATCTAATATTTGACAAAGGTTTTTATCCCAAGTTTTGGGATAAGAACTCACTCTAACAAAAACTGCAGAAAACCTGGAAAACAGTATGGCAGAAACTAGACATAGACCAACATCTCATATACTATACTAAAATGATTTAGACATAAAGAGTGATACCATAACAAAATTAAGGAAACATAGAGTAGTTTACTTGTCAGATCTACAGAGAAGGGAAGAATTTAAGATCAAACAAAAAACAGAAAACATTTCAAGATGTAAAATGGATAATTTTGATTATATTAAATTTAAAATTTTTGTGCAAATAAAACCAATGTAATCAAGATTAGAGGGGAAACAACAAACTTGGAAAAAATTTTATAACAAATTTCTCTGATAAAGGCCTGATTTCTTATATAGAGAGAAAACTACATCAAATTTATAAGGATAAAAGTCATTCTCCAAATGACAAATGGTCAAAGGATATAAACAAGCAGTTTTCAGATGAGAAAATCAAAGTTATCAATAATCATATAAAAATGTTCTAAATCACCTAGATTAGAAATACAAATTAGAACAATTTTAAGGGACACGTTTCCCTTATTAGATTAGCCAACATAACGGGGAAAGAAAGTGATAAATGTTAGAGGGGATATAGCAAAATTGGGACACTAATGTATTGTTGGTGGAGATGTGGACTGATCCAACAGAATGGAAGACAATTTGGAACTATGCCCAAAAGGCTATAAAACTATACATACTCTTACTCTTTGATTTAGTAATACTACTACTAGGTCTAAATCCCAAAGGGATCAAAAAAGGGAGAAAGGACCTACTTGTACAAAAATATTTATAGCAGCTCTTTTTGAGATGGCAAAGAATTGGAAATTATGGGTATGTCCATCAATTGGGGAATGGCTGAACAAACTGTGATATATATATATATATATATGTCAGTGATGGAATGCTATTGTGCTACAAGAAATGAGGAAGAGGATGATTTCAGAAAAAGTTAGAAAGATCAACATGAATTCATGCAGAGTGAAATAAGCAGAATCAGGAGGACATTGTAGACAATAACCACAATATTGTACAATGATCAGTTGTGAAAGACTTAGCTACTCTCAGCAATACAATGATTCAAGACAATTGTGAAGGATTTATGACTAAGTATACAATCCATCTCCAGAGAAAGAACTATTGGAGTTGGAATACAGATCAAAACATACTATTTTTCATTTTATTTTCATTTTGGCTTTGGTTTTATATGGATATTTACTCACGACAGTCAATAATATAGAAATATTTTGCATGATAATACATATATAACCCAGATCAAATTGCTTACCATCTTAAAGAAGTAAGAGGAAAGGGAGCAATGGAAATAATTTTGATCTTATAACTTCAGAAAATGTTTGTTGGAAATTTCTATTTTATATAATTGGGAGAATAAAATATATTTTTAAAAAGATATTCACAATTTAAAAATAAAAATAAAGTATTTGTATATACATTTTATCTCACCCTCTAGGTTATAAGAGCTTTTTAAAGAAAACAGTATGTTATTTAGTACTAATCAATTGCCTCAAGCATACTATGAACTCAATAAATCTTAAATTGAATCATATAGTTCAACATTTTATTTTGTAGAAGAAACTGAGGTTCAGAGAGGTTTATTTATCAAGACTCCTAATTAAGCAAACAAAGATTAATAATTTTATAATTTAAAATTTTTTCAAAGCTTTTTCACACATACATTACTATATATAACAAAATTCTGTGGGATTTGCAAACAGGTTGTGTTGGCTTTTAAGAAAAAAGCTTTTCCAAAGGTTTAGTAAAGACCCAATTAATATGTAGTATAACACAGAGGGGGAAAGTCAGGAGAATAGAAAAGTAGTAAATACTAAGAAAAACTTTACGAATTGAGTCTGAGCTATATTCTAGTAATGAGCAGAGAAAAATGAGGGTACCAAAATGGAGCAAATCTGATCATGAGTAGAAAGTAATGAAAACATAACACACAGACCTACATTTTTATTTCTCATCTAGTTTTCTTCACTTCTCTCTCTATTATTCAATCCACAGATGGAAATTCTCCAGACCCTATGTACATTATACTTAAACAAAGACACAACCAACAGAACTTTTCACAAACCACCAAATTTTATTAAGACTATCTCTCACTATACTTAAATAAGATATCACAAAGCATACCAATAGTATGCTTTATACCAATTACCTTTACAGTTCCAATACACAAAACTATACTTACCAACCAGTTCAACAACTAAAAGAATTAAATATTTGTCTTCACAAGAAATTCATAGACAACAAAGTGACATGTTAATTATTTTTAAAATTGTTAGTCTTAAATGCAAACCTGCTTAATACTCAAGAGAGAAGGTTCCCCAGCAGGTCTCTGTTCCAATCTTAATTTGAGACATTCATGGATAACGTTAAGAAGCACTCGACAAAGGACCAAGAATGCAGGTTCAAACGATGGCAAATCCATAGATTTCAGCTCCTCCCATGACACAGTGCTGCATTTTTGTTCTGATGAAGGTGTTGTGTTTGACAACTGTATATAATCTGAACACAACATGGGATATGGAAACTCAGAAAACTGTAACGAAAGCAAAATTAAACAAGATTAAGATGGTCCAGAAGAAATTAACAAAATTATGGTTAGGATATGAATGGGACATATTATTTCTTAGACTATCTTGGTAAATTTATATGCCACTGATTTCAAAAGAGAAATGATATGAACTTTGAAATCTAAGGGAAGTCTTTGGTTTGTTGATGATTTTTTTATTTTCCCAAAAAAGACTAAAAGGGAAATAAAAGGATCAACAGGCTATAAAACTTTGAAATAAAACTAAGTCATTTTTTTTTCTTCAAGAAAAGGTACTGCATAAAATAAGCAAAAATCACAAGCTGATTTAATATTTACAAACATTCAGACTAATTAATTATCAGAAGAGAATCAACATTTTTAAGGCTGTAAATAGTATTTTCCTGGTTACTTTAAAAATGAAATGACTCAAAATTCAAGAGAACTCTGAAGAACTAAGAGAATTATGGAATTATTTTAGATCAGACTGAAAAACCAAGTAAAGATTTATAAAAAAATAGATATTTAGACATATGGAGAAGTTAATAATGTTTGTCTCTTCAAGATTCTTTTCTTTTTCTTAAACTTCATTCCATTATTTTCTAACCCCTCATTCCCAAGCTACCATCCCCTTTTCTTCTCAGGTTGCTAAAGCCCATTTTGTAAATTCTGACATTCAGATGCTTGGATCTTAAAGAAATTTACTTGATAATCAAATTATAATTCTATAATACCACGTGTAAAAGTTTATACCTTAGTACTCTAAAATTTAGAACTCTTGAGATAAACCAGAACAACTTTATAAATGACTACAATAATAAAGGCATAATTCTACATTTATACTCCTCTATTAAAATCTACTTCAGTGTTTCAACAGAATCTGAATTACAAGTGAAAAGTTTTTTACAAAGGTTACATCTGATTCTTATTTCAGTTCTGAAAAGCAAATGTCTCACTGACCTCATAAATATATGGCTATATCATTTTACAGATTTAAAAACTGAGGCTAACCAAAGTTAAATGATTTGCCTGTGATCACACAGCTAATTAGTAACTTGGGCAAGTTTTAAACTCAGGTCTTCCTAACTCCAAGTCCAACAGTCAACTATGCCAATTACTTAGCTAATCAGATTCTAACTATTCTAAGCCATACAAGAACAAAAATCTACTTATTTTATGAAATACCAAACAAATAGTCATCCAGTCTATGATTCAAGACAAGATAGATTCCACATACATCATTTATATTCTGGATTTAATAATAAGAAACTATTAGAAGTATATTTTCAATAATTATTGCTTAAGACAAATTTGGTCAAGATATATCTTTTAAAGGTTTCTCAGAACATTTGTACATTTTCAATTGTTAAGTATTGGCATAAAGTAAAATAGATTAAAATAGATTTAAAATTTGACATGTGTTAATAACATACAAAGAACTCTTTATACAAACTTTCCTAACTACTTTTTTTGCTCCCCATATGCAGCATGGCAGAGTACAGAGGTTATTTCCCTGAAGTCAGTGAGCTTATTTTTGAAATTATGTTGATAATTCTATTTCAATACATTTAGTCTTCTTTGAAATTCTATGTATTTTATTTTATGCACTTAAAAATATTATTCTGAGAAGGGATCCATAGCCTTTACCAGACTGTCCAAAAAGTCCATCTGTCCATCTCTCTCTCTCTCTCTCTCTCTCTCTCTCTCTCTCTCTCTCACACACACACACACACACACACACACACAAACACACGCATTTAATAACCTTGGGATAATGAAATCATCAATGGACTTAGAATCAAAAGGCCTAAGCTCAGATCCTGTTACAGATACCTCCTATTTGTATGGCCTCAGGTTTCTTATCTTTAAAACAGATTTAAATACCATCTGATTTACAAAAGTGTTCCAATGATCATAACATACATGAAATGCTTTGTAAATCTTAAAGTACTATATAAAATATAACATTACTATCTACCTTAGTATGTGTAGAGTTATACTTACGTACCTCAATTTTCTTGTGGTAAAGTGAGAAGTATTTAAATTTCTCTACCCTCAGTTTATTCCTAATGTAAAAATTTAGACTTGATTTTGAAGATTCTTTCCAGTCTTAAATTTTCTGACCCCAGAACCCAGGATTCTGGTTAATTCCTGGTACCATGGTGCTTCTATTTTTGTTAGGTTTTTGTGTACCAACCTAGAAACATAACCATTATTTATAACTATTAAATGGATTACAATCACCAAACACTGGCTGATAAATGAACCATTAAAATATCATCTGTTTAGAATATGGTGGCTCCCTATAGTTACAAAGATTAGAATTAGAATGAAAAATGTATCCCTTTACAATCTAACTTCTGCTAAAGTTATTACTCAACTGAAACTGCTTTCCCCCAAATGGTCAGTTATTTCCTAATTACCCAACTTAATAGCCTTAATCCTCATTCTTCTTGACTGATCTTCAGTGTTTAATACTGTTGATCATTCCCTTTTCTTGGATGTTTTCTCTTTTTTGGGTTTTTCCCTATGTAAATTTATTGGTTTCTATGTTTCTCAGATTGCTCTTTCTAGACTCCTTGGTTGATCCATAACCTATTCCCTAATATCTGTGGTTGTTCTTTAAGACCGTCCTTGTTCTCGTTTATTCTCTCTCTCTCTCCAACCTTATTCTTAGTGAACTAATCAATTTCCCAGAATTTAATGGCCATCTCTGTGTGGATGATTCTTAGATCTACATATCTAAGCCTAGTCTCTGGTCCCATATTACTAAGAGTTTATTCTACATCTTCAACTGGACATACTGTAGGTATTTCAAATTCAACACATATAAAAAACAAGACATTATCCTTTCTCTCCACTCCAACCTTCCCAAGCATCTATCTTCAAGATTTCCTTGTTTCTGTCTAGGGAACCTAGACTTGTCACTCTTCCAATCACCTCGACTTGTTATAAATTCTATCCTTCACCTCACATATCTAACTACAGCACCATTTAATAGTGAACTATTAACTCAATATCTCTTGCATTCTTCCCCTTCCCTAGCCACAACCCCAGTTTAAGTTCTCATTAATTCTTGTCTGGATTACTGCAATGAACTCCCATACCTTTCTGCATTAGGTTTCTCCCTTCTCCAACCTAGCTTCTACATAGTTGCAAAACTGATATTCCTAAAGCCTGATAGGTCTGATTATGCCACTCTATATTCATTAAACTTCAGTGGCTATTAAATCTAGAATAAAATATAATGTTTGACATATAATCAAATATATTTGACATTTAAAACTCTACACAATTTGGCTTTTACTTACCTTTCTAGCTTTTAATACATTATTCCCCTGCTCTTAACACTAATTTATAGTCAAGTTGGGTTTCTTGCCATTCATCAAACAAAATAATACATCACCATCTTTACACACTTGCAGAGATTGTCTCCTCATCAACCCCCTCAATGTCTGGGATGCACTCCCTTCAACCTCTACAGCTTAGAACTTTTAGCTTCTTTCTAATCTCAGACCAAGTACCACCATCTACATAAGCACGTTCCTTGAGCGTACTCTTGCCCTAAGCTAGTAATACCACCCACCCAAATTATATTGCATATATATTTTTATAATACAAATTGTTTCCTTGAGACATTTTGTCTTTATATTCCTTGAGCTTTACAAAGTACTTGGCACATAGAAAGCATTTAATAATCTCTCAAGATTAATGCTATCCAATATGCAAAGTGATTCTCTTAGTTATTACATTATGTCTTTGAGCTTATAAAGGATGAAATAAAAGATCCTACTTTAATCATGTAAAAAAAATCCCAAGCTTATTAATTGGTATTGATTGTTGATATGTTAAAATAAGTTGAAAATTACATTTAAACAAAAATTTATTATTAGAAGGGCAGTACTAATTAAAATGTATATTCCTGGGCAATTTTTAAATAATGTGGCCAAATTTCAATAAAAGGTAAAGAATATGGTAAAACACAAAGTACAGAATGGTCTCCTCCATACTTATTCACTTCTATTCTAAAGACAGAAAAAATGTAGACTGTAGAATTTTAACTCGTTGAATGAAGAGCATGTTGCTATAAAGCTAATGGGACAATCAAGTTGTAGTCTCCCAATGACTTATAATTTCAGAGATGCTTTATTTTTATTTCTGGATGATAATCATCTGTAGTCAGTGGCTCTTACCTCCAAATAAATATAATGGTTTGGAATACTTTCTTGAAAAACAAGTAGCTGCAAATATTTACAACAACAATACTCATCATCAAATTATAGCATGCATAAACTTACTACATATTTCTTCATAATTTAAGAAAGATATCCTTATGCCATGTGCCATACGTAATATAAAGTAGTTGCTGTGACATTAACTTCATTAAAAATTTTGGATATTCTGTTCATAGCAGATTCAATGACTATTAAAATAAGCTAATTTCTTACCAAAGAAATTATAAAGTTTCTCCTCAAACTCAAAAATATAAAGTAACTCATTTTGAAAGAGTAGTTTCTTGATGCTTTTTACATTGTAATAAGAGCTAACATTTACATTGTTTTATACTTTATAAAACTGGTTAGATTTACTGACAAATGAGCCAATGTGAATTAGACAATGCATGTAATATTATTCCCATTTTATTACTGAGGAAATGGCCTTACAGACTCAAAATGCTAATTAAGAAGAGGAAGACAAAAAACTTACATTCATAAAGGGCTGCATAGTTCACAAAGTTCTTTGCTTACAATAAGCCAGGAGGCAGGCAGTGACTTAAAATTTATGGTGTCATTAATATAGACTTGAAAGAGATTCTTATAGTCACATTGTCCAAATCCCTAATTTTACGTGAAGTCCAAAGTGTTTTGCCCAAGGTCACAAAGAGTGGTCAAGAAAGGATTTGAAACAGGACCTGGCTTCAAATCCATTCTTCTTTCAACTCTGCCCATTCTTTTTTTGTCCTTGAGTCTGCTAGTAAATGGTGAAGTCAGGATTTGAAGCCAGGTTTTCTGACACAATTATGCCAAAGTAGTCACCCAACAGGGACAGTAGAGTAGAGTGGCGTAGTTTTTAGGTTAGCAGTCCAGAAAACATGGATTCAAATCCTACCTCTTCCACTTAATAGCTATGTGGCCTTGAACAAGTTACTTCTCCTCTGGACCTCATTTTCATCTATAAAATAAGAGTTAATAGTACTTGAAATGCCTAATTCACAGGATTGATATGAGTATCAAATAAGATCATGAATTTAAGATGTTTTGACAACCTTGAATATTTGTAAATCTTCATTCTGATTAGAGTATCATACTCTATTACCAGAATTTTCACCCAATTATTCAAGTAAAAATTAATATTGCTTCCTTCCTAATATTCATTCCTTCATTGTGCATATATAACATACCAGGAATCTATAATTAATATGCTGGATCAAGTGTATATAACCCTTCACTTCAACTAAAAGAGATATGCAAACCTATATATTCCCCCTTACTGTGGCCTTAGACTCATACACACGAGCGGTACTTTATGCATAATATAATCTCATTTTAAATCAACTCATCTTCTTTATTTATTTTTTATAGGTTCATTACCAAAATGGAATATACCACAAATAACAAACAAAAAAAAAACCTTTCTAAAATATCTATGAACATTAGAACAGACAGCTATCAATAACTTTAAAGATTTCCAACAATGGTGATTCAACATGTAGTGTTAGTTCATCCCAATATTTACTGTAATTTCAATTCCCTTACTGTAAAGAACTTCTTATGTGTTAAAATATAAGCCAAAACAATCCCTATTTCAACTTAAGACTCATTTCCTCATTTAATTTTATATAAAAATAGTAATATAATAAAGATGACATATATATGGCCTTAGATCTAGTATTCTGTACTTCTGAATGGCGATGGCTGTGGTGTTATTTAATTAGAAAACTTGAGTTCCCATCATGACTATGCCATCTCTGTGTGTATACAGAGGTACCACCATCATCACCACAACCTTGACTATACTGTGTTTATGTATATGTAGTATATACAGTTATATATGTCAGCCCTTCTTTTCTTTTTAACTAGGCAATGAGGGTTAAGTGACTTGCCCAGGGTCACATAGCTAGGAAGTGTCTGTGCCCATATTTGAATCCAGGACCTCCCTCTCTAGGCCTGGCTCTCAATCCACTAAGCCACCCAACTGTCTACTGCCCCCCACCCGCAACTTCTTTTCAAAGATAAAGATGTTTGTCCTACAGCACAGGACCTCCTTTCCAATCCCAATTCATCCTTCTGGCCTCATGCAGCTTCTATGTAGGAGATATTATTTCCATTATATATTATCCTCAATTTAGTTTATTTCAGCAATATGTTGATGAGTAATCAAGGAACAGACAGAAGATTCACTGTCAGAACATGAGTTTCAACTTTAGCTCACTCTCTTACTACATGTGTCTCTCTGGACAATTCACTTAACTACTTTGCAAAAGGGAGGGTTTGGATTTAGTGACCTCTAAGGTCCCTTCTACTGCACATTTATGAAGGCTACCTCTGCCAGCAACAACAATGCAGTGTTATCTCAAAATTAGTTTTTTATCAACTGAGACTTCCACTCCTGCTTGTTTTTTTTTTTAAATTTTCTTCTCATTTTGTCTGTCTTTAGGCTACATTTGAATTAGTGACTTTCTTCCCCTCCTAAATACAACTTACACTTTGTTTAATGTCCTTCTTTCTTATAGATTAATTTGTACTAGTCATCTTGAAATATTTTTATTATATAAATATTATGTAGCTTACTTTTTTACCTTATAAAATGTTTTAAGATTTTTATTCCATTTAATTTTCATCAAACAAGAATATTTAAATTTCATTTAAATCATTTATTTAAAATGAAGGACTTTTAAATTGAAAAGATAATTAGCACTTATTTATAGAAACACTATGAGAAAATACCACTACAAGGAGGTAAATGCTAAATTAATAAATACACATTCAAACTGACAAGAAACATGAAATTGTGAAAACTATAATCTCTTTTTAGTGTCCACCAGAAACCTACCTCCAAAGGATGATCACTCTTAACCAATGCTATACGGGCCCTTTGTAAAGAACCATCCATTAGCTTGTGAAGTCTTAAAATTAATTTCCTCAAACCCATCTGTTTGAGCGCTTTGTCTACGAATGGCCTATATATAGAAGTTAGACAGTATCTACTATAGCCTGCTTCAGCACTGTACTCTGATGTTCCCCAGGCAACTGATTCATCTTCAGATTCGAGTCTGTCAAACTTCTTAGAAAAATGGTCCTGTGGCAGGAGGTCAAAACTGCTTTCCATAGCCTGTCTGAGGTCTTTTACACTCTGATCCAAGATGTGTTCTTCTTCACTTTCATCAGTGGTAGCATCTAATTCCTTCACTTCTCCTTCTGTGTCATTTCCCTCCTCCTCTGGTTCCGTGCCTTTGGATGGTCGGGGAGAAGGTATTTCAAACACTGGCCAGCCAATGTCAGATAAATTCTTGATGCCCAAAACAGTTCCCATAATCCTTAGTTTCTGATTTAAGTCTTTTGTAATGTTTAGCCACAAACAGAGTGCCTGCACTCTGTCTTGGAAATCTTTCGCGGCATATTTTTCATAGTCTTTTTGAAGAGCTTGCAAAGAGGGATAAAGTGCTTCTATGTATTCAAGCAGCTCCATTATCCGCTTTACCTGCTCAAATGAGACCCGCTGGCGTTGGAGATGTTCATGATAGTTTGAATAACCCATAGCACTGATTCCATGGGGTGCTCTACACTGTCCTTCCATTGAAGTACCATTAAAACTAGCTCCATTTCTCACACACGCAAAATTCCCATAATTTACTTTGAATGTGAGGATTTCGTTAATAATATCAGGGATGGCTTGGCGGGCAGTATATAAAAAAAGGTCCTGGTCATTAATGGTCCGTCCTGCATGCCAGGCTTGTAACTCAAGCCAAATAAGTTCATTGGATCGGTTAAACCAGAAAGCAGATGTGTTTTCCTGTCCTCTCTGTTCCCTGTCTTTTTTCTTTGAGACTGAGGTAAGCTTTAGTAGAAGTCGCAAAGTTTCAAAGAATTTTAAGCGTTCCAAAGGACAATCAGTCCTAGAAGTCTGCCGTGCAGTTCTGGCTATAGGCATAGGCATAGAAACTGGAAGCTTAGCATTGCTACAGCCAAGGCTAAGGTAAGGCTTATTTAGATCAACATCCGGAATTGATTTTTTTGGTAAAGATCCACCCACTGAATCTAACATGAATGAGCACTGTACATTTTTTTTATGATCCCGTTCCGTTGTTCTAAGAGTGGCTCGAATCTTTTTCTCTTGCTTATAGCTGTGTTCTTCCACATTCTCTACTGTTTTGCCAGTGTCTTTGTGAGGAAGCTGATTTGGTGCATTCATTTTTTCTATAAGAAAACATAACAAAATAGCATTAATTCTAAAAATATATATGCCAGAATAAATAAGGTTGCTAAAAACCTTGGACTTAGAGTCAGGAAGATCTGAACCCAAATCCTGCCTCAGACATTTAGCAGTTGTATATAGCCTTGGACAAGTAAGTTAATGTCTCTCAAACTTAGTCTCTCCTCTGTAAAATAGGGATAATTATAGGATCTACTTCATGGGATTGTTCTAAGGGTCAAAAGAAATAAAATATTTAAAAAGTGTTGCAAACATTAAAATGCTATGCGCACATATCAGCTATAATTATTATATAAATTATATTATACTATATGCAAAATAGTAAACAGTCACAACTAGATCAAATATTTTTTAAATCCTGATTGTTATTTGTTACAGTTTCTTGTCTTTTATATTACCTGAAACTTCTAGATTCTGAAAATTAGGTAGAAATTAATGTTATCAAAAATTTCTAAGTTCTCAACTTTTATAAGACTTATTAACCTTTTCTAAAGCATAGCAAATATATTTTATGATTTCTTTTCATATCACCTAATGATGATTTGAAGCTAATTTCTCTTATCTATATCCAAAATTATAGAAGACATATCACTAAAGTAAGAAAATATAGGCATGCAAACCAATAGTCACAAATTCACCAACATTTCACTAATTTTTGCAAAACTTAAAAAAACAAACAGGTAACAAAGATATGTTTAACTTATTTTGATTCTGGCAATTACTTTTAAAACATAGGAAAAAGGGCAGGTGCTTGTCAACAGTATAGCATTTATAAGCAGCTTCTCTCTGCATTATCTTTTATATTATGGATATTTAAAGACATAGTGCAATACTAAAAGGATGCAAGATTTTGAATGGATATGAGGCTGCTTACCTTGCTGCCTCTGCTGAGTGATCTGTTCACAATGAAATAAGAGTTCTAGTAGAAATAATTGGAAGAAGAATAAATAGCTTAGAAGAGAAAGTGTTAAGCCTTACCTAAGTAATGGACTCCCTGAAAACTAGAATAGATGAAACAGAAATCAATTATTCCATGAGACAACAGGAAATATTAGAACAAAAATTAAAAAATAAATTTAAGATATTTGATATAAAAACAAATGACCTGGAAAACAGGTCAAAGAGAAATAATTTAAGAATTGGATTTCTTGAAAAACTAGAATTTTTTTAAAAGCCTCAATGCTATGTTTAAAGAAATCTTAATTTTAAATTGTCCAGATCTATTGGAACCAAAGAGCAAATTGAAGATAAAAAGATCGACCTAATATCTCCTGAAAGAAACCACAAAAGGGAAAAAAAAAAATCCAAGGAATGTTGTAGCCAAAATCCAGGGGGAAAAATACTGTAAGCAGCCAGAAAGCAGTTTGAATATTAAAGGACTGGTGCCAGAATCACCTGGCTGTTCTAAATGAGAGGGAATTCTGGAATACAATACTCCAAAGGCAAAAGACACTGGCTTACAACTAAGAATAATTCACCCTGCAAAGCTGAATATTTTTTTGTGTGCGTACTTGTATTTATTCTGTATATGTTTTTATATGTACTTATTGTCTCTCCCACTGGAATTTCATTCTTTGCACTTTTATCTCCACAGCACTTAGAACAATGCTTGGAACAAATTAGGTGCTTTACAAATCTGTGCCAATTTTAAAAATCAGCAAATTAATAATCCCCCTCACATACCCTGAAAAAGAAATTTTGGAAATCAAAAGACAGATAAATAAAACTGAAAATAAAAGGAACATTTAGTTGATAAGATAAACAAAGTAGAAATAATTTTTTAAAAAGTATTTCTGATAAAAATGATCATAGCTGAATAGGACTTCTAAAATACAAAAGAGGCAAGAGAAACCTAGGAAAGTAAATTTATTTGAGGAAATGGAATCGGGTGTATGAGGAATAGTGTTAACATTTTTAATAGGAGGAGAATGACTCTTCAGAATCCTAATGCCTGGTTTTCTTTTTTGAGGGGAGAAAAAGGGGATTAAGAGAGTTGTAGACTTTGACACCATCCAACATCCTCTTCTTAAAGGGCTTCTTTTTAAAGGGCTCTGTCCTGGACCCTCTTCTCTACTTCCTCTATACTACTTCACCTAGTGATCTCATTACCTCTCATGGATTCTATTATCATCTCTATTTTGATGATTTTCAAATCCACTTATCCACTTTGAACAGTCAGATGACCTCCACTTTTGCATCGCTAATTGCCTTTTAAATATCTCAAATCTGATTTCTAACAGCCACCTTAAGCTCAATGTGTCCAAAACTGAATCATCTTTCCTCCTAAAAGCTCCCTTCCAAACTGCTCTATTACTGCCAAGAGTAGTACTCCCATTAGTTCTAGTTGCTCCAACTTGAAGCCTAGGAACTATTCTCAACTCCCAACTCTTTTACCTCCCAAAACGTAACTTATTCCCATGGGCTGACAATTTCATTTTTGCAACAACTCTCCAATGCATTTCTCTCTCTAACACTATCCCAACTCTAGTACAGGCCCACATTTCTACATGTCTTGACTATGGCAACAGACTGTGTTGAGCTTGCCTCAAGTCTCCCCACCCCAATCCATTCTCAAATCAGCTACCAAAGTAACTATCCTAAATCACAAATCCAGCCATATCCCACCCCACCCATCAAATCAGCAAATTAATAATCCCCCTCACATACCCTGAAAAAGAAATTTTGGAAATCAAAAGACAGATAAATAAAACTGAAAATAATAATAATAATAAATTCTTTAGCACCTCCAAGACTGAATACAAAATTCTCTGGCATTCAAAGCCCCTTATAAAACAGTTCCTCTGCCATTTCCAATCTTCACTTTTCAGCAACCCCTCCTCCCCACTACACACCAACCCCATACCCATATTCTGACATAGTGAAAATGTTCCCCTTTTGGTTTCTTGAACAAGACACTCCACCTCTTGGCTCTAGGCATTTTCTCTGACTGTTCCTCATGCCTGGAATACTCTCCCTTCTTCTACCTCCTGCTTTCCCTGGCTTCCTTCAAGTCCCAGAAAAATTCCCTACAAGAAGTCTTTCCCAATCCCGCTTAATCCCAAATGCCTTCCCTCAATTGATTATTTCCTTGCTTATCACAATAAAGAATATGTTGTTGTACCCCAAAATACATACCAAAAAGTCTCTGTTACCCTTTGAATTGGGCAATCTATCATTCCCTGTCCCTAGAAGTCTCTGCTCATACCAAGCCCAGATCCTTCCCTGGATCAGCCTCTTCCAGCCCCTCTTCCAGCCCCTCTTCCAGACATGCCTTTACTAGAATTATATATGTAATCACTGGCCAGCTAAACTTTAAGCCTTTTAGCATTGGGCTAATTTATTCACATGCACATGTAGGTCCTTGCTTAATAAATATTACCTTAATTTTACAGGCACTATATCTCTCAGGTTTGCTTCCTGTTCTGTGAAAGAGGACCTGGGTCTCATAGGAATTCTGTGTTTGGCACAGTACTTCTCAGGTTTCTTCCCCATCAGGGGAAGAAAGAGCTAAGGTCTGTAGAGTTTGTACAACGTGGACATTTTCATGTGAAATAGACAAAGGAAAATTAAATACAGACATACAGAGTTTGGTATAAAAATACCTAAAACTCAATAGGGAAATAAACAGGGAAGGTGGTAGAGGACTAAGGGTGAGAAAAATACCAGGGAGGTATACCAAGAAGAATAGACTCCCAGATGCTGAAGGACAGAATAAAAAAGGTGATTAGAGGAAAAAGTAAATCTAAAATCTAAGAAGGTATCCATCAATTGGGTAATGGCTGAATATTGGCTAAAATGAATGAATGGCTAAAGAATTATGAAAAGGATGATTCTGAAGAAACTTAAGTAAAATAAAATGGTGCAAAATGAACAGAACCAGAATAATTCATGAAGGCTGACAACTTAGAAAAACTTAAGGATCCTCATCAAGGCAATGTGTGCTATGTCTCCAGAGTACCTATGATGTTATCTACCCACTTTGTGACAGAGGACTCAAGGTAAAGAAAAAAGTGACATACATTTTTGGATATAGTCATGCTTAATGACGCTCATATGTTACAAGAGTTTTCAAATTTTTTCTGTCATTCTTTTGGTAACTGGGGAGAGACAGTTTTGAAAGTAATAGATGAAATTATCTACTTTAAAAAAACAAGCAGTAGGAAATAAAAGATCAGTTTCACATACAATCCTCTTATTATGTTGTATATATATATATATATGTATATATATATATATATGGAATATATATGGAATGTCTTTTTTGTTTCTTAAAGTTCATATTTTTAAAAAGGGATGTAATCATTGATTTAATACGCAAAGGGAAGAAGAATAGGGAATAAGAATAATATCAAGTTTATAACTTTTAGTTATCCAACTGAGCTTTTGTGCCAGGGCCAGGTTCTACACCTCCTGTATTTTTGCATTGGCTGGTCAGCCCTGCTTAGTCCCTTGCATTCTTGAGCTGAATCCAGTCTCCTGGGGTTAGGCCTCCTTGGATCTGAGGTCCAGAGCACTCTATCTTTAGAGTCCCCTTGTAGTATCTCAAGGGAGAATGCTAAGGACCTTGTACCCCCTAAACAACTGTAGAGTTAACAACAAAGGTAGTTTGGGAAGGAGATCACCAAGGGTTGGGGAGGGTAAGGATGAGGGGAGGGAATGAGACCAGGGAAAGCTTCATGTATAAGATATTGTTTGAGTTATATCTTAAAAGAAGAGAGAGAGAGTATATTCCAGACACATGGGATAGTCAATGCAATTAAGGTGATAACTGTTGGAGTAGAAAGAAGAGATCAGATGCAAGAGATGTGATCACTGATTCAATATACAGAGGGAGGAAGAGTGATGAACCAGTGCAAAGGAGGGAACAGCCTGGCTGGGTCTCAGAAAGTGAAAAGTAGAATATTATTCATTGATACTTTAAAATCTAAACAGGAATTTATATTTGATGCTAGTAGCAATAGGAAATCACTAGAGTTGACTGATAGCAGACATTTGGTCAAATTAGATCTTTGTGAAAATTACTTTGGCAGAAACATATATAACACTGATGGACTGTTAACGGTAAGCAGCTCAAGATAAGGCAACTAATTTGTTGGTCATTGCAATATTCAGATGAGAACTGGTGAGGGCATGAACTAAGGAAGTAGTTAGTGGAATGAAAGGGTTTCATGCAAAAAAAAAAGATGTAAGTGATAGAAATAGCAAGATTTCACAACTGATTAGATATGTGAAGTGACATAGAATGAGGGTTCTGATATAATTCCAAGTTTATGAAGCAAGGAGATTGGAAGAATAGTACTGCTTTCAACAGAAATAGGTAAGTTTATATGGGGGAAGGGTTTTTCAGGAGGAAAAACAATGAGTAAAGTTTTAGACATAGTGCATTTAAAATGTCTCCAAAACTTCCCATTTGAAATATCAAATATGCAATTAGTGATATGGAAGCACAGTAGAGAGAATAAGAATGGATTATGCATATACCCATATAGATTTACATAGATGTGTCATCTGCATAGAGATGATGAGGTTAGCAAAAGACAGAATGTAGAGAGAGGGGACAAGAATGACTAGGATAAAACCATGGGAAACAGTTTAAGGGAATAACAAGGATGAAAAACCAGCAAAAAGACTGAGAAAGAGCAGCCAGACAAGCAGGAAGCACATCAGGAAAAAAACAATGTCATGAAAACACAGAGGAGATCAACAGTGACAAATGCACTAGACAAGTCAAGAAGAATAAAGAATGAGAAAAGACCAGACTTGGAAATAAAGAGATCACTGACAGGAGACAGCAGTTTCAATTGGCTAATAAGAGCTGAAGCCATACTGCAGCAGGTAAAGGAGTGCAGAGAAAGTATAGCTAGCAAGGGTAGATAGCTTTTTCAAGGAGTTTGGGTAAGAAAAGGAAGAAAGAAAACAGGACGAATTCTTAAGACAGAAGGTCTAGTGAAGCTTGTACTTGTTAAGAGAGTCAGGTATGTTTAAAGATAGTAAAGAAGTAATCAGCTGAATGAAGGAAGATGTTGAAGATTCGAAAGAAAAGGGTATGACAGGATGTTAGGGAAGATGGGATCAAAGGCACATGAGAAGGCTTAGCAAAAGTCTGGGGGAAAAAAAGGAGAAAGTAGGAATTTGTGAATTTGTTTCAGAATAATGAATTTGTTAGAAGTTGCATTACTTTCTTTTGTTAACGTAAGTGTTCAGAGATATAAATTATCCCTAAGGACTGTTAGCTAAAACCAATAAATCCTGTATCATTGTTAACATTTTCTTCAATATAATTTTTACTGTTTTCACGATTTGATATTTAATTCATTCTTTAAGAAAATACATAGTTTCATTTGGTCTCTTATTTTTATTTCACTTATTGGTTTTAAGTAAATATAATTTTATTCTATTATATTTTATAAAAGATACTTTTGTTATTTTTTATTTTAATTTTGAATATTTTCCCATAGTTACATGTTTCATGTTCTTTTCCTCTACCCTAACCCCTCCCCCCCAACCCCAACCCCTCATAGCTGATGCACAATTCCACTGGGTTTTACATGTATCATTGATTAAGACCTAATTCCATATTATTGATATTTGGACTAGAGTTATCATTTAGTGTCTACATCCCAAATAATATCACCAATCAGCCCATGTGTTCAAGCAGTTGTTTTTCTTCTGTGTTTCTCCTCCCACAGTTCTTCCTCTGAATGTGGCTAGTTTTCTTTCTCATAAGTCCCTCAGCCTTGCTCTGGATCCTTGCATTGCTGCTAGTAGAGAAGTCCTTTATGTTTGATTATACCACAGTGTATCGGTCTCTGTGTACAATGTTCTCCTGGTTCTGCTCCTTTCACTCTGAATCAATTCCTGGAGATCATTCCAGTTCACATGGAATTCCTCCAGTCATTATTCCTTTGAGCACAATAGTATTCCATCACCAACAGATACCACAATTTGTTCAACCATTCCCCAATAGAAGGACATTCCCTCATGTGTTAGTTAAAATCACTTGGGGTTCTATTTGGAAATATTGAGCCTCAAGATATGTAGTGTTTGACAAACTTCCTGTGGACATGTGGGGGACTTTGAGACTACATCTTCCATGATCCAATGGGTTTCCAGTTTCTGAGGGGATGACGTGCTCTTTTTGGCTGTGTAGCGAGGATGGCACTGGCGGTATCTTGGAAGAGCTTTTATCGGGTGCTTGGTCTAATTATATACTTTATCAACATGGCCATGGCTTTAATTAAACTATTAATTTCTCTTATAATATCAGCCTTTATCATTTTTAATCATTACACTCATTTTCCAATTTTTTTGCCACCACAGAGCACAGCTATAAATATTTTTGTACAAGCAAAAGATATTTATTATTGAACAATTTCTAGAAAGCATATAAATGAGGCTGAAAAAATAAGCATATTCTTTAAGATTCCCATTATATCTAGTTTTAAAAACATTCTGTCAAGATCCTTTATTTTTTGTTTATGTGCTAGATTTACTTAAGTATGAAACAAATCTATATAGCTGAATGGGTAGTGCTAGGAACAAGATTTAAACTCAGCTTTTTCTTGACTCCAATAACAATATTCTTTGCATTACATACACCATGTCATTTCAGTGACTATGGTATACTTTATTTTTGTATCACCAAACTGCCACAATGGTCAGGAAGTTTGCCTAAGTCAAAATAAATTGAAAGGCCTCTGACATAAGCCAACAGACAGTAAATCACCTAATCTTTCATTGCCTCAGGCAACTCTAAAACTTTAAATAGCTTGAATATTGCCTAATCTGCTTTAATAGAGCTAGTTTTCCCCTTAAACCAATGAAACAGAAATACAATAGGGAAAAAAATCCCCAGATCAGTACTTTGGGCATGGTAAAGTTTTTTTTTTGTTTTTGTTTTTTTACCCTTGTACTTAGGTGTATTGTCTCATAGGTGGAAGATTGGTAAGGGTGGGCAATGGAGTCAAGTGACTTGCCCAGGGTCACACAGCTGGGAAGTGGCTGAGGCAGGGTTTGAACCTAGGACCTCCCGGCTCTAGGCCTGACTCTCACTCCACTGAGCTACCCAGCTGCCCTGGGTAAAGGTTTAATAAATATTTAATGAACTACTGACTTTTTATAAGTAAAGCAATATCAACAAACATTTATTAAATGCTTCCTGGTTCTATGCTTAGTCCTGTGGATAAAAAAAAAAAAAGATTAAAAAAAAGATTCCCTTACCCTCGAAAAGAGCATTTTAGTAGGAGAGAAAAACCTGGAAATAACTAGAGTCCATCAGACTGTAAACTCCTCGAGGGCAGGGACTGCCTTTTGCCTCTTTTTGTATCCCCAATGCTCTGCATGTTTAGCACATAGTAGGAGCTTAATAAATGGTTATTTTTAATTGATTGGAGATAAGTCAGAATATATGGAAGAAGCAAAGCTGGGAACTAAGCAATGCCTTTGGTAGAAGGTGGCTTTTGAGGAAATCTTTTGAAAGAAGCCAGGGAGATAGGGGTAGAAATGAGGGGGTGGGGGGAATATTCCAGTGTGGATGTCAGTTCAAAAAAATGGACCTTTCAGAGGGCAAATCACATACTGGGAAAAGTATGACACCGATGCAGCTAAAATGTATAGTATGTCTAGGGAAATAAATTTTATCAAAGCTGGAAAGGTAGGAAGGCATCAAGTTATAAAAATAACTAATATCTAAATTCTCTTCCCCCTTCCTGCCCTGGTGACTCCCAAGGCAAAGACCATAGTCCTTGGAATTCCTTTAAGTTGAGATAGACAAAGATATATACCTCCAGACCACACCTGGGCAGTGTAAGCCCTGAGGGTCTGGGACAGACCCTGCACCCAATGAATGCCTGAGTACAAGGAGTCATGTGCACACTACTGGGAAAGGATACAAAAGGGCGGGAA
The DNA here is from genome assembly GCF_016433145.1 of Gracilinanus agilis. NCBI lineage: Eukaryota > Metazoa > Chordata > Mammalia > Didelphimorphia > Didelphidae > Gracilinanus > Gracilinanus agilis. The sequence goes on along the minus strand of NC_058133.1, from coordinate 425,037,705 downwards.
TTGGGGTACTCAGGAGCAGCCTCCCATGGCTGTTCCACTCATGCTGTTTTGCTGGCCATTAATCCTATCTTACTAATAAATCTTTCTTTTTACTTTTAAGCTAAGTTTGGAGTCTTCTCATTCTTGAGAATGGTTTCCTTCCTGAACCCAGGGGTTCACCATTTGTACCCCTATAACAACAGGAGGCAGAGATGAGGAAGTGAGAGTATTCTAGGAATGGGAGACAGAAAAAATTTCTAGAGCTAAAAGATGCAATGTCTTGTTCATGAACAAGTCAGGAGGCCACTGTCACTGGATGGACCTGTAGGGGGTAAAGTGTAAGGAGATTGAAAAGGTAGGAGGAGGCTAGGTTATGCAAGACCCTGAATGTCAGAGTGCTTTGTATTTGCTCCTGAAGGAAAGAAGGAACTACTGGAGTTTACTGAATAGGGAGTGGCATGATTGGACTTGTGTTAAAGGAAAATCACTTTTGGTGGCTGAATGGAGAATAGACTAGAACTGGGATATTCTGACTATCAGGCAAAGTCCCTCAGAGGTGAGGGTAAGAGATTTGAGGAGACACAAATAAGTTTGGAATAGCCACTGCAGTGAGTAGGATAGTATATAATAAAGGAGAATAATAATAGTATTGTCTCAATAATAAAGAATTGTTTTGCAGTCCAGGTGAGATTAAAATAAATTCACCAGGGACTTGTCCATTAGTTTTCCAGTTCCATTCATTAGCATGTGAATAGGACTGATAAAAGCTGATATTTTGAGTAATCCAGTGCTGGGGTCTGGCAAAATGTGATGAATGACAGAATAGGAGGATAAGAGATTCAAAAGCAGAATAGTAAGGAATTGAACTGGTTTGCCAAGAGGTTGTGATAAGGAAAGGAACATAGCCAGTACAAAGGTGATAGTCTGATAGAAAACAAAGGGATGGAGGGAATGAAAGTCACTGTGAGGACAGAGGGTTAATGGTCATAAGCCACAGGGGAAGATAGGATGATAAATATTATACTATTTAATAATTCAAAATAATATTATATGATCATATATTAGACAAGTTCTCCCTTTACATAAATTTGCATTAAGCAAATTCGACTTTGCATAAAGAATTCTAAAAGAAACTTGCATTCCAAAAAAATCACCTACATTAACTCAACTATTCAGTACTGTGCTCTCAGGAGTGGAAACACTCCTGGCCCCTTGGCTAGTTACTCTGTGGTCTCTCCCAAATAAAAAACAAACAAGAAAATTTAAAAACCTCCAAGTGAAACCAGAACTGACTTGCAGAGAGACCACCACCACTGCCACCACCAGATAAGGGGGCTTAGCTTGAGACCTCTGGTGCTGAGAGAAGAGACCTTTGCCCTGATCCATCCAGCTGCCCTAGTCTACATTCAGGTACCACATATCTGTCTTCTGGCACTGCATATTCTTCTTCCTGCTCTTGTTTCTCTGTCTCTGGCCCCTGTGTATTCTTAAACCATGTGTCTGCCCCCTTCCTGCCTTCCCTATGTCTGCCAGCAAATATCCACCTTATGTAAAAACCATTTTGCTTAGACTTCTACAGAAGTGTTCATTTACTTAAGACAAGAATTATTTATAACCAGATAAATACATTTCAGAGTTTTTCAAATGGAAGGCAAACATTTCTAGGTAATAGCAAGATCAAAGGTATGCCTCCTTCTGTGTGGGGTTGATGTGGAGTGAAGTAGGTCATGAGAAGTGAGTAGACTAAGGAACTAGGAAATTATGTATTTGAGTTGATATTTATGTTGAAGTTGTCTGCTAAAGCAGGAGCTAGGGCAGAGAGGGGGACTATGAAAGACTATGGATCAGCAACCGAACTCACTGAAGAAAGCAGAATAATAGGGAGAGTCAAAAGTTAATATTTAATACTATAAAATATTCCAATGTATATTTAATAAAATTATCTTACCAAGAGAGTAGAAATAGATTTGGAGTCAAGTTTCCAGGTCTTTGCACTGGTCACCTCCCATTCCTAGAATGTACTTTCTCCTCACTTCTACTTCTGAAAATATGTTTTCCTTCAAGACTTAGCTAAAAGCACTACTTTATACATAAAGCCTTCCCTGACCCTCCCAGTGGTTAGTGTCCTTTCTCAAAACCATCTTGAATTCATGTTGCATACATATATATATTTATCCATAGTGTGTTGTGTATACTCATATATATGTGTACATATATGCACACCCATAAGTATATATAAATACATACCCACCCCTCCTCCTTTCTCACTAGGCTAAACAACTTTGTGATTTCTCCGACTCCTCCACCATACCCCAGGAAGCTCATTATAGAGAGAATCTCATCATCCAGCAAGATCCTATCAGCCTTGGTAATCTACCTTATATAAATTTAATATAATATATATAATATGATATATATATAATAAAAAATATATAATTTTGCCTTTCTGACTGGAAAGTAGTGTATGTGAACTTCAAATAGGGAATTTAACACAGAGCATCTTATTTTTCATCTCGCTATGCAACTCCTTTGACTTCTCACTACCTTCTTCTCTCTCAACCTCTTCAAAGTGTCCCCCCATAAGTCTGTAAGCACCTTGAGGGCAAGGGCTGTTTTCAGTTTTTTCTGTATTTGTATCTCTGGAGCTTAGCACAGTGCCTGGCAAATAATAGGCACTTAATACATGTTTGCTGAATGCTATAAGAAATATCTTGTATTTCAGATTTTGGCAGAAGCATTTGCTTAAGACCTACTATGTTCAAGGAACTGTGCTTGTCAATTTGGAAAATTTTTGAAAAAAGGAAGAATCTTTTTTCTCAAGAAGCTTGCAATCTAGCAGAAGAAACAAGGCAAACATATCCAAAATTAAATAATATGAGTTATAGATAGGTATTAATGTATATACATATATATATATATAAACAGTGAAAGACTATCATCAATTTGAAAAAAGACACAACTCACTGAATTAAAACAAAAAAGTTTTTAAATACAGTTAAGATAGGAAGAGAATATTTCAAAATTAATATGGAAGTGTTATAAAGAAAGATTAGTACTGAATTTACATAGCCAATCTTTTTCTGAAATAATCTTAAAGCATATATAAATTTTGAAAAAGATGAACTAAATTACTCAAGTCTTAGATTGGATTTACAGAATGTCTTGCATGACAAGGTCTAATCACTGAACCACAAAACTAGTATTTGACAACTTAAGTATGATTAAGGAAGAGCTGATTACTCAAGTTGTTAAACTAAAATTATCCAGGATTTTCTATTACAGTTAAAATAAATGATAGTTACATCAACGACTTTGCCAAATACCCTCAGTAGATAAAAAAAAAATTAAAGTACAAAATACTATATAATGTAATTAAAATTAACCAGTTTCAAAGAATGAAGTTGATTTAAGACAAATCTAAAATCAGTTAATTCTTTAAGTTAATTCTTTCACTAGTACTCTTATTTTTCTTACTTAACCCTTTAATGGATTTCACTAATGTCTGAGTATTACAGATTACGCAAACAGATTATAGCTCCCCTAGGACTTTTCTTCCTATCTAATCCTTGTCCATGCTTTTCCCACAAATTCTCCATAGAGGGCATAGCCAATATACTTAATTCTTATAATGTCATAGGAGAAACAAAGGTCCATTTGGAACATATGATATTAGATAGTAAGAATTCATTCTTACTACATAAATTGTCCTTTCTACCTTCTTGTAGGGCCATAAAGATTTAGAAAATTCTAGAGTTCGAAGGTACCTCAGAGGGCACTGGGACAAACCATATCGGGGTAAGAATACCATTGACAAAATGCATGACAAGTAGTTGACCAGATTTTGCTTTAAGGCCTCCAAAAAGGGCACTGGATTCCATTCCCAACACAGCCTATTTCTACTTTAGGATGGCACTAAGTATTAAGGAATTTTCCCATACTTCAAGACTAAATTTGCATCTCTGCAACTTCTAGCCATTATTCCTAGTTTCTCCCTCTGGAGCCAAGAAGAACAAGTCTAAGTCCCTTTCTTTCTTTACTCTCAGTCCATCAAAATTTAGCAGTATTCTGCCTTCCCTTTCCCTGACTCAAAGTGGCTACTAGAAAGGAGGAGTGACAGGCCTATTCACATCCTTAGATTAGCAAGACATCACCAACTAAATTCTTGCTTTGAGAAAAAGAATTACCAGACCATGCCATTTGCCCTACCACTTCATCCTAGGGTCTTCCAGGCTTTATCATTTCTGCCAAACTTGTCACTGAGTTCTACAGATCCCCAATCACTACAGCCTGACCTGCTTATGTAACTTAAGAGCTCCTGGCCTTACTCTCTTCCCTGTTGCTAAACTCTTTATACATACATGCTCTTGAACTTCTTCTTAGCACCCATCGTAACTGTTACATCCAGATCTGAACAACAAAATATTTTGGATATCATCTGACCAAGGTAGAGTATTGTGGTGTTATCATTTACCTATCCTTGGATATTATATTTCTCTAAATATAGTTTAAGATCACACAACTTTTTGTAGCTACCATATCATACTTTGGATATATAATAAGTTCAATAATCTTAATCAAAACTATTTGGTAGTAATGTATTCTACTCAAATTAGGTCATATATACTACAGCAATATAGTCTTAAACTGTCAATATCTAAAATCTTACAAAATAAGATTAAGAATTTATCCAAGAATTTAAAAAAAATGAAAATTATCCCCTGGGAGTCAAATAGTTGAAATGTTCAGAAGTAGTACCCAAAAAAAGTAATTTACAATTTAATTCTTTTACTGAGATGGTTTCTACTAGCATATTGATGCAACAATAGCAACTAATCTGTTAAGACTATATTCCAGATCTTTAAATAAAATAATGTCAAGTCATTTTCCTGTACTTCCAGATTCATGAACACTAACTCCCTTACATCCAAATCTGGAATAATCATGGAAGATGGAACTGATTTTTTTTAAAAAAAAAGGTATTTCCTTTCAGTAAATCTAGTATCAACAACTTATGACCTCTTTTGAGGCTGCCAAAAAGTTATCTTTACAAAAACCTAACAGCTTCTAATTAGCATTAATTTTCGATGTACTGTACATATTAATTTTTTCCTTTCAAAGAAATGTCAATTCAAAGAAATTTCATAGGTATATACTTTATCTAGTATAATCTATTTTTGGAACAACATGCCATTTTCTAATTTTTCCCCCGCAAGACATTTAATTGTTCTTAAAGGCACAAAGCACTGACTTTTTTTTTTTAAAAGGCTAGATTTCATAAAAAATTGCATGATTTGAAGATATAAAACAAATTCAATTTAACAGAACATGTAATAAATGCTTGCAATAGTTTCAGTTAGAACTTTCTATTTTTAAAAAGTTTCTAATATTTCTAATTATGCATTTTAACTTAAGTGTTTGGATCAGATAGAATTATACCTAAAAAACTGGCATTCAATTCTATCATCAAGAATTTTTTTTTTTTTAACTCACCAGGCCCTGGATCACAGACAGAATTTAGACAAAAATTTAGACAAAAGCTCAAGGCAAACAATTTTGTAAACACTTTTCCTAATGCACGTTAACAATTTTTGATAACTTATATTTCAAGGTTTCCCCAAAGAAATAAAAGTCATCCATGAGCTTACTCAAGTCATCATAGTCATATTACCCTCAATTCTGTTTCTTAAATCAATGAAATATGAAGTTCTTCACAATCAGTCTAGGCTTTTAAAAATGAGTAAAAGTAAAAATGCATAAGCAACAAATCGTACAATTAGATTGAGAAAGAAGTTTGTATCACAATGAAGAAACTAAAGCTCAGGTGTTTATCTGACTTACCCAAAGTCACATGGCCAGAAAATTTTAGAGCCAGGATTAGAATGCAGATCTTCTGACTCACAGTCCAATGATCCCTCAATTACACCATGTTTTAAAAGTTTGACTGGTTTAAAAGGAAGTAGAATTCATACCAATCTTGTGACAGATGACTCTTGGTAAAGGTGATGCAAAATTAAATTCACAAGTATGGTATGCTAATTGAATTCTGATGAGCACTGTTATACTCAGTGTACAGGTGAGTGAAGGTTCAAGGAACCTTTTGTTCTTAACATCAACAAAACTAGTCACAATCAGGATAAGATTTCAGGTCTGAAATGTGTAAGCATTTGAACATACAAAGAGAAAAACGGGAGAATTGGGAACACCTAGTTGCCTCCTCATAAAGCCTGCCTGCTTTCCTCAGAAAAAAAAAATGTGAAATTTTCTTTGGAAAATATAAAGCATTAATGAAAGATATTCAGTATTCAGGTGATAATTATCATAACTATGGCATATGAGGGGGGATGTTGGGGGGGGGGGGGAAGGAACCTGGGTGGCTCAGTGAATTGAGAGCCAGGCCTAGAGATGGAAGGTCCTGGTTCAAATCTAGCCTGACACTTCCCAGCTCTCTGACCCCAGACAAATAACTTAACCCCCATTGCCTAACTCTTACCACTTTTTTGCCTTAGAATCAATACTATTGATTCTAAGGCAGAAGGTAAGAGTTAGAAAAAATTTTGTTTTCAGAAAAGAATGGAATGGACTGTTTTAGGAGGTAGTGAATTCACGATTTCTGGAGGGCTCCAAGCAGGGACATGTGAAAATTGTCTCCAGGTGGAGAGGGGGGAACAGAGCAGCCCCCTCCAACATGCTGGGGTATATATGCCACATCTTTGCCAACATTATTCTAGGGCCTTCTCTCTTTTAATTAATTGCTTTGGTCCTCTATATATATGGCCTGTCCATATATATTTATTCAGTTATGTCCCCTATCAAACAGTGAGCTCCTTGAGAGCAAACTTTATCTTGCCTTTTTTTATATCATGAGCACAGTGCCTGGCACATAGTAAATGATTAATAAATATTTACTAACTACTGACTGATCATTTACATTATTTTTCATTTAAAAAATTAAGTTTTACTAAGATTTAATATATATGTGAAAACTGGAGCCTTTATTTAATTTATATCATATAAACTACTACTCAAAGTATGCCACAGTAAAAGTGGGATTTCTAAATCTAGAAGATCCTGAACCATTTGCTTTCAGGTTACCTCTGCCCAGTTAAGTGGATTTCCAGATATTAACTATGCTAAACTTAATTAATCTTTAAGAAATGGAAAAGAAATTCCAAATTGAACAGAATACTAAAAATGTAAGTAAAAGTGAATAAGAAAATGGAAGAAAATTCTACTAAGTATTATGACTGCTTTATCACCACATTACAAAGTCGAAAAACAATTGAATCTAAGAGTCTTAGCCTAGTCTGCAAATCTGAATAAGGAAAAAAATTGTATCTTTATTTTCACTAGCTTTTGGTTTCATTTGAAATCTTACATATTTTATTTTGTGCATTTAAAAACATTATTCTAAGCATACAGACTCTATAGGCTTTAACAAATTGCTAAAGGGATCTATGAAACAAAAAAGATTATAAAATCCTAGATCTGACAAGAAATCAGGCAAAAAAAATTGAAAATATAAAAAAATCAGAAATAGCTGCCCAAACCATATAATATGTAATTAACACAATCCTGGGTCCCCAGAGAAATAAAAGACATTTCTAGTGATGGAGAGGGAAAGAAGCTAGAACACTTCATTATACCAACTCCCCTTATAATAATCCTGTGTTGCCCAAGGGGAAGGCAGAGATGATCCTTGGCTGATTACAGTGGACACAAAGAACTGAACAAAATCATTATGCTCATAACTACTACTATTCGTGAACTTGTCAAAGTTGTAGACAAAGTAATGCCCAGGTGCATGGTGAATGGTGAGGAGTTATTAATGCCTTTTTTTTGGGGGGGGGGGGACCATTAGGTGAACCAGGAGATTGGACACTGGATCTGGGATCAGAAAGATTGAATTTGTCCTCTGACACTAGCCATGTGAACCAGGTCAAGTCATTTAGCCCATCTGCCTCTGATCTTCATCTGTAAAAATGGGGATTATAACAGCATACTGCCTAGGTTTTTGTGTGAAAAAGAGATAGTATGTATAGTTTTCTCCAAATCTCAAAATGCAATATAAAAGCTAGAACTGCTGTTATTTCTGTTCCTAAGGATAAGTCTAGTCAAGAGAAGAAGTTTACTTTCATTCGGAAAAAAGTACAATTGACTTTTATTGCCCTTCCTTAGTTACCTGTAAAAGACTTTCTTTTGGGGTGGGGGTGATCCTCAAGTACAGCACTATACTGATGACATAATGTTAACCAGGTTAGATCAGGTCATGGTGGCTCATGTTGGCCCATATGAGGAGCAAAGGTGGGAATCAAACCTAGAAAAATGCAAGAATCAGCCTGCTCAGTCAAATTTGGGGAAAAGTGTGTGTAGGGAAAACCTAGAAGATTCTAGGCATAATAAGGTACTAATACTTCAGACCTTTCCTATTATCTAGAAGAAAATTCAAAAGACTTATTGAATAAATCAGGTTGCAGTGAACTCATATCCCCATCAGGAACGATCCAGGTATTCTGATGGTCCAAGTTTACCAAACTCTTTTAAGTGGGCCCAAGAAAATGTTATAGTCTTGGAAAATGTAATGCAGTCTCCAGCGCCATATTTTGGTGAGCTTTTTTATCTATAATGATCAGGCTGAGTGGGGCTTTGGGGACTGCAAGTTCCCCAAACCAGCCAGTCACGGCTGTACTTTTGAAAAGCAGCTGCTCATCTGTTACTAGGTCTCCAGTTGCTGCTAAATAGGTGACACAGAGATCACCCTTTGTTTAGTGTTAAGCTTAGTAATATAAGGGGACTGCTCTAAAAAGATACATAGGGTCCATAAGGTTTCTCCTATTAAATGAAAATGATACATTCAAAATCATGCTTGTCTGGATCTTTCTTGCATTAGTACTCTCATAGTCTGTGACTATGCCAGTGCTGAAGTCTCCAAATTGGGCACTGGAATCTTGTTGCCTCCATTAACCCAATGGGAACAGACCTACAAAACGATTTTTCCTTCTGGTATGTGATAAGAATACCTAAAATGTACTTCAGTAACCACTGAACCAGTAAGAGAGAATACATACTCTAAGGAATAGGGACTTCTAGCAAGTGCGTATAGTAGACTGAGCTCCAAGATACATGTTTGGCATGTGAGAGTCTTAGAGGGATGAAGTAGAAGATCTTTATCTATGATGACTTCTAGGTAGTGGCTAGTCAAGTAGACCAGAGAATTGAGTGAAAAAGGACTAGACAATCAGATTATTCCCTTTGTGATTGGGACCATTAGAAGCTTTTGTCCATGCATAATTTGTGGATCAGATGAGCATCCATCAGAAACATCATATGCTCTCCACTGAATTAATTTGAATTAAAATGTTGGAACAATTACAAGAACAGCAGACATTCCAGAATGGGTCAATTACCAAATCTGGTGGTAATTCTTAGTGTCTGGTAAAGGTAAGGGCAATTCCTTATTTAGCTCCTCTGGAAGAGGGGGTCAGATCCTTCTTTGGGGAAGAGATGTGGTATGATTCCCTTGATGAGGCTTTCATGGAAGAAATGTTTTGGAAGGTGAACCAAGAAACACTGAGTGGGTGGTAGTATCAGTATCAACCAAGATCCTGGGACAGATTGCATACAAGAGACATATGACCTTTTAACCACTTTATATGTATGATGAAGAATTGCTGACTATATTGAAGGTGTCTTCACCTGTGCTGTAGCCCTGATATTTCTGGTGCTGTTCCAGCTCATTATCACCACCTTGCATCAGGAGATCTTATTGTGAAGTATAAGATTTGGTTCTGACCTACCAAATGAACCAGATTGTTGAGATTTGAGATTTGGACTTTCCAAAACAGGCCAGAAAAGACTAGGTTTCTGTTCTCCATTTTTCTTCTTTTTTTTTTCTTATGATGACCCCTTTAGGAGAGCTACTAAAATTCCCACTCTGCCCCTCATGACCTGCCTTGATGCTGTCTATGCCAGGAAGATTGTTCAGTAAAATCCCTAACAGCATGTAAATTGGCAGAAGGTTTTCAAAAATATCCTTTGGCCCTTGACACACAATGGGGTGGCTGGTAAAGCACCAAGATCTGCACCTCCTCCCCACCCAAGGGTTAGGATAGTTTTTCCCTAAAAAACAACAAAACTGTTTCTAGGACTTGCTTCGCCTAGAGGTGGTGCAAAGGCATAAAAAGATTTCTCTGTATGAGGTTGGAATTATTCAAATTTGGCTGATGTCTCAAGACCAGGGGAATAATGAACCCCAAAATGCTGACCAAAGATTTCATATGGAAAGAGGTATAGTGCAGGGTTAAAGACAGAATGTATACATTTGGCCTAGGTGTACAAGCACCTCAATACTATACCTAAGTAAAACTTCCTTTTGTTTACTGTTCAATGATCTAAGAATGCCTCATTTTGTTCCTGGCATCAAAAATGAACAGAACACTATCCTATTAGTCAGATCAGCCTCTAATAATTGTTTTTAAATTCAGCTGCTTCATCTGTAAAATGGGGCAATATTAATCATGTGCATGTCATAGAGTTGGTCTGCAGATCAAATAAAACAGCGTAAAATGCCTTGCAAACCTTGAACTGTTATAAGAATATCCACTATTATCATCATCTTGTGGGTACTCCCTCAATATATATATAATAACGCAGCTATACCTTTTCATCCTGGAAGATTCTTGTCTATGTCCTCCTATTAATAACTTGAAAAGAATCTAACCATTATACTATATTCCACTGGTACCAAATGCAGTGATACTCAGGAAGCAATCTGAGCCTATTATCCTTTGCTTCTGCTTCATAATTAGCCACTGTTTTCTGTTTATACATTTTCTAGAATACATTTTGTAGATATTTTTATGACATTTCTTACACACAAATTGTTGCTGGCAGAATATTGTAGATCATTTATATCCATATCCTACTTACCCAAATGATGAATGAAAAGAAACAAAGAATCCATCCCAGAGGCTATCCAGATCCCATAGGAAGGCTTCTATGGAAACATCTTCATACCATTTGGATGAACTGGGAGTCATCAAATACAAATCTTCTATTGAGATGGAGGACCATCAGAACTTACTATCTGTCCTTTCACTGCATTCTAAAGTCCTTCAGACCTTGCCATCTGCCCTGCCACTATACTTTCATATACCTGTGCACAATCAGATGACCTCCTGGCAAACACTTAGGACCTCTAGACTTTGACATCTAAACTGCTGCTGCAATATTAGGAATTCTGGGACCTTTGAATCTCCTTGTAACTCAAGTCTTATGTGTTGTCTCCACAAATTTAATTCTTAGCTCCTTGAGTCTTTTTTTTTTTTTTTTGAGAATTTGAGAATTTTTGAGACATTTTAGAATGTCTTTTTCCCCCGTTTGTATTCCCAGCACTAAGTACATTGTAAAGACTTATTATTAAATGCTTTTTCATTCTAATATGCCCACTGTTAGATGTAATTTCAAAAGATCATCTATACTTCCATTTTCTATTTGAAAATTTTCAAATAAAAAAATGACAGGGCCTAAATAAGAAAACAACTGGCCAAATGGCTCATTTTCTTTCACTCTGTGCTAGAGTTTCTCCCTTAAACCATTCCCTTAATCAGCTAACCCCTATTACTCTAGAATTTACATTAGTAATAATTGACAATTTTTATATTAATTTTACAAGGAATTTATAAAATCTCTCTGTTAACTAGGACCTCACTCTCTCTCCTAACAATCTCCCAAGCCGGTTTTGAAAATCAAGTCACTTAACAAACATGAAAACAATAGAAATATAAAAGCAATAAGTAGTTATATTTCTTCCTGCTTTACTCTAATAATCTCCTTTGACCATGTAAAGTCTATAAATGAAAGGCTTTCCTCAAGAAAAAAAAAGAATATTCTCTTTGTCATCTCAGACAGAAAGTAGGCGAATCAAGCATGGTCCTTAAAGTTGTAATCCTTTGCAGATGACCCAGATAGTTTGAGAGGAAAAGCTAAATGAAGACAATTTGAGTCAAAGCACAAATTTGTTAAATGGTTTAATATGATGGCCTGAGAAAGGCAAATTTGCTTAAAGAATAGATATGCCTATTTTAAGATGATCAAAGAATATTACTAAGAATTAACTATTTAGTTTTAAGAGAAGAAAACATAATCCCCAAATGAATTAATGAAGATAATCTTACTCCATTTATTTACCTTCCTTTATGTTTATATTCTTTTTACTTAACATGTATGCATTTAAGATCTCACTATTTTTTGGCTAAATTAATTCCCAGATGTTTTAGGTTTCTGTAGTTGTTTTGTGTGAAATTACTTTCTCATTTACTGCATGAATATAATGGAATACTATTGTGCTCTTAGAGGCAACAAATATGAAGATTCCACAGAAATATGGAAAGACAAATGAAAATGCAGAAGGATCAAGTAGAATTACAACAGTACAGCTAATGACTACAATAATTTAAGATGGCCCTAGAGAGGGGCAGCTAGGTAGAACAGTGGCTAGAGCACCAGAGAATCAATTTAAATGTGGCCTCAGACATCTCTTGGCTGAGTGACCCAAGGCAATCACTTTACCCCAATTGCCTACTCCTTAATGCTGTTTTAACTTGAAACTGATACTCAGTACTGATTCTAAGACAGAAGGATGAGTTAAAAAAAAAAAAAAAAAAGATGGCCCAAGAGAACACTTCCAAACAAACCAACAAAATAACCAATATAAGTTCTAGATGATTGACAAAGTAATGAATTTCCTTCCTCTTGGTAGAAAGGTGATAAACTATAGGAGAAAATGCTGCATAACTTGGTAAGTGACTGTGTACTGAAAATTTTAGTTAACAATTTTATTGGTTTTGACAGGGGAAGGTATGGGGGAAGACTGTAGGAAAGTGACTAGGATATCAAAAACAATGTATTAATAAAATGCTTTTTAGAAATGAGTAAGAAAACAAATATTATATACTCATACAATCTTTAGAAATTTTTCAAAATACTTTTCTATATCTTATTGTGTTATATGCTTTTCATAATGACCCAGTATCATTTCCTTTTTCCAGAGAAGGAAAATAATAGAAAGTAGAGCTTTATCTATCTCTTGATTTTATCCTTTCCTCTTCTTTAAACAAACTTCTGCTTTTCTGGCCAGAAATATATGGCATTTTTACCCTGTAAGGGATGGAGAATTAGAAGTGCCAATCTGACCTCATAACCATTTTCCTTCTAAATGAAACTATGCTTATATTATTCTAGAAAGATAAGTTTTTACCAAGTATCTAAAAGAAGTGGAGATAAACCAGAATCCCTTACACATCTTTCTAGAAACCCGCCATAATAGGTGTTACCTCAACAAGAGATGATTATAATTTAGAGAAGAATATTCTGAGTAGAAAAATAAAACAATATCCTATATTAATACAGTCATTTGCTCCAAAGATGTCAAAGTGTATATGTATATGTATATATCTAATTACTACCCCCATAATAGTCCCATAAGTTGAAGAAATGCAAGTTCTTATTGTTCCTGCTTATCAGGAGAGAAATTGAGACATGGCATCATTAAATGCCTTGGCTCAATGTGTCAGTGAGTAAGATAGTACTTACTAGAAACTTAGTCTCCTGACTCCAGCTAGAAATATTCTTTCATGTGACCACAATGCTGTCTTTTTTTATGTTCTTTTAAAATTAAGCTATTTGTACATTTTATTACTCATACAAGAATAGCAAATCATGAAATTGAACCCAGGCAGAATTTATTGAAAATGAAAATAAAGTATGACTTTAAAAAGTTCTATTCGGGTAGAATAATGAAGTTTTTTCAAACATTTTTTAAAATGCACTGTTGAAAATTAAGAGCAACTTTATATAAAACCTCAAGAAAAACTATGTAAAAGCCAAACTACTTGCTAAAAATTATTACATTAACTACTTTTAAAAAACACTACAAGGTTACTTTAGTTGTGGATTCAATGTATCTCCCACTTGGTACACAGTATAACTTTTAGTAAATCATGAATATAAGAGATTATGACTGAAAAAAATTATCTACTCTTGGCCTTGTTCACTTTAGACAGGCTGGTTCCATGACAACAGATGGGCAATTCATTAGTGGGGCTATCCTAAAAGACCTTTAATGTGGTAAGATTTGCTAGGGCCTGTGCTCCTCTGTTAACACAATTATCAAAAACAACTATAAGGCATCAAGACAGTGTAACCATCATTTAAACTCTCTAGGCTTCAGTGCTTCAGCTACAAAGTAAAAAGATTGAACTGAGGCATCTAAGACCCTATCCAATTCTGGGTCTACGATCCTATGTGATCTTTGTATTTTAATCCAAAATCACTAACAATTTAACTTATAAGACTAGTTATCATGAAGAACACAAAGATTTTTAAATCCTTAAAAGATCTAAGGTTAATAAACAATAAATCCAAGAAAATAAATAGTAATACATAAAACAATCTGAAACAGAAAAACTGTTAAGAAATTTTTGTAATTTAATTTTTAGGCATAAGATGGTTATCTTTAAACAAAGAAATATCTCAGAACTAATCCTAGCACAGAATACCAGCCAAATCAATCTAAGAAATACAATAGTATTCACTTTTTCCTTTGAAGTATTTATAAAGCAAAATGTAAATTAACTTGTATATGAACTGAAACCATGAGAGAAGAATACCTAATGTTCAATGTTACTTACCTATCCATTGAGAGAACTATTAGAAGTCCATTCTGAAGTCCACTTAATCCAACTAAGCACACAAGATATCTCTTCAGTTTTGTACCAGAAACAAGTTGGCCTCATGTAGCCTGATAAATCTGCTACCTTGCTAGGTAAGCAAGGAACCTTCGTAGTATTATGTTCTAACTATCATGAAACAATCAAGCTAAATTAGTAAGGAGCTACTTGGACCTGCCCAACCTTTGGTCTCATTTCTAATTGGTTACTGGAAAAAGCCTTAGGCACTATTGCAAAATGGCAGAGATTGACAACCATGACATCCAGAAGTGGCAAGTAAGGGAGCTAGAAACACAGTTCCCTAAAACTGAGAGATAAAGAAATATGAGGGTATGTTTTCATGGGTGGGGAAGTGAAGGGAAGAGTTTTGGCGTTGCCTTGGGGTTTTGTTTTTTAAAAGAATTGTCATGATAACATTAGCTGACAGATAAGTATTAGGCTCTTGATTCTTAATTACTGGAATCCTACTTGGTGCCTAACAATTCTGGAATGCAATGTAGCTGAAGAGAGTAGAATAAAATTGTCACATTTTATAATTAACCACTTCTGAAAAGCCAAATTTCTCAAAAATAAAAATTTTTCTAAGTACATAAAATATATAAGCATTTTGATTCTCTATTGCTTCATTAATAATGATGTCATTATGACAACAATAATAATCACATTATTAAATTTTACCTGAATAGCTATCCAAATCTGATTTGCCTTCTACCCTTCCATGTTGAAAGGAAAAGCAGAAGTGGGAATCTATCTGAACATTACAAGCCAGTTAACATCATAAAACAAAAAACTGTTAGTCTATATTTATTAATTCATCCATCCATTCCACAAATGTTTGAATGCTTGCTATATGCATGACACCATGGCAAAGAGATACAAATATTTCAGGCCAATTATACATCAATCTCCCTTACACATTCTACATTCCAGGCAAATCAGCCTACTGGCATCTCCCAACTCCAAGCCTTTATGTAAGCTTTCGGTTGTGCTTAAAATATTCATCTTCACAATGTTAGGCTATTAAAAGTGTGTGTTTTCCAGGGTTCTGTCCTGAGTCCTCTTCTCGTCTCCCTTCATACTATTTCATTTAATGATCTCATGAATTCCCATGGTTTCAATGAACATCTCTATGCTGTTAAGTCTCAATTCTCAAATCTACTTATCTAGCCTAATCTCTCCTGACTTCCAGTCTCTTATCAGATATCATCTATTAGACTTCTCAAAGTAGATGTCTCATAAAACAATCTTAAACTCAAGTTGTCCAAAACTAAATTTATTATCTTTCCTGCCAAATGCTTCCCACTTTCAAATGTTCCTACCATTGTTGAAGATACAACCATCCTCCTACTCACTCAGAATCATAACAGGTATCATCCTTAATTCTACCCTCTCTCATTCACCTCATCTAAACAGTTGCTAAGATCTGTCAATTTTACTGTCAGCTACATCCCATAACATGTATTATGTTATTATGGTTGATATTTTTTATTCTTTTTATACTTTGGACTTTGCATTACTTTTATTTAAAATTAATTTTAGTCTATATGTTCTAATATCTTATTCATTACTTTTAATTTCATTATCATCCATTTGATATTTCGATTATCTACTTTTCTGTACTTATTTTTAAATTCTTTGGGTTACAAAGTGATTAGTTTTTTACATAAAATGTATCCTTAGACATAAGTCCATTATATATTATCATGTCTACCAAATTTAGTTTTTTCAGCATTCAATCCCAATCTGCAACTTTTTTCTTTATATCTTTCTGACTTGCTAGATTGTTAGCAGAATACCGAAATTAAGAAAATTACACTGTCTAAATCAGAGGTTATCAAACATATGGCACTCAATGCTACTCAGTGTACTCCAATTAGATTAAAATATAATTGGGAAATATTTAACAAAATAAGGAAAAATACAGTTAATCACTGATAATATTATATTTAAAACTAGCTCCACATGAAGCCCACAGTGATCCTAATGTATGGATTAGTAATATTCATTTCTATTTCAGGTTGACACTACTAATCTAAATCTTCGATATTGGTTATTTTGGCATTTAGTTAATATATATTTTAAATTGTTAATGTTTTGTTATCTATGAAGCTTTAAGCATTATAGTATTCCCCTATTTGTCTCTCTTAATGTTTTCTACTTTGAATTCAAGTATGTCAGATATCCTGATTTCAACTATCAATTACAAAATATTTGGCTCTAAGAAGACTTGTGAAAAGACACCTTTCTCCTGGGCCTTTAAGTGGGGTGGGGTGGGGGGCGGGGGGAATGCCAATGTGGAACATTACATATATATTAGATTTTTAAAATATAGATTTTACAGATCTTTTTCTTTTTCTCTTTTTACTCTTAAAATTTTTTTTATAAGAGATGGTTCTTTGGGAGAGAAAAGTTGGCAAGGAGAAATTTAGGTAAAGAGATATCTTTTTAGTGTCAATCAGAGAAAGATTTCCATAGAGCAGTGTGGGCTCAGTTGACTAGATGACATAAATATGTTGTGTTATGACTTCCTGTTAACAGTACTAGAAGTAAAAAAGGGCAGATTTTAGAGATTACTCAGGATAAAGGTTTGGTCAAGAATTATCAGCAAAAAGAACTAGGTAGGCAAGGAACTTTAAAGTAAGAAGAGTATAAAATTGAACTGGTTAGAAAGAGGAAAATAAGATCAATAAAGGACTAGAAAATGAGTAAGAGATGTTGGGTTACTAGAAGTAACAAACAGAATAAGTAGGTTTGGAAAAAAGCAATGCACTGGGAGAAATGGATTTGAGAGAAAAATTTCAAAGTTCCAGATCATGGAGATCAGTTAGTTATACATAATAGGTGATTTAAAAGGCAGGATCATCCTTACATGTGGAGCAAAGGGAGAAATCATGAGAATTGAGTACTAATAAAAAAGAACATACTTATTATATTTTCCACTTAATTAAGATCTCCCTACAAAACTTTATTTTTAAGTAATAAATTGATGGCTTATTTTAAATAGTGATTTAGCTCAGGAAGGGAAAAAACCTCATTCTTCATATAATGTCTATTTCAAAACTATGAAAACAATCAATTTCAAAAGAATTTCCTAGTCTTAAAACATGCCAGTTTTTCTGAGTGTGTACCAAAGAAATGACAGCTTTCCGGTCAGTTCTGACTTGTCAACAAATTATTCAGTTACAAATGATGACAATGAATAATCCGTCACAGATGAGAAGGATTTTTCCATGATTTATAAGTTTTAAATGGTTGAAGTTAAACTGGAATCACAACTAGGAAAGATGCTTCCACATATGGAAACTGGATTTGGTTTTATTCAGTTTGCTTTTTTGTTATTCTTTTTTCATCCTTTCATTTTGGCCATGCATGTTCACAAACTGTCTAATATATATATATATATATATATGTTTTCCCTCCACTGAAGTACTACTCGTTTCCTAAGAGGCTGGAAATGAGGGGAGGGGATAAATTTTTGGGAGGCCACAACAACTCATGAAACTGTCTAGTAAAGTAAGGAGGAGAGAGAATCTTCATTAATAGAGGGAATATGTACATTGGATAAAATAAGGAATCCTAGAGTACTGAAGTTTATAGGGTCATAGATTTAAAGTTAAGAGAGTTCTTAGAGCTCATCTAATCCAACCAAACCTTCTATTTTATAGATTGGTGATTTGAAATTCAAAAAAGTAAAGCAATTAGCCCAAATACAAACAGGATTTGTCTCAAAAAATAGGATATGAACCAGAGAAGAAATGCTTCTTTCATTTTATCAATATCAATATCCCTGTAATGGTAGAATCCCACTTCTAAATGCACTTTCATCTAGAAATCTCTAGGACATGGCAGCAAAAGACTGCTTGTGCTTGAATCCAGAGGCCCAGGATACAGCAATACTTCTTGCTTTGAGGTTGGGCTGCCAAACAGCAGGATCCAACAAGCTAGCTTCCAGAAGCCCCAATGACAGGATTATCAACTTGCCCTATCTCCAAAGTCAGGGCCACTAGTAGAGCAAAAACCTAAGTATTTGCTTTCAGCAAATGAACTTTCACCATTTATTGAAAGACCTATTGGGATTCATTAGCATACACTCTTACTCTCCCAGTCCTGGTGATACTCCCAACCGCCAATGAGCAAGATTCCTTCCCCGACAATTCTTGCTGCTTTTTGTCTCATTTTACCTACTCCTTACCCTAATTCATCAATTGCCCATATGTTCATGCTTTCCACTGTGCCCTCTGACATTCCTAACTAACAGATGCATAACTAACAGACATCTTTTCTTTCTCTCCTATCCTCTCCACCTGAGTGGTGATAGTGCCTGAGGGAAGGGGATGTATTCCAGAGGTTGCAGAGGTGACCTTAGCTGGTGCCTTTACAAAAGAATGGATATTGGGAAGTAAGAGATAAAGAGCTAAGGATGAAACCTAGGTTGTGAGCCTGAGGGTCTGGGAAGATTAAGATGTCCTGGATGAGTTCTGAAGGAGGAAAGGTTTGGAGGGAAAGGTAATGAGTTGGGATGTGTTGAATTTATGGTACATCCAGTTTGAGATGTCTGAAGGGCAAATGAAGATTCAAGAGAGGAGGTCAACAAAAAGATAAGAGCTGGAAAAGTAGATCTTAGAATCATGAGAATGCAGACGCTAATGAAATCATGGAAGCTGATGAGATCAGCAAAGGAAGTAGTTTAGAGGGAGGAGAGAAGTGGGTCAAAGACAAAACCCTGGAATATACTCATAGTTACTTGGTGGGCACAACCTGGATAAATATCCAGCAAAGAATAGGTAGAAGGGGAACCAGAAGAGAATAGTGTCCCAAAAATCAAGGAGAAAAGAGTAGTCAACAGAATTAAAGCCTACAAAGAAGTCAAGAAGAATGAGTATTGGCAAAAGGCCATTAGATTTGTGGCAATTAAGAGAAATCCATGGGTAACTTTGGAGAAAGTGGTTTTGGTGGAATAATGAGGTCAGATACCATCTTAGAAAGAATTAAGGAGAGAATTGGATTGGGGGGTTGGGATGCTAGGTAGCTCAGCTGATTGAGAGCCAGATCTAGAGATAACAGGAGTTCCTGGGTTTCAAATGTGGTCTTAGACACTTCCTAGATGTGTGACCCTAGGCAAGTCACTTAACCCCCATTGCCTAGCCCAGTGATGAGCAAACTATGGCTCTCGGGCCAGATGGGGGGAGGGTCCTGAAAATGTTCTATCCAGCCACATGACATTATTCCTAATCTGACAAATACAATGAGTAGGATACAATACAATGAAACAGACTGACAAATGAGCATTTCCTTTCCTTTGGCCACCTCTTTAAAAATTTTGCCCATCACTGTCTAGTCTTTACCATTATTCTGCCTTGGAACCAATACAGTAGCATTTCTAAGATGGAATGTAAGATTTTTTTTTTTAATGACCTCAAGTTGTTTAGCCACAAATGGCCAAAGAAATATGGGACAATCAGTATCAGGGATGAAGAGATCAAATGAGGTTGTTTTGAAGATGGGATAGACAAGAGCATATTTCAAGGTAGTAAGAAAGCAGCCAGAAGACAAGAGAGAAATTGAAGATAACTGACAAAGTAGGAATGACAAAGTAGTCAATTTGCTGGAGAAGATACTGATTTGATAAAGGAACTATACAATGAGGGAGGTATTCAGGCAGTGATGGTCTAGTTGAGGTTGCATGGCATCAATTTAGAATGGATCCAGTTATTAAAACCATGGCATGATTTTCTCCACCTAACTTCAATAGCATACATCTAGGAGTGAAAGCAATGGATAGTAGAAGTGACCCACACCAAGGCTGAATGAAGCCTGGTGGAGCACAGCTGACGACATAGGGGAGTCAGGGATTCTAGAAGAGGAAAGTGTGGAGTTGAACTGGTTCACTAAGGGATCAAGATAAGGAAAGAAGAGAAAAATAATGCAAGGGTGATGACCTGAAAAAACAACAACTGAGGGATAGAAGTCACAGTGAGGATGAAGAATAGTGTTTGTCATGAGAAGGCAGAAGGCACTGTGTTTTATATACATACATATATGCACATATATGTTATACATATAATGGAATTTCAGAGTTCTTCAAACATGAACGTGATACATTTGTGTGTGATGGAAAGGTCAAGGCTATGATTTCTGTGATTGGCTAAGGCGGGATGGAGGAGTAACTCTCGGGAAATGAGTAGGCTGAGAAACTAGGAGGTTAAGGTGTTTGAAGGAGTATCAATAGGCCTGTTTAAATCCACTAGTATGAGAACAGAAAATGTTCAAGAAAGATTTTGAGCCAGGTTCTTTAGAGGTCTTGCTGACAACAGTATCCAGGATTTTGATTGGGTGGAAGATGGGGTTTATTTGAACCTCCAAAGAAGAGAGGTTACACATTGAAGAGGGGAGAAGGAAAACCTAGAAGTGGAGATAGAGCAAGGTCACTCCTCTCTAACCACTTAACCAGTGAGCTGAGGGGATTGAGTAAAAATGTAGCCAGTGCTGGACAGGGTGGGCAGGTCTCAGTGATAGCCAGAAGATAGAAGGGGTGGGAAAGGAAAAGATTTAAGATGAGAGCAAATTTATTGCCTATGGAACATGCATTTCAGAAGGCACAGTGGAAGGAATGGGTAGCATTTAAGTGGGACTTTGGAGTGAATGGGTTGAGAAGAAAGAGAATAAGGAATCAGTATTGGGGATGATGCATAAGGTTTGGATGATGACTTACAATGGATATGTATGGATATGGCAATGTTCAGATGTGAATTTCTTAATCGTGAAGTGAAAGGAACCTTTCTACTTTCCAGCAGAGACTGGTAATTAGGCAGGAGATACGAGCCACAGGAGACACAAGCGGCATGAGACAGAGGGCACAGTCATCCAGAAGACCTCTTATATCTCCTTTCCTCTCTAGAGGTTCCTACCCCATTCAGGGGGCTAGAGATCAGATAAGAGATGGGAGCCACAAAATAGAAAGCATCTCCTCTTGTTGGAAACACAGACAGCATGAGGCGGAAGGCAATCAGACAGCAAAGCCACAGATGGAAAATATATCACCTTTCCTCTTCTTGCAGGAGACACTGGTAGCAGGAGTCTAGACACCTCTTCCCTCAAGTGTTTGGAGATCAGGCAGAAGATGATGGTGTAGCAGCAGAGAGTCCAAACTCACTTTCTAACCTTGTTATATACTTATTAACCTTCTCAAGCTCTACCGTCCATCTAAATTAGTTTTCTCTTTGTTCTTCAAACATAGCACTCCATTATCTGCCTCCATGTCTTTGCACTGGCCATACCTCATCCCTGGCACAATAGTAGGTACTTAAAAAAACAAAAAACAAACAAACAAAAAAACAACCTTACCTTCTGTCTTAGAATCAATACTCCATATCATTTCCAAGGCAGAAAAAACAGTAAAGTCTAAGTCAGTGATGGCAAACTTTTTGGAGGCCAAGTACCCAAACTACTGCATGTGAGCCCCCCACCTTAATCTAGACAGGGGAGGGAGGAAGCAAACCCATTGGGATGCTGGGTAGAGGGGAGGGTCATGTGAAAAATGTCCTTAGGTAAGAGGGGTAAGGGAGCAGCCCCATCCAGCACGGGTGCCATAGGTTCACCAACATGGGTCTAGGCAATTGGAATTAAGTGAGTTGCCCAAAATCACACAGCTAGGAAGTGTCTGAGGCCAGATTTGAGCCCAGGATCTCCTACTTCCAGGCCTGGCTCTCTCTCCATTGAGCCACTTAGCTGTCCCAACACATAGCAGGTCCTTAAAAAATGCTTACTCATTAATGATTACTGGTATTATCCTTTCATCTCTGCCTCAGATCTTTTATTTCCTTTAAGAAGTGAATTCATGCTCAAAACCAATGTCTTACTTCCCTTCTCCTCTATGTTTATATAGAGACGTACTCAAATACACAGGGGAAATCAAGGGAGAAAATCTAGAGGGTTTTTTGTCCTTCAAAACATAATTTATTAAATGACTTGCTCAACTGAATCTTACATGTGAAACCTTTTCTAATGGCCTTAATTGCTTATGTCCTTCCCCACTAACAACCTGTATTTAAACTGTATTTATTCTACATGTACTTAGACTATAGACCTACATAACATCAGTTTTAAGAGAATGTAATTCTTAAGAGAATTTTTTTAGGTCTTTGTATCCCCAGAACTTATATTGTTCCTGACTTATTCAGCACTTAATAATATTTATTGATAGACTGCAAAGGAACTTCCCTAATGAGTGGACAAGAAGAAATATGGCTGCCTACCTTAGAACACATGTACACTCTTTAGAATTAAGAGTAGCTCTACAATCCTGAGGTTTTGCTGAATTATACTATCAGGTGCTGAATTGTCAGAATTTAGGGAGGAAAATGATACTAAAAATGGTTCTAGAGCTCCCCCATGGGTGCAGAGATGGAAATATCATGCCACACTAATCAAGAGATCCTACAAGCCTCCTTTCCATGCCAGAAGAAACAAGAATAAATGCCATGGAAAGAAAGGAATTTAAACAACCCACCACCTACATGACAATTTGATGCAATGGCCAAAAGAACAGGAAGCCCCTTTCCCTCCTTATTGGAAGACAGAAAAAGTCAGGGAAACAAAAGAATTCTGTGTTTTATATAATCAATAAATTAATGTTTTCTAGAGATTATTTATTAATAAGCTCTACATCTTTTCATGTAAAAGACACACCTTTTAAACTGGAGCGGCTAGAAGGTCTCCCTACATTATTCCTCTGGTGCTTGGTTGACATACGTTTCATCTGCCGGGGTGTGCTGGGAGGAGAGGTGCCATAAAGGTTTTCAGTATTTGTTTCATCTGAAAACTCTTCTGCATCAGATTCAGAGTTTTTGCAAGCAATATCTCCCAGCTTGCACTCCTGTCTAAGAAAGAAAGGAAAAAAGAGTAATGTAAAATTTTAGTTTAAAATGATTTGTTCACTTAAATTTTTCAAATGCTCTTCCATTCCTGTTTCTAACTTTTTGACAGTCTCCTTTCATCTGTCACAATTCTTTCACAACAGTTTTCAACTCTAAAATATAGAGTCAAAATTTCAACTTCCTTCTGTTCTTAGCAATGACAAAATAGCAAATATCTGTCAGGCTCATAAAGCTGAGGGGATTCCACATAAGGCTTACACCCAAAAGTTTTAGAAATTTTTCATCTAATTTTTTAAAACTTAAAAAAAAGTTCTTAAGTTACATAATTTATAAACAGCTTGGAGCTCTTATGTAACAAAAAAATGCAAAAAGATTTTAGTTACTTAATCAAAATCAAAACTAAAAACATACTGTCAGGGAACTAGTGTCAAACAAACTAACCAATGAGACAAGTACAATCCTATCTAGCATTTCAAAGTTTTTTTTCCCTTACTTTTCCTGAAAAACAAATACAAAGCAAAAATTAAAAACTGCTTTACAGAGCCCAACACAGTAGTTGGGAAAAAAATACATGTTTATAAATAGTTCTACTTTCCTTCTCATATGTCCTTACATATGGCTGTATTCAAATCTATAGGGAACATAAAGAAAAAAAAAACCTATAATTTTTGTCTTTCAAAACAATTTCATATGAAAGCCTTGTTCAAGGTTACTTGTTAGTTAGTGACAGCCAAAGAAAGGATCCAAAACAAGGCCTTCTGCCCCCACCCCCCACCCCAATACAAAGTTTTTTTCCATTGCTCCATTAAGTCTTCTCTCTCCAGGAGCAGAGGTTTTTTGTTGTTGTTGTTTTTAACTCTACCTTCCATCTTAGAATCAATACCATGTGCTGGTTCCAAGGCAGAAGAGCATTAAGGGCTAGGCAATTAGGGTTAAGATCACATTTAAACTCAGGACCACCTCTGTCTAGGCCTGGCTCTCAATCCATACCACAGAGCCACCTAAATGTCCCCTGATCCCTGGAGCAGATTTAAAAAAAATTTTTGAAGTAATGAATGGAATCCTATGGCAGTCTGGCTCCTTCTCATAATAATGTTTTTAAATGCATAAAGTTAAATATACATGGTTATAAAGTAAACTATTTATATTAAAATAATTATTAAAACATTTCACATAATAAAAAGTTCATGAATTTAAGATTAAGAACTTTCATTAGAAACAAATTTCATTTATATATATGACTTCTTAGACTACACTATTTAATCCATTTTTTGACAAAAAGTATACAAGAAGATAAAAGACAACCTCCCAGAAATCATGAGTGGACAGAGGGAAGCTAACTCTTCTGAGCAGCAGTCTATATAATGCCTATGTAATTTTTTTCTTATATAAAGGAAAGAGAAATACTGCAACATTTTATTTTAATTATCAGCACATTCTATGCAAAAACATCGTGTCAAAACAAAAAGTTCAGGTAGTAGTTAAGTAACAAAATTGGGACAGGTAATCTCACTACAAATCAAGGGCTTTTCCCATAGCACTTGAATGGAGGAAAGGAACAGAAATGAAATCATGAATCTAGAATAAAAAAAATTTAGGTAGAGCTTAGTGGCAGAAAGAATACTGAATTTGGAGTCCTAGGACTGGGATTTTGTATTTTCAAATTAAATTCTCTGGTCCTCAATCTTCATCAGTAAAAATGAAGACTTCACTACTTCAAAGTGCCCTTTCAATTACAAAGGTATTATTCTATGCCAAAAATCTGTTTTGATTAAAATACCAATTACCACGAAAAAAATTAAGAGGGTATACCGTCAAAGATTAAAAAAAGTAAGTCCAAAGTTGTGAACTAAATTATAACAACCTCTTAACTGATATATGTTGATGCATTTTCACTGACAGCTCCCATGCTGCAATGTTCTCCCTCCTTATCTCTGGCTCCCCAAATTTCCTTTAGGTACCAGATAAAATCCCACCATAATAACTTGGATACATAATTCAGAAATAGAGAGAGAACATGGATTTGTCATTTCACTGGCAGAGGAAACCTTCCAAGGTAAGTCACCTCTGCAACTTGTAGCTTTAGCACTGAGATATTAAGTGGTTGCCCCAGGCAACTGATACAAATGCCAAAGGCAGGACTTAACACAAGTTCCTGAGTTTAAGGCCAGCTCTCTATCCCAGGGATTGGAAAACTTTTTCCGTAAAGGCCTTGAGCTAAGAGTCAAAAATCAAGGTTATTATATTTGTATTTATATAACAAGAAAAAAGTCCACAAAATTTTTGGCAAAATTAAAAATAATAATAGAGTACAATTTTTATACAGGTCTACTAAGGAGAAGAATGGAAATTAGAAGTGGGATGAAATTTTTTAAAATTAGGCTTCAAGAGTGTTTCTCATCACTAAAACTGATTACAAATGTTTAATTATTAATACTGATTTTCTAATGAGATTTGATATATTTCATGCTTTAAAATGTCTTTTCCCATAAAAAGATACTGCCAAATATTGATATTAATCCAGTAAGAATTTAATTCTAAATTCATTAATTAGAAAGCATATATAGAATTCTATTACATTCTTCTCTTGGTATTTGCCAATGATGATGATGATGAAACCTCATATATTTACACAGAAAAAAAATCACATTCATTGAAAGTAAGTAGGAGGACCACAATTGCATAGCTAAATGAATTTTAAAATATGGAAATTTCTTTTGCACTTGCATTGAGATCCAAAAAAGCCCTGTTACTGTGTGAGCTTAGGAATTTATTTGTTGAAATGTGAGGAAATGGACATTTTACTTCTTTTTTAAACTTCTGACAGCACAGAAATGTATAGAGCAGCTTGATTACTAATTGACTAGTTTGTTATCAAACTTTCTTGCAGCTCATGATTTGCATATAAATACAGTTTTGCCTTAAAATTTTAGTTTGAATTAAAAAATATCATCAAGTCTGCAGCAAAAGTTATTTTATAAAGTACTATGTAATAACAGTGGCTGAGAGGATATTACAATATGGCAATAAATGAAGCACTTTAAACATTGTTGAGGTATAACTTCATGACTCATAACTACTAAACTCTGCTGTTGTCTAAAAGCAGTTATAGACAATTCATTAGATCTTAGGTTTTTTAAAGTTCTGTCATTTTCTTTATTTGAAAATTTCCAATAAGAAAATAATGGAAGTGTAGATAACCCTTTGAAGGCTATATTTGAACCCAAGACCTCCCAGCTCCAGGCCTGGCTTTCTATCCACTGATAGACGATGATCCACCTACCTGCTCCTCATTGGTAACTTTGGAGAAAGCAGGTTAAGTTGAATGATGAGATGAGAAGCCAGACTAGAGAAAGTTAAGAACAGAGTAAAATGGAGTGAAGTATGGGCATCAAATGGAAATGGCCTTCTCAAGGAGTTAGTCACAAAAGAAAAGAAAGATAAGATCATTACAGGGGTATATATGGATCAAGCAAGGGTTTTGTTTTGTTTTTCAGGATGAGATAGGCATAAGTATTTTTGTAGGCAGTGAGGAAGCAGTCCATAGATAGTGAAAGATTAGAGATAAGAAAGGCCAGTTATACAAAGAAAATGGGATAAACCAAAGGTAACCAGACACTAAAAGATATAAATAAATTATTTTAAATTTCAAAAGCAGATTTTTGTAATTTAATGGGTTTTTTAAAAAGTATGATATTTGCTTTAATAGAAATATAAGTATTTTAAATTTCATCATTGTGATATCTTCAGTTAAATATATGAATATAAACTGATAATTGATGAAACTGTTATTTCATTTATTAAACAAATAATAAGCACAACCCCTCTAAATCTATAGTAAATTCTTAACTACCAGAGGTTTTCCTTTTGTTTTCATGACGAAGAAATAGCAGAATAACCTTCAAGTTATTAAATTAAATTTGACATATATATCTTAGAATCAATTCTTTGTATTGGTTCCAAGGAAGAAGAGCCCTAAGGGCTAGGCAATGGGAGTTAAATGATTTTGCCCAGGGTCACACAGGTAGGAAGTATCTAAAGCCAGATTTGAACCTGGGACCTCCTGTCTCTAGGCCTGACTCTCAGTCCACTGAACCACCCAGTTACTCCCAAATTTGACATATCTTAACCAAAAATCCTGTTCTAGACAATGAAAAGATAAATCTAAAGCATTCTCTGCTCTTAAGTCCTTATAAGTAGAATGAAGAAGACCTGAGCATTTTTATAAGCATGGACAAAGTAGTCAGGAGAAAAGGGAAGAATGAAGATGAACTGAAGATCAAAGTACAAGCTCCTAAAAGATACTGTTTAAAGACACAAGTAAAGAAGTTAGACTCAATAAGAAGAGTCATTTCTTCCTCAGAAGAAAACGAACAGAACAAAAGGGTAGGTAAAGGCATAGAGAAATTCTGAGCCATGGAACAGAAGAGATAATGGATTTCATAGTGGATAGTCTCAATTTTCTCAGGAAGGTGAGAAGCAAGAAAAATTGGGATGAAGGTGCACTCAAATATATCAATGTCACTGTTAAATGGCAAGTTTTAATTAACAGAAAAACAGGGACAAGAAAAGGGGAAAAGGATGAATATGTAAGGGAATTAACTAAAGGATCAAAACTGATATGGGAAGAGTAATGAATTAATATACTAAACAGATCTCTAAATATTAATTACATGAAATTAGCAGCAGTTGTTAAAAACTCAATAAAAGTAGTAAAGACCTAATAAATGTTCATTTTTATAATTTCTGAAAAGATTTATATGATTGAAGGATAAGAATCCTATCCTAAGAAGGATAAAAAAACTGATCCCATTAGAAAATAATGAAAAGAGGAATGAACAACAGTGTAGTTATGGACATTGGTAAATCTTCAAACGCACTAAAAATACACATCAAGAAGCATTTATTAAATGCCTATAATATTCTAGGTGCAAAAGATACAAAGACAAAAATGTAAACCCCTTCCCTGAAGGAGCTTGCATTTCATTTAACAGAGAATAATATGGACACAGACAAATTACAGGTTGTCTTCAACATCTTATTGTGGCTGGAAGCTAGAACAATTTAAGTTGGACTAAGACTTCCAGAACCCCCATTTCTCTCTCTCTCTCTCTCTCTCTCTCTCTCTCTCTCTCACACACACACACACACACACACACACACACACACACACACACACACACACAGAGTAATTTCAGAGGGAAGGCACTAATAACTAGGGAAACTAGGAAAGGTCTTTTGTTGAAGGTGGTACTTGAGCTCAGCTTTGACTGAAATTTAGGAATTTAAGAGGCAGAGATGAAGAGATGCATTCCTAGGGATTAACCTAAGAACAGAGACAAAAAGTCAGATATAAATAACAACAAGTAGGCCTGCTCCTTTAGTCCATACAGAAGGGTCACTTTTTTTTATGATAGACTGGAATAAGAGAGAAGAATATGGAGAATGTCAGTTAGAGGCATAGAATAGGAGATAAGACAATTCCTTGTGAAGAGTCTATTTTTTCAGTAAAATGCAAAAGTAAGTTTCATTCTAAGCATGAGAACTGTGTTGTATGATTGAATAGTATGTTATTGAGGTTTCAGGGTCTTCTGCAGAAATAAGTAAGACTATAAGAAATATATGAAGAGGCTTATAAGAAATTATGTAAATTATGTAAAATCAGACATATTACATTTGTATGTTTGTCATTACAAAGTATTTAAGTATAACTGGTATAAGACCTGGCAAGGATAGTTCTTTTTCACAATATTTGGTATCTATGTTAACATTTTCAGGTAAGGATTTTACCATATTAGCTATTTTTATATGAGATCTAGAAGATTGGATGAAATGATGCAATTAGTTCTGAACTTTCTATTTATATTTTTTTCCCTAGATATATTCTTTGTGAATAAATGTTTTCCCTATATACAGCAAATTTTATACTCATGTTTTAAAAATACCTTTACCTTTAATTTTGAACTCTTACAGTACTTATAGAATATCTCAACGAAGATTGTTAAATAATATAAAGAAGTCTATGTTGATTTATTCTGGATAAGGAATAATAACTTGTATTTAGCAACTATCTAATGAAGTTGAAACAACTTCTCTCTCCACTAATGAAATTTCAGTATTTCTATCTTTCCGAACTCTCCCCTCCAACACTGACTTCTCATTTTTTGAATATCTTTACCAATTTGGGGAGAGTGTGAGATGAAATCTCAGGGTTTGTTTTAATATCATTTTCTCTATTAGTGATTTGGAGCATGTTTCAAAATTATCACATAGTTTGTAATTCTTTTGAAAATTATTCAAATTATGACAATTTATTTCATGGGGAATGTCTTTTGCAGATATACATGTGACAATTCCCTACATACTTTTATCAGTGATATTTGATGCAAATATTTTCTCTATGCTGCTATTTCCTCCTAACTATAGAATGTTAGAACTTAAAGGGAGTTTAGAGATAATATCCTCTTTTAACAAATAAACTATAAAAATGATAGGTTAGAATGACTTGCTCAAGCAATTAAATTATTCTCTTTTTTAAAATGCTTTATTATACTTTGGCAAAACCCTCAAATACAAATAAGGAGACTATAGAATTAGTCTCCAGATAATACCCTCTCTCTTAAGGTAAATTTTATTTTATAAAACTTGGACTGGTAAAATAATAAAATGAATTTTAATAAGATAATGATATCATATTCGTTATTTTTCCCTTTCTCATTTTCCACACTTGAAAATTTTTTTTCCTATGCTGTTTTATCTTTTCTTTTAAAATGGTCAAAGTGTGCACTATGTGGAGTTCTTCAAAGAAAAATTTCAGTTATACAATTTGCAACAAAACAGACAAAATTGCTAAAACTGTAAAGGGACGCCAGAGCCAACAGATGGTACTAGAAGACCAAATAAATAATATCCTCTAAAACTTTTGGCAGTTCTTCATGTTCTCATTATAGAACTATTTCTATCTTCTACTGGAAAAAGGATCATCAGAAACCTGCTACCTAATTTTTAAAATTATAATGCTACCCCAAAATTCTGGCCATTACTAGTTCTGTATCATCTCATTAAACTATTAGAATATATTTAGTATCACATACATTATCTGAACACTATGAGATTTAATTTTAAGGGAAGTTTCTAAACCTTTCATTGGACTATACATCATAGATGTACAACTGGAAGGGGCCTCAGAGGAAACAGAGGCCCAAGAAGACTAAATGACTTACCCACATGAGGTTCCGAAGAGCTAGTGTTTGAGAAATATGTATTAGTAAAAATCAGAAAGAGAATATGAACACATCCTCTGAATCAGGAAGACTTAGGAGCTTAGGCACTGACCCCATGCACAGTGATTATGTGGTAAGTAGGGAAGTCACGTAGCCTCTCTATGTTCTATGCAATGCTCTAAGATTTTAAGTTTCAGGGAAAGGGATAGATCTACATCTATGTTCTCTTACCTGGAACTCTATGCATTTTCACTGGGTGACCTTCATTCCTGGAATGCTCTCCTTCCTCATGGTCTCCTCTGGAGCTCCCTCACTCCCTTTGGGCTCCAACTAAAATCTACTATTCTGCAGGAAGCCTCTTCCCAATCTCCCCTTAATACTGGGCCTTCCTTCTGAGACTGTCTCCAGCTAATATTGTTTCTCTTTTGTCTGTCCCTAGGGCAATTTTTTGCCCTTCTTTGGATCCCCAATACTTAGCACAGTGTTAGGCCCATAGGAAAATCTCGATAAATGCTCAATTCCTGGGGAGCTCCTTCTACCAGTCCAGTCTCTAACTCTCTAGCCCTGAGTACAAAGCCAGCATTCTTTCCACTGTACTATGCTACCTCCTTAGCTAACATTGTAATCTCTTTTTCCACTTGATATTTTTTTTCCTCATCAACAATTCCCTTAATCCATTACATGAGAATATTCCTACCTTGTACAAATCATGTTTTAGAGGCAGTGTCATAAGCCTGGATCTCAGTTTCTCAATTTCCCCATCTATAAAATAGATAACCTAACTCACAAGATTGTTATTATTTCATAAACCTTAAGTGGGGAATGCAGAAAAGTCTATTAAAGGAAGTGGCACTTGAGCTGAGGCTTAAAAAGTGACCTGGGGATTCCAAGAGTTAAGAGTTAAGGAGAGAGAAAATTGAAGGCATAGGGCATACCTCGTGCCAAGGCGAGGAAGCAAGGCCTCAAATGTCATGTATCAGGAACAACAAGTAGCCTAATTTAACTGTCCTGTGGAGTGCCTGGGTAGTGTCATGGATAATTAGTTGGAAAAAAGAGGCTGGAGCAGAATCATAAGAGTTGTAACAGCCAAAGACATTTATAGTTTATCGTAGAAGCCAAAAGCATTTTGTATTCACCCATTAACTCATTGCAGCTTCAGACAAACCTGTGAAGAAGGCCCTAAAGATGTACTAGACACAGACAAAATACTGGGGATAGGGGTCCATTTCACACAATCAAGAGGAGGTGTACAATACAGATGTGCTATTTTGAAACACAACTCGAGAAAGCTGAATTTGTAAATAAGAGGCCACCTTCAGTCCTACTTAGGGGCAAACATAGTTCCAGTTAAGATATCTATGATTGGTATTGCAAGTATTTCTTTGTAGGGGATGATCTGACTGGGCCAGGAGGAGAGAGTACATAACTTACACATCAAGTCTGAAGCAGATTATGATTCTCTGGCTAGAGATGGTCAAGCACAATTCATAGATCCCAGTGGTGTTTATCTACTCTAACCATAATCTGGATGATTAATTATTTCTCCCTAAGCATTCCTTTCTTTCCATGGCTCTATGGTTTATTTCCCTTCTGTGATCCTTCTTTGTAGTGCCCATGTTAAGTGGGTGTTGTATTTGGTTTGCACGAATGAAGGGATAGATATTTTGTAGGTAAAGCATCTCAAAATCCTCTTCATGTTTGGCTTGGATGGCTGTAGGTTCAAAGACTGTTTGACTATACATGTTTCAGAATCCTGATATAAATGTCAGGATGAAATCCAAGTCAAATGGAAAGCAAAGGTACAAAAATAAAATGGAGAAGGAGACATAATGGGATTTGAGTGAAATACTCAGATCAGGGTAAATTAACGCTAATTGTTATTCTAGATTTTATCTTAAATATATTTCAAACAAACAGAAATGTCAGGGCTTTCCCTTTGGCATCATCTCCAATTTCTCCTGCACATATATATGTTTTTCATACATTGTTCTTTGCATGTTATCTCCCCCATTACATTGTTAGCACCTTGAGGGCAGGTAAATCTACAGTGGAATTAGTCATACTCAAAAAACACTCTAAGCTCAGAGGAATGATCTTGAAAGGGGGTTTAAAAGGCAAGAAATAAAGGATAAGAACCTATGATTGGGTTTTAGGTGAAGGAAAAGGAAAAAGGGAGGCAGAGTGCATTAAGCACAGAGTCCTGGTACTGAGCACACTTCTGTTTCCCAATCCTCTTCTTTATTCGATCAAAAGATATAAACGGTTCTTAAAAGAACTGCAAAGTATTCACAACCATATGACAAAATTTTCCAAACAACTAATGGCATGAAAAATGCAAATCAAAACAACTGTGAGAATTTGCCTGAAAATTGAGAAAGAGCTAAAAAATGGTAATAGTCAATGTGAATCAGGTTGTAGAAGGATAGGAACACTAAAACAATGTTGGTGTAGTTTTGAAATGGTACAAACTGTTTAGAAAGCAATTTAGAATTAGACAGATGACTAAAATGTTCAATATCTGTGATCCAGAGACTAGGCTGAAACTCAAAACATTCAGAATAAAGTCTTCATATGCAGCAAAATATTTATTACAATACATTGTGTGATAGCAAAGAACTGGAAACAAAATATATGCCTAACAACTGGGGAATGTCTAAATAGATTGTAGTATGTGGATGTAATAAAATATTATTTGCTATAAGAAAGGATACGTGTGATCAACACAGAAAAGTGTGGAAAGATCTATATGAACTGATGAGGAGTGAAATAAGTAACTCTAAGAAAACAACACAGTAATTATGACAGTGAAAATGGAGAGAACAAAGCAAAAATCAAAAGTTAATGTAACTAAATTTTCAAGATCAAGCATTACTTGAATAAAGACCTATGTGAGGACACCCCAACTCATCCCTTTATAGAGATGAGAAGTCCACAAGGGTTATAAATTGCATTTGTTTTTTTACTTTTTAAATGTACAATTCAATTCTAATGGGCTTTTTTACTCTCTAAAAAACACTTCTTGTTATATGAGATCCAGGATGGAGAGATGGGGAATACTTAGGATAATTCTATTCATGCATGTAAGACACAGAAGCCATCAATAAACTCTTAAAAAAAAAAAAGGATAAGAAGTCAAGAAAGAAAAATGTATGAGAACAGAATGATGGTAAATAAATAATTAATGGTCATAATAGCAAATGGGATGAGAGATCTTATTCTGAATAGTATAAACCCATTCATAAAATGAAAGAAGATAGGAGAATGGATTAGAAAGCAGAATGTGGAAATGCTATTTAATAATAATAATAATAATGAGATCTCATTGCTTCTTTTTCAGACCTCGATAAAACTAACAACAAGTAAAGGAAAAAGAAATTAGAAAACTGAATAGAATTTTTGAAAATGTAGATATGCAACATCTCTGGTAATTATATAAATATCCATATCTGCATATGCATACACACACACACACTCACTCTTTGTAGTGCACAGTACTACATAGTACCTTTATAAAAACCAGCAACATATTATGACATAAAAACCTCACAAGCAAATAAAAAAAAAGCAAAACTATTCAACATGGACTTTACTGATAACAATACAAAAAAATTTTTTTAATTAATAAAGAGCCCCTGAACAGAAAATTAAAAACCAGTTAGAAGCAAAATCCTAAAGAGCTGTTGGGTAAAAGAACAAATAACAGAAAAACCATTTCATTTCATTAACAATAATGATAAAGTAAGACCACATACTAAATGTATATAGGAATTAATAAAAGCAATTCTCAGAAGAAAATATATATCTCTAAATACATTTAATAACAAATATAAGAAAGAACAAGTTAATGAATTGCACAGTTGTTCCTTCTGGATGCTATTTTACCTTATTTGGCATCCAAAAGATGAGTCTTGTTAATATACATAAGCCAAACAATGATTCTGTTTCTAAAAATTGTGAACATAAACTCATTTCCAAATGTCAGAGATTTATAATCTATAGGACTCAGACAGGAATAGGGATATGAACTAAACAAATGATTTCTCTCAAAGCAAGGTGGGACCCTCTCTGTAACCTATAGTATTAGAAAGTTTTGTAAAGCCCTAAGAATTTAATTGACTTTCTCAGTCACGCAGTTGGTATGTGTCAGAGGTGGGTGTTGAATCCAGGTCTTCCTAGCTATGAAGACATCTCTCTATTCATGACATCAAGCTACCTCTATGTTTGTAATCTAAAATTATTTTACTGTTAATGTTATTGTATACAATGATTATTACTTAGCTAAATAGAAATGTTTTCGTGCATACTTCTAATCTCACCGCAAATTTCTTGAAATCAGGGACTTCTTTTGCATTGAGTAGAGTAATACATAATAAATATTCTATAAAAACTGATCGAATATGACTTGATTTTTAACTTAGCTAACTGAGGAAAAGAATTGTCTTTTTTTTCTCTGTCTCCAGCACTTAGCACAGTGTCTGTCAACATAATAGCCAATTAGTAAATATTTATTGGCTGACTATGCCACTACCAAGTAGTTTGGTTAACTGCTAAGACAAAAATAATTTCTCTCAATAATCAATTGTCTGAATCCAGAGGAACTTATGAGAAAGAATGCTATCCACATCCAGAGGAAGAATTGTGGGAGCAGAAACTCAGAAGAGAAACATATGATTAAGCACACAGTTCAGTGGGATATGATTAGGATTTTGATGTTAAAAGATCATTATTGCAAATATGAATAACATGGAAATAGGTTTTGAACAATGATACATGTATAACCCAGTGGAATTGCTTGTCAGCTCCAGGAGTGGGGAGGGAAAATGGGTGGGAAAAATAATGAATCATGGAACCATGGAAAATATTCTAAATAAAATAATTTTTTAAAATAATAATTGTCTGATTATCACATAAATTAAGATTACAAAAATAACCAAGTGTGGTATATGCTGGTGATAGAATACTATTGTGCTCAAAGGAATAATAAACTGGAGGAATGCCATGTGAACTGGAATGACCTCCAGGAATTGATGCAGAGTAAAAGGAGCAGAACCACACACAGAGACTGATACACTGTGGTAAAATTGAATGTAATGAACTTCTGTACTAGCAGCAATGCAATGACCCAGGACAACTCTGAGGGATTTATAGAAAAGAACACTACCCACATTCAGAAGAAGAACTACAGGAGTGGAAACACAAAAGAAAAACAACTGCTTGAACACATGGGTTGATGCGGACATGAATGGGGATATAGACTTGAAAGAACCACACCAATGCAACTATCAATAATATGGAAATAGGTCTTGATCTATGACACATGTTAAAACCAGTGGAAATACGTGTTGGCTATGGGGAGGGAGGTAGTTGGGGGGGGGGTGAAGGGGAAAGTAAGAACATGAATCATGTAACCATGGAAATTTTTTCTAAAAAAAATAATAATAAAATAAAAAATAACCAAGGAATGTAAGGAAATTTGAGAAAAGGAATACCTTGACTAAAAGCATAATTTTTTCCTCCTGAATATCTAGCTCTGATTGATTGCAATCAATAGACTACAGATGTACAAGATAAAAAAAACTAAAAATTTTTTTAGAGATTCCTATAAAGTATTACTTTTTTTAAAATCTGATTTTTAGCACAAATGGATTCCACTACTGGAATCCTGGAAGGGAAAAAATTTCTTCTTGTTCTCTTCTTATTATTGTATTAATTTAAAAACTCCAAATTTTTCCAAAGTACTTTTGTTTACCATTTAACCAACTGATAATAAAATGTAAAAAAATTTAGTAGAACTAAACAGTTTTCACTTTATTTTCCACAAAAGTAAATACAGAACAAAACAGAAATATTTAAGAGAAAATCAAGCTAACTCATTTATCCTAAACACAGTAAATGTAAATCAAGATAATAATGAATAAGTTTCATTTATCAAAGCAAGATACCATTCCAATTTTATCAATATCAACTTTTATTTAAAAAAAAAATAAACCTAAATAGTGTTACTAGAAAGTACTAATGTGCTTTAAGTTTAATACAACTACACACACACACACACACACACACACACACACACACACACACACACATAGAGGCATATAAACTGTAACAAGACTTTTTTGGTTCTCCACCACTACCTCAAAAACAGATCTTAATGTAAAAGTAAAAGCCTTGTTTTTTTAAAGGGCTTCTACTTTAAAGCAATCAGTTTCCATCTCACCTATAGATTATCTTATCTATTTATAGTCTTCATGGAGAAACAAGATACCAAAGCAATTTGAATTCATGTTTGAACTTTGTTCATTTTACAGGAACATGGATAATCTTTTCTTCTAAATTTAGCAACTGGCATTACATAAACACAATTCCATAACAAGAAAACAAACTTGATTTAAAAAAAAAAAAAAAAGGAGAGCATATCTAACTGCCCTTCCTTCTCCCAGATTCTTATCCCTCCCCTAAAGGCAATCATTTGCAGTCTGTTGATTCCATCTTCACATTATCTCTCATATCTCTCCTACTCTAACAAGAAACCACCCTACTATAGAGCCTCATCATCTCTCACCTAGACTTTCTCTGTGCCTCAAGCCTCTCCTTTTTCCAAACCATTTTCCACTTCACTGTTAAATATATTCCTAAAGTACAGTTAGTGCTCTGCCACTTCTCTGCACAAGGAATTAAGAGTGAAACCCAATTACAGCTAAGATAAATTACAAACTCTTACTTGTTTTTAAAGTCTTCTATAATCAGACTCCAAACTGCAGGCTTTCTACATATTACTCTTCTTTATGTAGTCTTTAGTCAAGTTTTAGCCAAATGGGCTTACTTGTTTCCTATACATGACAATTCATTCTTTTCTTCATACTTTACATAGGCTGTTTGCCATGCTTCGGGTGCACTCTTTCCTCACTTCTCCATCCTAAAACCCCTAAACTTCTTTCAGGGTCAAGTCCAGTTAAGTCAACAAGTATTTAATTAAGTGTTCTATATACATTCCACATATTCTGCTAAGTACTGAAGATACAGAGAAGGGCAAAAAAACAAACAAACAAACCTGTCCCTGCTCTCAAGAAGCTCAAAGCCTTAGGACCACAATAGGAAAGCAACTATGTACAAATGTGATATATACAAGTTAAATTGGAGACATTAAGGAGGACTCAGAAAGTTATCATACAAAAGGTAGGTCTTTAGTAGGAACTTTAAGACAGGAGGCAGAGATAAAGAGGAGTGTTCTAAGCATGAGAAGCAGCCAATGAAAACATCCACATTTGAAATGTCATCTTATGCAAGGAACAGCCACTGTAAAGAATATAAGGAGGGGTACAAGGTGCTCAAAGATTGGAATAGTAAAAAAAGGGTCTGGTTATAAAGGGTTTTTAACGCTCAAAAGTTGAGTTTATATTTGATTATGGAGGTCCTACGAAGCCACTGTAGTTTAATGACTAGAATGGATGACATGGTAAAATTTTAGGAAGATCACTTTGGCAGTTGAGTGGAAGATGGACTGCAGTGGGAAGAGAATTGGGGCTGGGAGAACAACTAAATTCTGTAATGGTTTAGGTATTAAGGAGATGAAGGTCTGCACCAGGGTGGTGGCAGATCAGGCCAAAGGAGAGAATGCTAAAACTATAGGAATGCCTAGACTTTGCAGCTAATTGACCATGGAAAGACAAGACAGAATGAGGAATCACAAAGAACACCTAGGTTGTAGGCTAGAGGGACTGGGAGGATAGTGATATCCTCAAGAGTAGTAGGGAAATTGGGGGAAAAGATAACGAGTTCAGTTTTGAACATATTGAATTTAAGATATTTATTGGATATCTAGTTCAATATGTTTAACAGTCAGTTGGAGATGCAAGAATGGAGAGTAGATGAGAAGTAATGGCAGGATCTGGGAGGACTGAATGAGATAATTATAAAGGACTCAGGACAGTGTCACATAGTAAGTGCTATATAAATGTTTATTATTATTATTATTATTATTATTACTGCATAACAAAACCACATCAAATTGCAGAGAGTTAAGAAGAGAATGAGAAGGAAGGAAGTGGAAACACCAACTGCAGCTGATCTTTTCAAAGGAGTTTAGCCACAAAATAGAGGAGATGGACAGATTGAGTGTTTTCTGAGGATGCAGTTTGGAAGCAGTAAGAATAGATACAGGAAGATTAAAGAGAAGCATGAGATGCAGATGACTGAGAGAATGTCTGTTTTTTAAAAGTAGGATGGAATATAACTATTTTTTAAGGGGCACCTCTTCACATATGAGACAAGAATGAAGAATATAGTGGAAGAAGGCACCTAAGTTCTGAGATAAGAAACAGAGAAAAAAGAATTCCTGCAAATGCTCTCAATTTTTCCAGTGAAATATGAGGCAAAGTTCTCAGCTCAGAAGGGGTGGGGGAGGGAAAACAATGGGAAGTCTGAGGGATGAAAATGGTTGGAAACGTCAATGTGGTGCGTAGGAGAGTGAACCAATTAAGGAGGTGTATATAGACCCCCTTGGCACAGTTAGGGCTCAGCTGAGATCATGTAATATAAATATGTAGTGGATCCAGGCAGCACACTTTCAGTCTTTTCTCAAGCTTCATTAAACAGCATGTGAGTAGGAGGGAAGACAGCAGATGGCTGGAGTAATGCAAGAGTGAGACTTGGCAGAGTAAGATCTGAAACAGAATTAAGGGACTGATGACTCCAGAGAAGATGGCAGACCAGAATGGAAGTGGTCCCCTAAGAAATCAAGAACAATGGGAAAGAGTACATTTAGTGCAAGACTGATGGCTCAGGAAAAAACTTAGGAGGAGAGGAACTGTGAAGGTCATGTTAAGATGAAGCACAGGGTGAGGGGATATAAATCAGAGGGAAAGTGGAAAGACAATAAACTGTAATTTAACAAACATATTTCAGAGTTCATGAACATGGTAGTGAAATTATTGTGAGTGATAGCAAGATCAGTAATACCACTTCTGTCGTTGAAATAGAGTGTGGAGTAGATTATAGGAAATGAGCAAATTGATAATTGGAAGATATGGGTATTTGAGGGAATACTAATATTTATATTGATGTATCCTGGTATGGGGACAGGAACTAGAAAACTGGCTCAGACATCACTGAAGAGAGAAGAGTTTCTTAGAGGTCAGAAAACAATAGCCACCAGAATCTTGATTGGGTAATCATCAAGGACTGAATAAATCTCAAAGGAGAAGAGAATATTGAAAGATGGTAAGATGGTGGTAGAGGGAGAATCTAGAAGTAGCAAAGGGAAAGCAATGTCAGAAAGTTGCAACAAGAAGCAAGAAATATTCCAAATCCTCTACCATGATAGAGGCATGAGTAAAAGTGCAACCAGTACTAAAAAAGATGGTCAGTAAAGCAGTGTCATCAGGAGGGAGACATTTCTCAGGGAGTATAAGGAGATGGAAACAGTGAGAAAGAGAAAGATTTAAGATAAAACTAATTTGTCACTTTCCAGAAGGGTGGAGTTGGGTTCAGAAAATGAGGAATAACAGAGTAGTCATTGGGAGAATGGAAGATGGGCATTGAACAGAAGGTTCATAATCACCAAGTAAAAGGAATGATAGAGTATTTTTATTATTAAGGAGTAAGTTCAGGTAGGTTATTATTTTCCTTAGGGATTCAGCCTAGAATTGTCCCAAGGTTTCAAGAAGCAGTATATAGCTAGAAAGGGGGAGGAGTAGGGACAGAGGAAGGTCCACAATGAATACTCTATTATTCATTCCTAGAAGCTCCTCTGGCAGGTTCAGCTCAAGTATGAACTCCTTCAAGAGGTCTATCTTGATCCCCTCAGTTGCTAGTA
Organism: Gracilinanus agilis; assembly: GCF_016433145.1. NCBI lineage: Eukaryota > Metazoa > Chordata > Mammalia > Didelphimorphia > Didelphidae > Gracilinanus > Gracilinanus agilis. The sequence goes on along the minus strand of NC_058133.1, from coordinate 424,997,087 downwards.
TGACATATACACATACTTTATATGTATGTTTTATATTTCTGTTCAGGTAGTTTACTTACAATAAAAAACAGTAGCTACTTTAGGGTACTTTTCATTTTCGTCTTTGTATCCCCTTTCCTGGCTCAAAGTAGATACTCTTAAAATATTTTTAATTGAATGAAATTAAATATTTAAATAAATTTACAGGAAAATATGATTTGAAGAAATAGCAGTATGTAGCAAATCCTAAACACAAGGTTGCCAAGGCACCTAGAATATCATCATTAAGCTTAGTACTGTTAAGATAAATTAACTCAAAGCTATATAAAAGGACTTCATTCCAGCTCTTGTACTTTTCACTTTTAACCTGAAAAGAAGTCAAATGCAACATTCAATGTAAGCAAAAAAAATCCCTAAGATTCAGCTGCCATTATACCTGCTCCAGTCCAGGCCTTGGTTTCATTCTCTGTGCTCAAAACAAGGAAAAAGGAACAGGGTTGAAAATAGGAAAAAGAAAGGAAACACTTATCACCAGGATCCCTTGTCCCAAATATATGCCATTTAGGCTCAACTTCTTCTTTGAGCCTTTCAAGTAACCATCAAACCCCACCTCCCTTTATTTTTCTTTCCAAAAAGCTTTAAAAAAAAAAAAAAAAAACTTGACTCCTAAATCTGAGATTGGGCTCCTAATCCTAAAATATTTTCCATGATCTTATTACAATGAACACTGACAACTCGGAGAGAAATTTTGAAGCAGATACTCACTGTAAATTAAACCAGCAATTTGGTGCAAATTTCCCAAGTATTCAATTATTTTATTTATCAAGGCTAATTAGAGAAGAAAGATACTTACCAAGTCTTTGGGAAGGGATTTAATTCCAATTCAACTAGTAGTCATTGACAAATGAGTCACATTTGTCAATTAATATGACAATTACCATCATACAAGTAATTAAAATAAGCTTATTATGATTAGGTAACAATCACATTTTTCTAATTAAGCATATCTTTCAACATATAAATATTTTTGTCAGAGATGTGAAATGAGAAAGGCTGTTTTTCTGTTAAAAAACCTGTCAAGAAAGTATTTATTAAGCACCTATTTTGTGAGGTAATTAGATGTCATGATAGACAAAGAGCTGGACCTGGAGTCAGGAACACCTGAGCTAGCATCCCCCCTCATCCACTTCCTAGTTCTGTGACCCCAGGCAAAACATTTAACCTCTCCAAGCCTCAATTTCTTCATCTTTGAAAGAGAGGAGAATGAAGTCAAAAGCATCTAAGGTCTCTTTCATCTCTTAAATTTATGATCCTATGATGCTGGAAATTCAAAGAAAATAAAAAATTGTCTCTGCATTCAAGGAACTTCTGTTCTGTCTGGAGGATTTGATATTCAGACAGAGAAGAATGTATGTAATTTGAGGAAAAGAAAGAGAACACTGACAAATAGGGGAATCAAAAAAGGCTTCCAAATAGATTACTTCAGTCAGATCAACATGAAAATCTAACATAATGAGCCATGTAATTAACATAGTTTCCACTTTCCTTTTGTTGTTAATTTACTATATAAGAAAAGAGCTTTGACCATCTTGGCACACACAAATCTCTCTCCTCTGAACTTTTATGTCACTTATTATATACTTCTACATACAACTGTTTACTAACTTGTATTATTATTTTACGCATTTACAAGTTCTACTGCTATAGATCAGTATACTCCTTGAAATCAAGAGCTAAGCTTTCATAATACCTAGCACTGTGCAAAGTAAATAATCAATCAATATTAGTTGAATTAATGTGTTTTTCAGGACTACAGAGGTGATCTGTAAAGACAAAAATAAAAACATCCCTACAGGAGTTTATAATCTAGACCAGAGACGTGCCTTTCATAACTTAGCTTTCTCACTTCCTACCTTTCCTGTCTTTTTACACCTAAGTCCTCACTCATGTACCCATTGATCAGCAACACTGGCCTCCTTTGATAAAAAAAACTCTTCAGTATTTTTCTCCCTCACTCCTGCTCTCCCTCCTCATTTTCTGCCTGCTGTCTTTCCTGGCTTCCTTCAACTCCCAAATGAAATCCTATCTTCCACAAGAAGTCTTTTCAAACTCCTCTTAATTCTAGTGCCTTCTGCCCTTTTAATTACAGGCTTCCTTTCCCCATATCAACTTTCTTCTACTAATGTCTAACTGGGTTTATTCAAGAACTAACCTAACACCTTCTGCAAGAAGCCTTTTGCATCCCCCCTCCTGGCTGCTAGTGCCATCTTTTCCAAGATTGTTTTCCATCTACTGTGTGTGTACATATATATCTTGTATACATTTACTTATTTATACTCTCATTAGAATGGGAGTTCCTTGAGGGCAGGAAATAATTTCTGTCTTTGTATCCTCAGCATTCAGCTCAGTGTCATTTACTGAACATTTAATAAATGTTTGTTGACTGAAGTTCTCTAAGCAAATAACTCCCATATCTATACATTCAGCCTTGGTAATTCTTCTGAACTTTAGTTTCACACCCTCATTCTGTCAGTCATTAGTCCTTTCTAAACTGATCACCCATAGGCATCTCAAACTCAACATATCCAATTAGACCTCACCTTTTGCCCCCAAACCCATTCCTTTTCTGAATTTTTCCTATTTTTGTTAACAACATAATTGTCCTTCTAGGAATCTAAGTCTGTCAGCCTCATTACTATCCATCACCTCTCATTATCATTCATCTCATATAAACAGGTAGTTGTGTTGTAAGGGGTGAAAAGGGGATTTTATGGGTTCAATATATTAAAAGGTGGTCTCCAGAGGAAATTTCCCCAATTAAGGAATAATCTCAAGTCAAGATTGACTTTTATGTTGACTTATTTACAATTAGGAAGGTTGAAGGTAGGAAAACTGAGAGAGAGAAACTCTGGCCCGGAACAGGTAAGGATTTAGAGGCCCAGCAGTTGGGGCACAAAGGTTAATTAAACAAGGCTTGTAGCCATAAGGCCTTTTACAATTAGAGAGGCAAGAGAGGCCTCCCTGATGGTAGTCTCCAGAAATGCCAAGGGAAGAGGAGAGTCAGCCTAACTAACCCACATGGAACAGTCTAGATCACGAACCAGCAAAGCTCCCTCAGGTCCCCTTCAACGCACCAGTTGCAGCCTCACACACCACCTCTTTGGAAGGGGCCACATATATGTCACTTCCAGTGCCTTCCCTTAGCTTGTGTGTCCAATCACAATAGATGCTTTCTCATAGAAAGCGTAGGGGGTGGTGCCTCAATTCTGATTGGTTACTCACTCTAGCACACTTGGGTTAGGACCTCCCAGAACTGGAAGGTGCTCTCACCTTTGTGTAGACTTAATTTAATTATCACAGTTGCCAAATTGTGACATTCCTACTGCTACAACATCTCTCAAATGCTGGCCCCCTCTTCCCACTTACACAGTCACTATCCTATTTTAGACATTCCTACTCTTCTCCTAGGCCAGTAATGGGCAACCTATGGCCTTTGGGCCAGATGGAGTGTGAGGGAGCCCCTGAAATGTTCTATCTGGCTGGGCGACATTATTCCTAATCTGACAAATACAATGAGTAGGATACAATACAATGAAACTTCGAAAGTTGCCTTAGAAACAGACTGACAGATGAGCATTTCCTTTCCTTTGGCCCTCTCTTTAAAAAGTTTGCCCATCACTGTCCTAGGCTACTGCAACAGCTTCCTTCCCCCCACTCCAAACATTTTTATTCCATTAAATATTTCCCAATTGCATGTAAGATTTTAACACTCATTTTTTTTAAATTTTGAGTTCCTCTGGGAGGGATTTAGTATGTAGATATGAAGAAAAATAAGCTAAACATATAAGAGAGTTGTAATTTCATTTGTTTACTGCCTTTTTCCCCCTTTGTATATGGAAATGCTTATTTGGTTTGGTTTTGTAAAATTTGGAATAAAAAATGTTTAAATAAAAGTAAAAATAAATTTTGAGTTGCAAATTCTTTCCCTCTCTCCTGCCATTCTACCTATTGAGAAGGCAAGCAATACATGATATCAATTATAGAGGTAAAGTCATGCAAAACATATTCTGTTATTACTTATGCAACAGCTTTCTAATGAGCCTTCTTGCCTAAAGTTTCTTCCTACTCCAATCCATCTTCCACATAGCAGCCAGAGTGATTTTTCCAAAAGAGCATATTATCCCCTCTTTACACATTTTATGGTTCAACAAAACTGGCCTTCTTACTATTCCTCCCATATGTCACTCCATCTCCCCTTTCCATGCCTTTAAACTGCCTAGGATCCATGTACTCACTCCAGGTCAGTTCCTTTTAGAATCCTTGTTTCATTCAAGACTCAGCTCAGGGGCAGCTGGGTAGCTCAGTGGATTGAGAATCAGGCCTAGAGATGGGAGGTCCTAGGTTCAAATCTCGCCTCAGACACTTCCCAACTGTGTGACCCTGGGCAAGTCACTTGACCCCCACTGCCCACCCTACCACTTTTCCACCAAGGAGACAATACACAGAAGTTAAGGGTTTAAAAAAAAAAAGACTCAGCTCAAATGCCACCATCTAAACCAGGGGTCTGCAACCTTTTTGGCCCTGAGAGCCATAAACGCCACCTTTTTTTAAATGTAATTTCGTGAGAGCCATACAATATGTTTAACACTGAATACAAGTAAATATTTTATGTAAGAACAACACTTTTAAAGTACAACAAGTCTCTGAACTATTTTAATAACGTTATTATGTGCTAACTAATGATGAATAAAGTACATTAATGTGACTTCTGGTGCTGCATGGTTTTGCTGATTATTAATCAAAATTATTTTGATTATTAATCAAAAAATAAGACTTAATGGGGCACTATAGTACTAATATAACTGCACACATACATATAAAATTCCTTTATACTAAGAAAATTACTGAAATAAAGAGAGAAAAATTCAAGGAAGAATACTTTTTCCTCGCCCTCTCTCAAGTCAGACAACAGGAGAAGAAAAAGCTGCCGGCCTGCTGGTTAAGCCATTTGGCCACATAAATTAAGTAGGAGATCAGGAGATGACAGAAAATAACATGACTTGTGTCCAGGCATTAGTAAGTAGTGGGCAAGGAGGGTACCTTTTCATGGAAAACTGGCCAGGACACATCACACACACATTTCCTGGTCCAGGTGTTTATCAGTGCTGCCTACCCAATCATTCTGTATCAAATGAAACAACTACTAGGGAGAAATGCTTCTCACTAATGAAGCATATGTAAAGATGTAATCTGACTACAGTTCCCCTTTAAGAGCAGGTAGAAACGTTAAAAACAATAACAATCCCACAAATAGGGAGTGCAGACCCCATGAATGCACTGAGATAAAGCCATGTGAATCAGAGGCAGAGGGGTAGAGAATGTAGACAAAAGTGATCAATCACTCTACAGAACCCCAAGATGTCAGTAACAGGTGTGGAAAGAGTAAAATGAGGGCAGAAGGAGGAACACACAGCACACCTACCAAGCCGAACTAGAGACCAGGATTCGTCTCGCGCGGCAATATCAATGAGGGAGCTTCTATCTTAGAAGATAGTTGCGGTACTGAAAGGACCACGTGATGTATCACGTGACGCACAATGTCATGTGTAAACTGTTAGTTACTGTGCTGTGGTTGACTTTATGGCTCCTGCAGAAAGAGCCATATCTGGCCCTCAAAAGAGCCAGATATGGCTCGAGAGCCATATGTTGCCAACCCCTGATCTAAACGGAGCCTTTACCAATATATACAACTACGTGTGCCCAACTATATTTCGTATATCACTATATGTGTATAACAGGGCTTCTCCAATTTTTTTGCTTAAAGTTCAATATTCTTTACCATGCAGAATATATATTAGCACAATGAAAATTTAAATTAGAAAAAAAAGTTCACAGCAGTCAACCCTTCAAACCTATTATCAGAGCCTCCTAATTCCTTTTCCTTTCTTTACCCAAGATGTACATGAGAGGAGGTTTATTTTGTGCCTCCTTGGAGATTTGCTATTGTGAACAAATAGCAAATTGAAGCTGGAAGCAGGAGCTAGAGAATGAGGAAGTCTCTAGATATGGGAGGAGTTTCAGCGAACATATGCCAATAGTTGCTGTTATACATATTTTCTTCCTAGAAAGAACAGAAGCTCCTCAAGGGAAGAGACTTTCACATCTGTCTTTGTATCCCCAAACTTCACACAGTGTCTAGAAGATAGTAAGCACTTAAATTCTTATTGAGTGACAATTAAAGCTGCAGAGGCAAGTTCAAGTCAGAAATAAAAAAACTTCTTAACAATTAAGAGCTATCTAAAAGTGAAATAGGTTGCCTCAGGAAACAATGGATGTTCACTTACAAGATTATGTTCACCTAAGACAGTGATTCCCAAAGTGGGCGCCACTGCCCCCTGGTGGGTGCTGCAGCAATCCAGGGGAGCAGTGACAGCCACAGATGCATTTATCTTTCCTACTAATTGCTATTAAAATTTAAAAAAAAAATTAATTTCCAGGGGTGCTAAGTAATATTTTTTCTGGAAAGAGGTGGTAGGCCAAAAAAGTTTGGGAACCACTGACCTAAGAATTTCCACATTCACTGTTTCTTAATGCACAGTAATGCCCTATCAATTTATTTGGCCATTCCCTGATCACAGGACATCTACTTCATTTCCAGGATCTTACTGCTACCAAAAAGGAAGAGGAAATGAAGAAAGGTTTGTTATTTGTCCATCATTCAAATCCAAGTCTTTGTCAGCAATTATGGAGAAATGTACCCAGTACTATGTTGGTTGGTACTTTTAAAAAATGGGTACAATAATATGGAAATAGGTCTTGATCAATGACACATGTAAAACCCAGTGGAATTGTGCATCAGCTATGGGAGGGGCAAGGGAAGGGAAAGAACATGAATCTTGAAACCATGGAAAAATACTCTAAATTAATTAATAAATAAATTTTTTCTAAAAATTAAAAAATTGGGTACAGCTTTGCAAGTTTCCTTCCAAGAAGAAAGAAAGGAATGAGATTACAGTATTTGTCTCTATTATTAAAGGAAAAAAGCAGTAGTTTGTCATTTTTCCCCACAGGAGGAGGGATAAGACTTTCCTCTAAAAATAAAAGCTTCCTATAATTTTTTTTTAAACCTTTACTTTCCACCTTAGGGCTAGGCAAAGTGAGTTAAGTGACTTGCCCAGGGTCACCCAGCTAGGAAGTGTCTGAGGCCAGATTTGAACATAGGACCTCCTGTCTATAGGCCTGGCTCTCAATCCACTGAGCTATCCAGCTGCCCATTCCCACTCCCCACCCCCATAATTCTTTTTTAAAGCCTAGGAGAATATATCAATAATTTACATATTATCATATCCTTTTTAAAAAATGTTTTTAAATGTTATTTTTTATTAAATTTTATTTTTTCCAATTACATGTAGAAACAATTTTTGACAATTGTATTCTAACATTTTGCATTTCATATTTTCTCCCTCCCTTCTTCTCCCTACCCCTCTCCCCTCACAGGCAGTAAATAGTCTGAAATAGGTTATATCAGTGCTTTCATGTTAATACATAAAATATTCCATATTCTTCATGTTGTGGCTGAAGACACATATCACATATACAATAAGAAAACTCATGAAGGAAATGAAGTGAAGGATGATGCGCTTTGATCTGCAATCAGGTTCCAACAGTTCCTTCTTTGCTGTGGATAGCACTTTTTTTTTTTATCATGAGTGCCTTAGGGTTATCTTGGAACCTTGTTTTGCTGATAATAGTTTAGACCTTCACAGTTGATCATTGGTACAATATTTCTGTTACAGTATACACTGTCCTCCTAGTTCTGCTCATTTCACTTTATAAGAGTTCATATAAGTTTTTCTAGATTTTTCTGAATTCATTCTGTTCATCATTTCAAATGGCACAATAGGTTTTTGTTTGTTTGTTTTGTATTGGTTTCAAAGTAGAAGAGTGGTAAGGGATAGGCAACAGGGGTTAAGTACTTGACCAGGGTCACATAGCTATGACGTGTCTGAGGCCAGATTTGGACCTAGGACCTCCCTGTCTCTAGGCCTGGCTCTCAATCAAACCACTGAGCTACCCAGCTGCCTCCAATAGTTTTGCAATACAATCATATACCACAATTTATTCAGCCATTCCCCAATTGATGGACATCCCTCAGTTTCCAATTCTTTGCCATATAGACCAAGTAATAGTACTGCTGAGTCAAAGGGTATGCATAGTGTGGTGGCCCTTTGGCACAGTTCCATATCGCTCTCCAGAATGGTTGTATCAGTTCACAGTTCCACAAACCGTGCACTTGATTCCCAATTTTCCCATATCCCCTCCAACATTTATCATTTTCCTTTTTGGTCATAATAGCCACTCTGATAGGTATGAAGTGGTATCTCAGAATTGTTTTAATGTGCATTTCTCTAATTGATAATGATTTGGAGCATTTCCTCATATGACCATATATAGCTTTAAATTCTTCATCTGAAAACTGCCTATTCATCTCCTTTGACCATTGATCAATTGAGGAATGCTTTGTATTCTTATAAATTTAGCTCAGTCTTCTGTATATTTGAGAAATAAAGTCTTTGTGAGAGATACTTGCTATAAAACCAACCCCCTCTCCCGATTTGTTGTCTCCTTTCTAATCTTGATTGAGGTGATTATGTTTGTATAGAAAACTTTAATGTAATGCAATCAAAATTATCCATTTCATTTTTCATAATGTTCTCTGTGTCTTGTTTGGTCATAAATTCTTCCCTAATTTATAAGTCTGACAGTAAGCTTTTCCATGTTTCCCTAATTTATGATATCTCTCTTTATTTCTAAGATCAAGTATCATTTTTACTGTGCCTTGACATGGTGAGATGTTGGTCTATGCCTAGTTTATACCTTATTGGTTTCTAGTTTTCCCACCAGTTTGTCAAAGAGTGAGTTCTTCCCCCAATAGTTTGAATCTTTGAGTTTATCAAACACTAGATAACTATGGCCATTAACTACTATGTATTGATTTCCTAACCTGTTCCACTGATCCACTACTTCATTTCTTAGTCAATACCAGATTGTTTTGATGATTACCACTTTTCAGTATACTTTGAGATCTGGGATAGCTATGCCTCCTTCCTTCATATTTTTTTCCCCTTTAATTCCCTTGATATTCATGAACTTTTGTTCTTCCAGATGAATTTTGTTTTTCTTTTTCCTAGTTGTAGGAAATAATTTTTGGGTAGTATGACTGATATGGCAGTGAATAGTTAAATTAATTTAAGTAGGATTGTCATTTTTTCATTTTGGCCTAGCCCATCCACAAGCAACTATTATTTTCCCAATTGTTTAGGTTTGACTATAAAAAATGTTTTGTAATTGTGTTCATATAGTTGCTGAGTTTGTTTTGGTAACTATACTCCTAGACATTTTATATTGACTACAAATATTTTAAATGGGATTTACTTTTCTATCTCTTGCTATTGAACTTTGTTAGTGGTAAATATAAATGAATCAAGCAACTTTGCTAAAGTTGTTAATTGTTTCTTTCAGTTTTTTGGTTGATTCTCTGGGGTTTTTTTATGTATGCCATCATATTATCTGCAAAGAGGAATGGTTTTTATTTACTCATTGCCTATTCTAATTCCTTCCATTTCTTCTTCTGCTGTTATTTATTTTTTATTTTTTAAAACCCTTACTTTCCATCTTGGAGTCAATACTGTGTATTGGTAAGAAGAGTGGTAAGGATGGGCAACAGGGGTCAAGTGACTTACCCAGGGTCACACAGCTGGGAAGTGTCTGAGGTCACATTTGAACCTAGGATCTCCCATCTCTAGGCCTGGCTCTTATTCCACTGAGCTACCTAGCTGCCCCCCTCTTCTGCTATTATTGCTATAGCTAGCATTTCTAGTATAATATTAAATAGCAATGGTTAGCATTTCCAGAATTAGGGTTTGAAGAGAAGGTAATAAAACCCACTGAAAGAAGCTCCTTTGAAAGCAGTGACTTTTCACTTTATTTTTGTATACTAGACACTGGGTACAAAGACTAAATGATTGGTGAGATTCTGGTTAAACTGTTCATTGGGCTAAACCCAAAGAGTAGCAGAAGCATAACAGAGGTCCTTTCTACTATGTCATGCTTCCACTACCTTTATATATTTGGCATTTCTAACAAATTTGAGTCTGGCCATGACATATAATAGTTAAGTGACCTTGCCCAAGTCATGTAACTTTTCTGAGTCTCTTTTTTCTCATTGGTAAAAATGAAAATTGTTATAATCATATTACAAGATTCACTATCATATGTAATATTGTTTCCAGATACAAAATACTTGATAGCAAACAACCACACACCCCTTATTACAATATGATGGCAAACTAATTTGTAATGACTGGTTGCTCAGGAGAAAACTCATGTGAAATTCGTTTGGCCTAAACCTGAAACTTCAATAGTGATGGAAACTCTCACTTAATTCCAACATGCACAAATTTCCCTTCTCCCTTTATTCATTATCTTGCAAAAAGAAAGTTGTTTCAATGAGCTATATCTGGTTCTGTGGGCCCATAAGTGTCAGGAAAGGGAAGTGTATGAGGTTCATAGGTTCAGTAAGATGTGTAGATCTCCAGAGACTAGAGTCAACAAAACCAGACAAGATATGGAGGCTAAAAATGAAGCCCAATGCACAATTCAAAAAAACAACCAGTATCACAGTCTAAAAGTCAAAGTCCAAATTCCACCAGAAGACAACAATACCTAGTGGTTAGCTAAGCAAGTAAACATGGTCTGAGTATGGGGACAAAGGGTCCGAAGCCAAGAGTCAAGAGAATACTGTGGAAGAAATGTAATAATTCCAATAATGATAATTTGCTTTACAAAAGTGAGTCAGTCATTTTATGGCAATTCATGGCCACCACAATTCAGCAAATAGGTATTAAGCACCTACTATAGACAAATTCAGCTATATGCAAAATGCAGCACCAAGACATTTTATACTCTTTGCTATTTACCACATCTTACAAAACAATAATGATAACAATAATAATAAAAATAACAATACTAGATAACATATTTCTTACTATTTGCCAGGCACCATGCTAAGTACTTTATAATTATTATTTTGTTTAATCCTAGCAAAAACCCTTAGACATAGATGTTATTATCATTCCCATTTTACAGATAAGGAAACTGAGGCAAACATTAAGTGTCTTGCTCAGAGTGACACAGCTAGTAAGTGTTGAAGGCTAGATTTTGAACCTGACTCCAGGCTAGGTGATCTACCTACTAAACCACCTTGCTAACCAAAATGAATCCTGAAAAATTACATTTCATCAATTTTCTTATCAGTTCTTTAACAGAAAAAAAGTGAAAGATTAGCAATTATAGTTATTCTCAAAGGTAACTGGGGAGAGGAGACTATAATCTATCAACAAATATTTATTCTGTGAACACAAAGACAAAGCAAAAGTGGGAGAATATTATACATGTAACAGCAATATTATACATAAATCAACTAAGAAAGACTTAGCTACTCTCTGCAATACAATGATCTGGGATAATTCTAAAGGACTTATGACAAAGAATGCTATCCACCTTCAGAGAAACAACTGTTGGAGTCAGATGCAGGTCAAAACATACGATTTTCCACATTGGTTTATTTACAATTTTATTTTGGGGTTTTGGTTTTATATGAGTAATCTCTTACAATAATGACCATATAGAAGTATGTTTTGCATGATAATATATGTATAACCCAGATAAAACTGCTTACTATCTAGGGGGAGCCAAATGAAAGGAAGGTAGAGAGACAATATGGATAGTATAAATTTGGAAAATGTATGTTGGAAATTGTTATTACATGTAATTTAGAAAATAAAATATCAATGAATAAAAAAAAAAGTAAGCAGGGGGCAGGTGGGTAGCTAAATGGATTGAGAGCCAGGCCTAGAGATGGGAGGTCCTAGGTTCAAATCTGGGCTCAGACACTTCCCAGCTGTGTAATCGTGGGCAAGTCAGTTAACCCCCATTGCCTAGCCTTTACTGCTCTTCTGCCTTGGAACCAATACACAGTATTGACTCCAAGATGGAAGGTAAGGGTTAAAAAAAAAAAAAAGTAAGCACCTTTAACCACAAAAAGAATAAAATTAAATATAAAATTTTAAAAGGGAGCATACCTGTCAAAACTACCTAGAAACTACACAAACAATTTATAAAATACTTTTTATAAAAATAAAATCAGATCTAAATAATTAGAGAAATATTAATTGCTCATGGATGAGCAGAGCCAATACAATTAAAATGACAATTCTACCAAAACTAATCTATTTATTTAATGCCATCCCAATCAAATTACCAAACAAGTATGTTATTAAACTAAAAAAAATAACAAAATTCATTTGGAAGATCAAAAGGCCAAGAAATTCAAAAGAATTAATGGAAAAAAATGTAAAGGAAGGAGGTCTAACAGGACTGGATTTTAAATTATATTATGAAGCAGTGATTATCAAAACTATCTGACGTTGGCTAAAAAACAGAAAGGTACATCAGTAGAATAGAACAACATGAAATAAAGAGTAGTAAAAGATTATAGTAACTTTGTTTGATAGAAGTTTTAGGGTTATTGGGATAAGAAATCACTGTCTGGTAAAAACTGCTGGGACAACTGGAAAGTAGCCTAGGAGGCTACTAGGTAGAGACTAATATCTTACACCATTACACCATATATCAAAGTGGATATATGATCTATATAATGATCTAAACATAAAAGGAGATATCATAAGAAAATAAGAACAGGGAACTTATTATTTATCACTTTTAAGAGAGCAATTTATGAGTAAATAAGAGATGAAGAGCATTGTGAGATATAAAAGATAACTTTGAGGACATTAAATTGATGTTTTTGTACAAATAAAACAAATGTTGCCAATATGAAGAAATCAGAAAATCTGGAAAAATTTTTCAGACAGTCTCTCAGGCAGAAATATTGTAACTGTCAAATTTATAGAAATAAGGGTCATCCCCCAATAAATAGGAAAAAGATATGAACAGTTTTCAGATGAATAAAGCAAAACCATATATAGATACATGAAAAAAGGTTCCATTTCACTATTTATTAAGGAAAAGCAAACTAAAACAATTCTGAGGGACCATCTCACACCTATCAGATTGGCTAAAATGACAAAAAGTTGGGGGGGGATATGGAAAAGTGCGGAAACTAATACACTGTTGGTGGAACTGTAAACTGTTCCAACTATTTTTGACACCAATTTGGAATTATGCCGAAAGAGCTATAAAACTGTGTATACCCTTTAGACTCAGGACTGAGTCTATTTCTATTGCTGAGTCTATTTTCCAAAGAGATCAAGAGAAAAAGAAAAGAGCCTATAGGTTCCAAAAATATTTATAATAGCTCTCTTTGTGGTGGTAAAGAACTGGAAATCAAGGGCATGTCCATCAGTTGGGGAATGGCCAAACAAACTTTGGTATATGATTGTGATGGAATACTATTGCACTGTAAGAAACAATGAACAGATTAATTTTTTTAAAAAACTTAGAAAGAACTACATGAGATAATGAAGACTGAAGTAGAAGCAAAAGAATATTATATACCACTACAGATTAAACATTTGAAGAATAACTTGTGATTGACTGAGAAGTGGAAAAACAAATGATACAGCCTACATATACATAACTGCCAAATGATGCCTTCTATGGTATGGTGAGGGAAGAAAGGGGCTGAAAAAAAAAAAAAAGAAGAAATGAAAAGTTAAATAAATAAATGAAATTTATGGTTTTTTTAAAAAAAAGAATTTAAGCTTCTTGAGGGCAGAGGGCTACTGTCTTTCTACTTGTATTAACTGATATTCCCAGGACCTAAGGCCTTGCCAGGTGATTAGGAAGCATCTTATAAATGTAGGCTGACTAAATATCCCACTGATACCACTGAGGCTAATGCATTTTTCTGCCTGCCCCTTCACCCTCCCCTAAGCCACTCCTATTCACTAAAATTCACTATTTTTTGTCTATGGTACCCACCATTTGCTTAGTCTTCCATATTTCTGACCTCAAAGTTACTTAATATGTGACATTGAGGGAGAAGGGAAAGCCCCATCAGCTGCCAGGTGCTATATCTCTCATCATTATCACTGTTGTCACTCTAGTTCAGGTAGCCATTATCTAAGCTACAACAATTGCTTTTTCAAGTTTTTCTTCAATCCAACTGTCATATCGCCACCTGAATAATATTTTTCAGGAACACATCTCCTGAGAAAAAATTGTGATTGTTTCCTTACTATCCTCCTAAGTTTAAGTTTGAGATTTAAAGTGCTCTACAATATAGTACTAGCCTTGTCTTATGATTCAAGAACCCTTCATGGTTCCCTAAATGTTAGTGCCTTCCCTCCGAGATTAGCTAATATATTAGGCAAATCTCATCCTCTCTGTACTTCACTTTCCTTCATCTGGAAAATTAGAGGTTTGAAAACTCCAAATTCTAAAATCCCTTCCAGCACTAAAATTCCATAATTCTATAAATTAAATTGATGAATCTGTAATTATTTTATGAATATACTATACTCATAAATCTTAATATGCTCAACATTAAAATTTTATTAGCAAACCAACATAGAGTAGATTTTCATTCCTAAATTTACAAAATGACTACAAAAGACAATTCAAATATTCCCCCAAATTCCCTTCTTAAAAGTTTTTCTTCCTCAGAACATCCAAAATTTATTACAGCATAATTTTTAACTATGTCTCCAGGGTAGTGATCTTCTAATAAGCTTAATTTATAAATAAAATAATGGTCAAGATTGTCATATGCTTTAAAACCCAGTGGAATTGTGCATCAGCTAAGGGGGTTTAAGGGGATTTGGGAGAGAGGGAAGGAACATGAAACATGTAACTTTGGGAAAATATTCAAAATAAAAATTTTTTTTAAAGTGTCATATGCTAAGGTGTCATTAAAAATCTGACCTATTTGAAAACTTAAAACATTAACTTTTCACAAGGATCTTCTCAAATATCTAATTCTAAAAGTCAAACTCATTTATGGTATAGTTTAAAAGTCTTCACTAACATTTTGTAAACATTTGACATTTAAATCATACATCAGACTTGACGCCATTCTCACCAAAATGTGACATTTAGGTACTTGTAAATGACAAAAAAAAAATCAACTATTTTTCAACTTTTCCCATGTAACAATTTCTATAAGATTACAAGCTACATTCTGTGCTATAGAGAAATGAGAGGTCTTAGGGAAGTAGAAGCCTGTATCTATCAAATTTTAGGTCAAATATATATCATTCGTAGGGAATAAAGTTCCTGTTAAAATTATAGCAGACTCACACACACCTAGTTAATCAAAAAGTACATTTTTAACATAAATGTATCAGTGCAGGTTATGAGGAATATTTTTGTAGCAAATGTATGCAAATACTGTTCCATATATTAAGCCCCTTAAATAAGTGTATATAAAGTTTTGGACAAAATGAAGTCAACTCAGTTTATACATGAATCTCCAAATGCTCAATACAATCTGTGCAAAACATGAAAATTTCAGCAGTGATTTTAATAATAACTTGATCTAAATCTAGAACAGTGTACATAAACTGGTTTGTCTTTTCCCTTTGTCACCTTCTCACAACAAAAAGACTTCAAACACACAAATAATTTGTGAAAACACCCATCTTTGACTTAATCCCCTATGCCTTTTTTAAAGCACATGCATAAATTCCATTATCTTAATGGCAAAAGTGAAAGCGTGCTGTTTTGTTTTTTAATAAACTATGTCAACTGATCAGATGAGAAAACCATATAAAAATACTATTTGTGAAAATAATTACTGAGAAATAACTGACATTTTTTATAGCACATCAAGGTTAATAAAGCATTTTTCATCTCTGTTTTACATAAGCTTCACAACAACCCTATGATAAAGTACTTGTGATAATAATCCTCATTCACAGCTGAAAAAAAAACAAAAAACAAGACTTAGAATATTAAGTGACTTGCCCATGCTCATACTGTTGGAATTATTAGATGCATAGGTCCAAATTCCAGCCTCTGATTCCAAATACAGAGCACTCATCCCACCATATATCACTTTTCCTACCTCAAAAACAGAGTGGAAACATTCCAGTCTAAAGTTACTATATTCCTGTCTTTTAAAACAGTCCAAAAATTACTTTGCATTGCAAGAAACCAAGATAATCCTTATGGATCTGACCCCCTGCACTGTCAGCTGGAGAAATGATAAACTATATGAAATTCAGAGAGTACCTCAAAACTGTTCAAAGGAGGTACTCCTTATAAAGAGGTGGAATGTTCAGTCATCAAAGTCCTCTTTAGCTCCCACTGTGGTCACCAGCCTCGACAGCCTGCTGCCAATGACGCCTAAACCATATCCCAAACAGGACTCAGGATTTTCTTCCTCAAGCCCTCTCCTCTTCCCAACTCTGACTTTCTCCCACATAATATTCCATGTCCCACCTCTCTGGCTTTCCATTGGCTGTTTCCTGTATTCAATCCTCATCAATTCTATCATCTTCTTTTTGGCTTCCATGGCTTTCTTCAAAACTTTTTTCAAACCCATCTCCTGCATGAGGTCATTCCTAGTGGTGGCTAGATGGCTCAGTGAAAAGTGAACTGGCCAATATTTAGAAAGACCCGAGTTCAAATATAGCCTTAGTACTTCCTAGCTGACTAACCCTGGATTGAGTCACAAACTGTTTGCCTCAGTCTCCTCAGCCTTAAAATGAGATAATAGGGCCTTACTTCAAAGGATTTTAGTGAAAATCAAATAAGATATTTGTAAAAAGTTTAGCACAGTGCCTCACATGCCTAAAAAAAAGTTTATACACTCTGCCTTTTCCCTTCCTACCTACTCCCTTTGACTTTCCCTCTTATAGCCTCCTATTTACATTGCATATAATCTGGTATGCACATAATTGTTTGCATTTTGTTTAGAACTTTAGTTCCTTGAGGGTAGGGGCCTTGTTTTTGCCTTTCCTGGTATGTCCTTGCACAGTGCCAGATTCTTAGGAAGTGCTTAATAAGTAATTGTTGACTAAAATCATAGTCCACCTTAATCAGAACCTGAAGTCTGACCAATAATCTGAGCTCTTAAGAGACTTCGAGCACTGGATGGGGCTAATGCTACTGATGTTGATCACGTATAGTAATATTTTGCCCCAAAACTGCCTTAGTAAT
This sequence comes from Gracilinanus agilis, assembly GCF_016433145.1. NCBI lineage: Eukaryota > Metazoa > Chordata > Mammalia > Didelphimorphia > Didelphidae > Gracilinanus > Gracilinanus agilis. The sequence goes on along the minus strand of NC_058133.1, from coordinate 424,979,924 downwards.
TGTTAAGAGTCGCATGAAAGTGCTAAGAGGACTAACTCCAACTTTGTGGAATGACATTTTACAGTTATTTGTCTCTAAAATCAAATGGAAGATTGCATTGAATAATTTTGCTAAAAGCCCTTTGACTAAATAAGACAAACACAAACACATAAAGCACTCAAGTAAACATTTAGAAAAGCATTACATGTTACCTAATATTATCTATATCTTAGTCTTGTAAGGAAGATTGACATCTCCCTGAAAGAAATCATCAATTTTTTTAGTCAGAGAATTAAATCATTTCAAAGCAAATACAGAGCACCTTGCTCTTTCTCTTTTTACTAATCTATTTTAACATTCATTCTTTTCAAAGTGCAGATTCTGATTATTATTCTTGAGCATCAATACTTTCCTTTAGCTATCAATTACTGAATTAGCTATTTTCTATTTTTTAAAAGCCCAGTTTAAACAGATATAAAAAATCACTCAAAACTAGTGTCATGAACATATCGAGAAAAAAACTTTTAAAATTGAGATTCAAAGGAATAAAACCTGTTTTTTCTACCTATCTTCATTTCAACACTGCCCTCTTATTTCTCAGAGAAATGTTTCCTTAGTTTACTAAAGAGTATCAAAGATATCAAATACAAACCCATCTTTGACCACTGAATCACAATTATCAATAACTGACACAAAATTGCCATAGCTGAGGCAGCTAGGAATTCAAATCAAGTCCCAGAAGCTTGAGGGATACCTCCTCCCCTAAATCATTAACCTAAATCATTAATCTTCTCAGCCTCAGTTTCCACCATCTATAAAATGTAAATAGTAATAGCACATAACTCCTGGGTTGTAGTGGGGATCAAATGGAATATTTATAAAATGTTTTGCAAACCTTAAATAACCATATGAATGCCAGCTATGATTAGTTCTTTAAGGTATGCAGAATACTTTCATTTAAGTTTTACAACAAAGGTGGGATTTCAAATAGACTCATATCAAGTCCAGCATTATCCACTACTAAACCATTCTTAACTTTATTTCTAACTAGAGCTACATAGTTTTGTTTTGTTTTTACATTTTTATTTCTTGAGACAGGAAAGAAAAAAAGGGATACTGTTATCTATCTGATCCTGCTTCATCATACTGTCAAATTAATCTTTCCAAAGCTCAGATCAGACCAAGTCACCTTCACATTCCCCACCATTCAATAAAACTCCAGGGGCTCCCTATCACCTCTAAACTTTTAGTCAGTGAAAGCCCTTCTCAACCTTTCCTCCACTACCTTCCCCCAGCATAATCTGCAATCCACTGACAATGACTTCCTCGATGTTCCTCCCACAGAACACTTCATCTTAAGGCTTGAGGAATTTTCAATGGCTGTTTCACTTGCCCAGAAGATTCTCCCTCCTCATCTCCTCCTACCTTCCCTGGCTTCCTTCAAGTATCAGCTAAAATCTTACATTTTGCAAGAGACCTTTCTTGATCCTCTGTAATCCCGGTGCCTTTCTGCTACTGCTTATCTTTAATTTATCCTTTATAAATCTTGTTTGTTCAGAATTCTTTTCATGTTGTTCACCCCTGGAGACCACGAGCTTCTTGAGAGCAGAGACTTTGCTTTTACCGTTTCTTTATATCCCCAGAGCTTAGCCTGGCACAAAGTAGGCCCTTAAAAAATGTTTCCTGACCTGAAATAACAAGACATGACAAACTAAAAAGATGCACAGACTAGGTGAAATATTTACAAGGTAAAAGACAGGGGGCAGTACTTAGAAAATTCACTCAAATGCATAGCAAGAGGATACTTGAATATTCAAGCATTGATACAAAAGGGAAAGTAGTTTGTTTCTTATTACTACAAGTTTAAGTACCTCCACTAGAGTCCTATTCCAATGCAACCAGATGGCCAGGAGATGACCCAGAGCTCTCTAAGGCTAAGTCAGCTAAGAGCAAGCTCCTGCAGGTCCCACTTCAGTACAGCTTACCAAAGGACCGGCCTAACCAAGTTTGAGACCCTCATCCCCATAAAGTTGGCCACCAGGAGACGAACTTTTTTGGGAAAGCAAGCATAGAGTTTAGACTCTCGTCGCACAGAGATGGTACCCAAACTGATTTTTTTTTCTAATCATGTATATTTCGCTGCATCGAGAAACATAATTTCTCTCCCAACTTAAAAAAAAAAATCATCGTCACTAATGAATACGGTGGAGTAGACGGTTGCACATTAACTTTTTGGGTACCCAAGTTCGGCTTAAGAGTTTATGCCCGTGACATCACTCAAACGTGAGTACCAGTTCATTTGCACACTCAGCCAACAAAACATAAAAGGCCCCAGTTTAAATGCTGACTGCAAGGTATCCAAGAACAGGGAGGGGTGAGAAAGTGGACGACTCAGAGAACTGCGGACTACGGGGGGGGGGGGGGGGGGAGCAAGCAGTGTGCACCCCAAGTAATTCAGAAAAGTAAAGGCGAGAAAGAATAGGTTACACATTCCCTTCCAGATACATCTGCTCCTTCTAAAAGAGGGGGAGGGGGCGGGGAGAGGGCGCCGCAGGGGTAATGTCTTTATTCCTTTTGTATAAGGAAGAGAAGCCCACTTTTCTGAAGTGTCCCGGGGAAGGAGAAAGTATTTTCTTCTCCCCACCTCCCAGGTCCCTGTCTCCCGGCCCAGGACTAGTCTACTGCACGTCCGCTCCCCCCAAAATGCAGGACGAGTCGGCTGCATTTGGCTTGGAGCTCAGAAGCAAGTCCCACGAACATGCAGCACCTGGACAGAGAGGGTCGACCCTAGACTCTCCTCCGGGAGGCGGGGGGCGCCCACCCACCTCAGTTACCTGGGGGGAGGGGGAGACAGAAGCTGCAGCTACTCCCGCCTCCTTATCCTTTGGCCAGAAACCGGGCTGGGACAGGAGGCGCCGCTGGAATCCTCCCACCGCAGTCCTTACCTCGTCGCCTGGCAGCCCTCCAGCTCCAGCTGCAGTGGCAGCTCCGGCAGCGGCGGCGGCGGCTCCTCCATGGCTGTGACGGCGGTGGTGGCGGCGGCTCCGGCGGGAGGGGAGACCAGCTCGGTGGCGGTGACTGCCTCTCTCATCCGTGCACCGAGGCCGGCATGGCGGTGGCAAAAGTGAGGCTGCAGCCGGGCCGCGACAGGAGGAAGCACGGGGACCGCGAGGCTCCCTGGACGCCGTCTCCGCCTTTATCCGGCGGCGGGAGCCCCTCGGCCCGGGAGCGTCCGCGCCGCAGCCATCTTGGAAACGGCGACCAGCCGAGAGAGAGCCCGGCTACGGCGAGCGACTAGGGACAAGCCTCCGGAGGGCGGCGACGCGGGCGGCTGCTGCGGGCTCTGGAATTCCACGGGGCGGAGTAGAAGACCGGGGAAGGGAGGGGCGAATAGGAGGAGGCGCGTGAGGGGTGGGGGTGTAGGGGGGGAGGGAGGAAGGAAGACAAGGGGAATGCCCCGTCTCGGGCCCCGGGACCAGGCGCTAACAGCAGCACGCGCTGCGGGAGGATGCTAAGAAAGCGTGCCAGGTGTCACTGGGAGCCCCGACCCGGCCGACAGGGCTTTCCCGGGCCCCTGCCTTGTGATCCCGGTCTCTTTCAGTAATCGACGAGAGAGAAAGGAGGTGGTGAGAACCGAAATGCAGTGGGTACTTATTTAGACTTCTGATTGCCCAGTTAGGGTCACTATATCCAGGGATGATGGAATACCATCAAAAGAGAGCTCATCCACTATATTATCACGTTTCCTAAATAAGGTCTTATTTTAAAGGCAAACACTTGAAGGAAAGTAAGAGGCGACCTTGCCACGACGTTTAAAAAATGCATGTGCCTTGAGAATTTCAAGTCTTCCCAGAGCTTAGCAAATCAATACTCATCATACCTACAGATGACAGATTCCCCCCAATTTATAGTTAGGGAAAGTGAAGTCCACATCACTAGGACATCCAGCTGTGAGTGAGGCAAGCAAGGGTGGAGCTGTTTCAGCTGAAGTCATCTACACACATCTGCTCAAAAGCGGGGTTTTTGAGGAAAGATTTTAAGCTGATACTCGGGGGAATTCAAAATGTAAGCCACCACCCGAAACAATTAAATGAAGCAAGTAACGGACCCCATTAAAAAACACTATCAGAAACTCGATTCTGAGCAGAGAGATACGGTTACCTAAAATGATTTCAGAGTATTTTGCAGAAACTCTACAGCTCAGTCATCACCTTGAACTTTTAAAACATTTTTTAATCCCCCCATTAAACTAAAAAAAAAAAAAAACAAAAACAAAAAACAGAAATAATGACATTCTTAGTTTCTAGTTTGTGAAAATTAATTTTATACTTTTGAAAAACAATTTTTATTGATTTCTTTCTTTCTTTCTTTCTTTTTTTTTACAGCCAATAAATTCCACTACCACTGCAGTCTCCTGAATCTTTTCCCAGAATCATTCCTCACTCCCAGGGATTTTTTTTTTTTTTTAAGAAAAAGTTGAAGAAAAAAGTCAGCAAAATCCATCAACATTGAAAAAAACTAATTCTTTTTATAGTTGATTACGTGTAACATTGTATATACTGAGTATATGTGTATGTGTATACATATACACATATACATCTGTATATACACATATACATACATCTGTATATTTATACATGTGTATATATTAATGTATTGGTCACATGAATATATAGATATGAATATATACATATACACACACAATATTTTACACCCTGGACACTCTACCTCTAAAAAGATGTTAGGAAAGATGTCTTCTGGTATCTTTTTTAACCTTTTTTTTTTTTTTTTTTAGTGAACAAATATATTTTCTCTCCCCCCCCCCCCATCCCACCAGATTAAAAAAAAAAAAAAAGAAAAAAAAATACTGCATTAACACTCAAGTATACTTATATCAACAAAAACTACAGGATATCTTTTAACAAGTCACAGTAAGAAAATTCTTGAGATTGAATGTGATAAGATTAGATTTGAACCATCAGCATTTTACACAGATGTACAATTAACTATTCAGTATTCAAAGTCTTTTGACACTTTTCCCTGTAGTTAGAGAATATGTTTTTCTATTTCCTGCCTTGATTTATTGCTAGTTGAACTATATTGCTGAAATGGTATTCACAAAATTAAGATTCATAAATTAATTTTAGTAAGAATCATTGTTGTTAATCTGTGATTTCATATGGAAAACAAAAATCTTGTAAAAAGCATGATGATTAAAAATTAAGTAAGTATAATTTATTTCCAATCCTAAGGCAACAATGATTTTTGTAATAATGATTTTTCTAATCTCTAAATTATTTTTAAAATTCCATTATAACAATAATAGCTCGTATTTATATTTCATTTTAAGATTTCCAATTTCAACAACTTTGTGAAGTAGGTAGATTCCGAAGTACTCTTCTCATTTTATAGATGAGAAATTTAAATGAATTGCTCATGTCTGATAAAATACAAATTATCAGAGCCAGGACTGAAACCAGAGGGGCCATTACTCTTTCTACTGTACCATTCTGCTGTAGCAATCAGTTGTTTTCTCTTATTTTTTTTAACAATCAGTTATTACTTAACATCCCATAAATTTTTCCCAAATAATTTTAGTAAGTTGAGCCATGTGTGCCTTCATGTTTATGTTCATTCCATCAAAGCTAAGAAAAGTAAAACTTTTTCTTCTTTGAGTGAGTGAATGAATTGTCAAGATAGTTCTATAATTATTCATATTTGTGGTATTCCTTTCTTTTCAAATTAGTTATATTTAGCCATATTCCTGAAGTTATTCGGTTTTCTCTTTCCTGGCGCTGTAATAAAAAGATATATACTCAATACAGTACTTTAAAAATAATTATGATAATTATCATTCAATTCATCAGACATTTATTATGCAACTATTCTTTTCAAAGTGTTTATACTGAATTATGATCATTTCCCCCTTTGAATCCTAAGTTGAATTAACCAAATATTTTAATATTGGTGGGGGTGATAAAGACCAATCAAGAATTAAATACAGGATTTAGACCTGAAAGGAACCTCAGAGATTATCTATTCTACCCCCCTTCATTTTTATAGGTAAGCAAACAGGCCCAGAAGGTTATGTAACTTGTCTGGAGCAAAATTGGTAATAACAATATTCTGTTTCCTTGCCATATCCCATATTACTGCTCCCATGACTAGTAATTATAGCTCCCTTTTATCTAACAGTAAAAGGGCCTTCTTCATGATCCTGTGAGGTAAGTTTTATAAGTGTTATTATTCACATTTTATAGGTGAATGGTTAAATTATTTGGCCACTGTCATTCAGCCAGTATCAAAGTCATTAAACCTCTGACCTCAGATACTATACTATTGCCACTACAGTATACTTCTTGTCTAAGCTCATTGAGGGCACTCAAATAAATAAGCGGCTAGATGGCTCAGAGGAGAGTGTACTAGGCCTGGAATTGGGATAGACCTAAATTCAAAATTAACCTCAGATACTTATTACCTGTGTGGCCCTGAGCAAGTCAATTAACTTCTGTTTGCCTTTATCAACTGGAAAAGTTAATAGCAAACCATTGTAGTAGCTTTTCCAAGAAAAGAAAACCCCACAGACACAGAGAACATACATCTATTCAGTGGAACATAGTAATGGGCAATTTTTATTTTATCTTCAATTCAATACTATTATTGGATACATAGCACTGTTAAGAGATCAATTGGCCATTTTCAGTTCAGTCTCTTCCATCACTCCCCCTGCCCCATAGGATTCATATGATGATAATCCTTTGTCCCACAGCAAATGGGCACAGATCTGGAGATGAATACCAATGCATGTAGTACAGTGGAAAAACCATTGGCTTGATAGCAGTACACATAGAGTCCTGACTCTCCTACTTGCTGGCCCTGTGACATTAGCATATTATTTAGCTTTTCTGACTCTCAGTGTCTTCATCTATAAAATGGGAGTGGAAAAATATCAACTATGATGATCTCTAAGCTCTTTTCTGTGATTCTAATAAAGATGCTTCACATTAAAATGAGTAATAAAGAATGGATTAAGATGCTACAGTACCAAGAATCCATTTTGGGTCTCTTAGCATTCTTTTCTCAGTAGTTCCTGGCTAAAATCAGGTTATAAAACTCTCATTTTGGTGTTTATATTTACAATAATAAGCTTTTCCTGTTTTCCTAGAAAGACACAGAAATCTTGGACAGATAGTCTCCCATTTTTATGAAGTCATTCATCAACAATATTATATTTTTGGGTAAAGCAGAAGATTTTAACCTAGAGATCTATAGACTAGGAAATCTGTGAACATGAATGAAAAAGAAAATCACATCTTTATTTTCACAAACCTCTATTTGAAAGTTCACATTTCAATCAATCAACTAAATTATTTATTAAAATTACTAATTAAAATTAATTAATTAATTTAAAACATTGTTCCAAGAAGGGGTCCATTGGCTTCAGTCTTCCAAAAGGTTACTTGACACAAAAGTATTAGTAAAGGATATGAATTTCTGAAGGCTACAGATTCAAATCCTTCCCCATCCACTTACTGTATGATAACAACCAAGTTAATTAACCTCTTATAGTCTTGGTAAAATAGGGATAATATTAATATATTACCAACTTCAAGGAGTTGTGAGGAAAGTGCTTTGCAAACATAAAAGCATCTTATTATTGTAAATCATTAATGTTTACCACTGTAGTACGCTAACAAGGCTAGCATTTTAAAAGAACGTAAAAAAACATGCCCCCAAACTCAGGCTAACTCTGAAACAAAATGACTCACTGTGACATACATGATAAATTGTGATAGAGATTTGTTTTCTTTATCTTAGGGGATTCTCTAACCACAGATGCTGAGGAGTTCAGGGGCTTGTTTTCTCTCCTTTCACTTAATGAACATGGTGGAATATGTGAATTAAATTTGTTTTCTCGCCTTTCTCTGTGGTTTTCATGGCCTTTCCCATCCATCTCCAGATCTGTGCCCGTTTGCTGTGGGACAAAGACTTCACAAGACAGGGCTGCTCTTCTCTCCATCTGGCTGCTTTGCTGCTCCGCCCAGCTCTGCAGAAGTAGAAAGACAGTGAGTCCATACGTCCCAATCTGCTCATGACCAGAGGGTGTTTGATTCATTTTCACTCTAACACACACAAAGGGCAGAGCAACTCAATAGAAAAGAATAATTAAACAACAACAAACAACAACAAACAACAAACAACAAACAACAACAACAACAACAACAACAACAACCTTCCAGAACTGGAGTCCCAGATTGAGTTCTAGATGTACCACTTTTTAAAAAAATTTCATATTGCAAGCAAAAAAACTATTTCTTGTGAAACAAAATGGGATAGCAAATAAGTTACCAAACTTAATTAATCCATACTAGAATATTTAGGTTCAATTCTTCTCTGTGTAGCAATCGAGAGTTTTTATCTGAGTCAAGAGTTTCGCCCAGTAAATCTTTCCTACATTGTCTCTTTCCCATCTTTTCTCACTTTCCATCAAGAAACAGATTGCCTCTTTCAGGCATCCTACCATATTGTCTAGTGAAGGGTGCAAATAAAGGTTTCAGTGAACAGCAGGAGACCTTGAGACACTACAAAAAAAAAGAAAGGCTTTTTTTTTAATGTTAAAAAAAAAGTGTTCCTGAACAAAAAGGGGTGAAACTAATAATAAGAGGAAAGGAAGTGGTCTGACTTCAACTCAAGAATTCAAAAGAGACATGGGGGTAGGGAGATGGCTTAGCAATAGCCTCTAATATAGTAGAAGATCACACTTACATCTTTGCTTCTAAATGTACAAAGTACAAAGCAGATAGGCTAAAATTTCTCAGCTTCTGCTTATTCCTTCTAGAGTATCAGCTCATAGTAATCCAGGGCAATATGTGGCTACCAAAAATGGAATCCTTGTGTGGGCCAATATTTTACATTAACCTGTAGTTTGAATATCTTTTCCCAACAAAATTTTTACTATAGTATCAGTGAGGCAATCCCCCCTTCAAATTTCCTAATAGAATGATCAGTAACAATACAATTCTTCAACTCCTTCATCAGACATAGGTGTGAGTGTGGTTGTTGTTGTTGTTGTTATTTTAAATAGGGAAAAATCCAAAAGGCCAGTGCATAGACTACCTGGCTAATCTGTAAACTACAGTTCCTATATTATATAAAGAGTTGTTTGTAATTGATATAGTCTAGAGCAGGGGTCGGCAACATATGGCTCTAGAGCCATATCTGGCTCTTTCTGCATGAGCCATAAAGTCAGGTTTTTTTTCAGGCGCTGTTACAGGAGCGCACTATGAGCACTGTACGGCTCTGATGAAATTACATTTTTAAAAATGTGGTGTTTATGGCTCTCACAGCCAAAAAGGTTGCCGCCCCATGGTCTAGAAGGAAGAGAGAAGCAGGCATTTATTAAATACCTATTCTGTGCCAAGCACTGTGTTACTTTACAAATATTATTTCATTTGATCCTCACAACTGTATAATTAGAATTTAGCTCCCCAGGACTCTAAATCCCAGCTTCCCATGTTCCTTCTCACCTTACATGCTAACGTAGGGAAGATATAAGTTTTGTGTAGCTCTATCCTCTTGTGTCTTTTTGCAGGAATCCAGTTTGAGGAGGATGGGTGAGTGCCAGGCAGGAGAATTTTATTCATGTGTTATTTACTTAGGCTTTTTCTTTTGTTCTTTATTTCTTCTACTTCAAGTGACTATTAATAAATCTTATAAAATATAACACTTGGAGTTATTGGATATTAATTTTAATCTTATACAACAACCCTGTGAGATAGATGCCATTATTATTCCCATTTTACAGTTAAGGAACCTGAGACTGAGATTCAGTGACTTGCCTAGGGTCACATAGCTAATAACTTTAGACTCAGTACTCTGTCCACAAGGGATAAAGGAAACATAAGCATTTTGTTTCAAAAGCAGAGGCATGGGGCAACAAGGTGATAACGAAATGTCTAATATGCCTGGCCTAGAATTGGGGGACTTGGGTTCAAGTTTGACCTCAGATACTTCTTTGCTGGGTGACCCTGGGCAAGTCACCTCAACCCACTTGCCTAGCCCTTGCTGTTCTTCTGTCTTAGAATTTATACTAAGTCAGAAAGTATGGGTTTAAGAAAAAAAGGATAGGCATTACCTTGTATAACTTTACCTTATGTGTAGAATTTGATCAGGAGAAAAATAGAAGGAACAAGAGCCAGAAAGAACTGTGCATATTTTGTTTTACAGGTAGATAGTATGCATCTAGGTGGCACAGTAGATAGAGTGCCTTACCTAGAGACAGGAACACATCTTCCTGAATTCAAATCTGGTCTCTGATACTGTCTACCTATGTGTCCTTGGGCAATTTATTTGACCTTATTTGCCTCAGTTTCCTCATCTGCAAAATGAGTTGGCAAAGAAAATGGCAAACTACTCCAATATCTTGGCCAAGAAAATCCCAAATCAGGTCTTGAAGAGTCAGATACAACTGAATACCAGTATATCTGAACAAAAAGGAGTGGTATCTTTTTGGTGCTACCCACAGATACAATGAAGAATAAAAATCTATGTAAATCATTCTGTCCGGGGGAGAGAGGAAGAACCAAGGAGAAATGTACAAGTTGTTGGAATTATTAAGGAGTCTTTTTGAAGTGCTATTTCAATGTCTCAATATCACACAAAAGATGATTTTGGACTTTGGAAGACCATGCCTGTGAATAGGCTGATGGTTCTAACACAGGATCCCAGAATAATTAGTGGTCATCCAGTCTTTGCTTGAAAGAGGGCCTCCTGTGAGTGAGAACCCATAATCTCCCAAGGTAACAAACACATTCTGCTCTTGGTGAGCCCTAATTGTTAGGGAGTTTTTCTGTTGTGTTATCAGCTCTTCTTTGTATATGCCAGAGAGAAGATGTATCAAATATCTTCTGGTCACGAACAGATTGAGATTTTTATACTCGATGTTGTTCTGTTTTTGTAGAACTGAGTGGAGCAGTAAAGAAGCCAGATGAAGAGAAGAGTTGCCCCTATCATTTACTTCTCTGAAACTTCTTTCCTTTGCTCCTAGTTCTGTCTTTTGGAGACAAACAGAAACTTCTTTTGCATGACAAATCCTTCAAAAATTTGAAGATGATTATATCTACTTGCCACCCCCACCCCCCAAGTATTCTCTTCTCCTAGCTAATCATCTTCATTTCCTTCAATAAGTCCTTATATAACAAAATCTCAAGGACCCTTCACAATCCCGGTAGCCTTCTTTTGGATATTCTCAAGCTCATTATTGATCTATTTAAAGTGTGCTATCCAGAACCTCACACCATATCCAAGAGATGCTTTGACCAGGGCAGACTACAGTAGAACCATCACCTCTCTAATCCTAGACATAGCCTCTCTTAATATAGCTGCAAATTAGGTTAGCATTCTTGACTACCTTGCCATTTTATATATTCATAGCACTAAAAATCTCTAAACTTTTACAGATGGTCTTCTATCTAGCCATGCCTACCACAACTTCCTCTTGTGGAGTTGACTTTTTGAACCCAAGTGGAAAACTATATATTTATCCCAATAAATTATATCTTTTTAGACTCAGCCTAATGTTCTATCCTGTCAAGATTTGGGGAATAATGTCTTTTTCTTCTGCTATCCCTTTCACCTTTATATCATCTGTAAATTTCATAAACATTCCATTTATGCCCTTATGTGATTTAATAAAAAATCTTCAATAAGATAAGGTACAGCACAGATCCCTGGGGAATTCCACTGGAGTTCTCTTTCCAAGTTTAGATGATTCATGACTTACCCTTTTGTTCCAGCTATTCTATGGATTCCAAATCTACTTAAGTATGTTATTGTCTAACTTTAATCTCACCATCATTTCCACAGAATAATATTACTTTGTTAAATCCTTTGCTAAAATAAATTAACTCTATCTTTAGCATTCCCTAATTCCCTAGCCCTATAATCCTATCAAAAAAGAAATAAGATTAGTCTGTTCCAAACTTGATCAGGGGCAAAAGGCTGGAAAGGTAATTTGAGATCAGTTTATGGAGGATCTTGAATGCTGAGCTAAAATATTAGGAGTTTATTTTATAGATTCATATTTTCCTTAGGACATTGGTGTCAAACTTGAATAGAGTCCCTCTAGGCTACATATTGATTTATGAAGCCACAAATCAACATTATCCATGTTGTATTGTATTTTTACTTATTTTATTAAACATTTTCCAATTATATTTTAAATCTTTTTTATTTTTTCTAGATTACATGTTGATATAATGATTTAAAAATTATATCAACATGTAATCTAGAAAAAATTTCTAGATTACACTTTCTAACATTTTGTGGATTATATCACTTTCTAACATTTTGTGATCCAAGTTCTCTCTGTCCCTCTCATCCCTTCCCCTTCCCCATGATGGCAGGTAAAATGATATACGTTGTACATGTGTTATCATACAATACATATTTCCATGTTTGTCATATTGTGAAAGAAGACACATATCATTTACACACTAGGAAGAAATTCATGGGGAAAAAAGGGAAAGATAATATCTTTTACTCTTCACTCAGACCATCAGTTCCTTTCTGTGGCAATGGATAGCCTTTTTTGTCATGAATTCCTTGGACCCCAATACATTTTAATCTGTATGTATGCAGTTTACATAATAGCTTGTAGCTAGGTGGCACAGTAAATTGATTGACCTGCCTGGAGTCAGGAAAACTCATCTTTCTGAGTTCAAATCTGGTTATAGACATTACTAGCTGTGGGACCTTGGGGCAGGGCAGCACTAGGGATTTTTGTAGTCATGCCAGGCCACAGAGTGGGAGGTTGACACTTCTGCTGTAGGACATTTTGGCAAGCCATTCTTCTCAGCTAGGTGGCACCACAGTGCACAGAACTCTGGGTCTGGAGTTAGGAAGACTTGAATTCAAAATCTGCTTCAGACATTCACTAGCTGTATAGACAAGTAACTTGACCTCTGCTTTAGCCATCTCAACTATAAAATGGAGAAAAGAAGAGCACCTACCTCCCAGTTTTGTTATGAGATCAAATGAGATAATATTTGTAAAGCACTTAGCCTAGTGCCCTGCATGTAGTTGGCACTATATAAATGTTTTTCCCTTGCCAAAATGTGACTTACCCTTTCCTGAGAGCTCAGGCTATTAAAGCAGACTCAAATCTATTTCAGAATAGCTATGACCCCATAATAAATAGCCAGCAGTCGAGGATCTCTACCTTGGAAATAAGAGCCTACTGTGTCATAGAACGGACTTAGCTTGTGCTCAAGGTTGTTACACATCTGAAACATGAAGCTCTGAAGGTTAATAGGTTGTAAAACTCTTGATTAGTCAGCTGTTTTCAGCCTGACTCATTCACACTGGGTCCCCCTTTGAGGACTCCCAACTCACATTTTGCTGTTGTGTTGAGAAACTGTGTGACAGGAGAGACCGAGAATGATGCTTGATGATATTTCTAGCTAAAATGCCATTCTAAAGCAGGTCAGGATAACACTTTGATCTGATTATATCATCCCTATGATTTATGTTCTGGCTAACAGCCTCACAATACTTGATCAGAAAGGTGGGTGAGAGTGTTCTAATGGCTACATCTGTACCCGATGCTTGCTATTTCTTCCTATTGTGACAATAATGGTTTGTACACATGAAGGAATACCAACTAAGATGGGGAAAAAATCCACAGAAGTATGAGGCAATCAAAAAATGATAAGATTTCTTTTCATCCTGAACACTCTCCTTCATTTTACACATGAAGAAAACTTTGAGAGGGACACCTCTGCACTAGTACCATAAAATCTTTAAGAGGTGGCATGTCATACTAGAGAGAACAGCTCTTAAAGCCACAAAGTCTAAGGTTTAAGTCTCACCTCTGACATAGACTGGCTGTGAGTCACTTAATCTTTAAGTACTCTAGGTAGCTCTCTTAGGTGATACGTTGCAGAGAAAATACTGACTAAAGGGGCCTTCCTCATCCATAATTCCCTACACCAGTTGAATCACAGATATAGTCCCTATTCTCTAATACTCCAATGTATCCATATACCATAACTTGTTCATCTATTCCCCAATTGATGGTCATCTCTCCTTTGTTTCCAGTTCTTTACAACAGCAACAAAAAGATAGATAGATGATAGATATGTGTGTGTTTATGTATATATGTAAATATATACATATGTGTGTATATGCATATAAGCAAGAGTATATTGATAAATATTTAATGATTAGCTCTGGAAAAAATGTACATGACATACTTCTCTATCATATTCTCAAGTCTAGACAATCAACAAAACAATGCATTAAGTCCTCATCTATAGTTTGCTGATTTCTGAGGTGTAGATGCTCTTACTGAAAGTAATAATCTGCTTCACACTGACTCTGAAATGTCCCTGGTTATAGGCCTAGCAGTGGCATCGGTGGTTCAAAAGGTTCATAGTTTAGGGTCTTTTGTAGTATAGCTTCAAATTGTCTTCTGGAACAACTAAACTAATTTATAGCTCCAACCAATAGTGTGTTAATGTATCTATCTTCCTTACTTTCATATGGAAAGCCAATAAATGACCAGCTACACATCTTTATTGGGCTCTCCTTGCCTACAGGCTATTGAGTAGACTAAGTCAAAGAAATGTGACTTGCCCAGTCACATAGCTTTTCCCTACTTCTGCTCACTTCACTCCTTATCAGTCCCTGTTGGTGTTATTGTTGTTCAGTGGTATCCAGTCGTTCAGGTGACCTCATTTGAGGTTTTCTTGACTGTACTGGTTTGCCATTTCTTTTTCTAGTTCATTTTACAGATAAGGAAACTGAAACAAACTAAGTGACTTAGTATTTTCTGTCATTTCTCTTGGTATTCAATACAGTCAAGGAAAACAAGGTTAATGACCAAATAAAATTTTGAGTACTTTCACACTCTGATGTTGACAACATTTTGCCTTAACAATACATGATTGTTAAAAATCAGTTTCTTCAACCATGAATCAAATGATGCCACATTTGTTGTAGTAATATTCATGAAATCCCTTATACATAAGCTAAATTTACAGAAAAAATATATTCATAAATTTGATCAAGTAACCTTTAGTATGTGTAGAAGCTCTTTATGATACTTTATGATACAATAGTTTGTTTTTTTTTAAATCACTCTGTTCTACATCTGCTGCTCTGCCTGGTTTCAACTTCATAGAACAAGATGGCTTGGGGTCACCCTTCCAGGTTAAATCTAATTTCATCACCATGCAGCTAATTCATTAGCTAATGTCTTAAGTATATCATTTCTTTGTCAGTTGGTACTTCATCATCTTTTGGAAACATGGCTGGTACTACTTCTAATTGGAGATCTTAGATCTTTAAAAATTGTTTCTTTACAGTATTGTATCAATTTCTTTTTATCTACTTCTGCTCACTTCACTCCTTATCACTCCCTTTTGTTGTTGTTATTGTTGCTCAGTGGTATCCAATCATTCAGGTGACCTCATTTGAGATTTTCTTGACTGCACTGGTTTGCCATTTCCTTCTCTAGTTCATTTTACAGATAAGGAAACTGAGACAAACTAAGTGACTTGCCCAGTCACATAGCTAGTAAGTGTCTGAAGTCAGATTTGAACTCGAGGTCTTCCTGACTCTAGGCTTTGTGCTCTATCCACTGTTCTACCTAGCTGCCCTTATGATTCTTTCCACACCATAATATTCCATGACATTCATATCCCGCAGTTTGTTTTGTTATTCTTCAATTGATGGATACTCCCTTAGTTGTTTTGTTTTGGGGGGGGTTCCTCTTTTTTAAAAAAATCTTTTTCAATCTCCCTTAGGGTTCAGAAAGTTTATTTTACTTCTACTTGATTAGAATATAGAGTATGAAAGGTTATAAATAAGAATAGAAAAATAGATCAGAGCCATACTGGATCTGAAGACTTCAAATGCCAGCATAAGAACATTATATTTGATCTTATTTGCAATAGAAAGTCACTGAAAGTTTTGAACTAGAATGATATGGTCAAATCTATGCATTAGCAAGGTTATTGAATTTTCAACTTATGGCTTCAACTGGAGTCCTCCTTGAGGTGTTTATCTCTTCCATATGAGAATAAGAATCAGATCTTTGCCATCTCTAAATTTAGAGCCCAAAATTTAAAGTTTCAGTCCAAATTGAGATAGGCCCTTCATATACCCAGTATCAGACTAAGGAAAATTTTCAGTCACTTTTTTTCCTCATAAAGAGAGGGAGATCCTTCAATCTGGAGGGCCTTGGTTTTAGTCATGTCTGATTTTTTTTGACAGATACTGGAATAGTTTGCCATTTCCTTCTCCAGATTGTTTTATAGATGAGGAAACTGAATCAAACAGGGTAAAGTGACTTTCTGAAGGTCGTACAGCTTTTGTCTGAGGCTGGATTTGAACTCATAAATCTGAGTCTTCCTGACTCCAGGGCTGACACTCCATCCACTGTGCCACCTTAGGACTTAGTGCTGGTCAGTTATTTCCCTCCCAAAGGAGAAAAGTATTCAAGCTTCTTTAAAATACAGAACAGCCAACCAGCTCAATAAAACCTATAGACATTTACTTTGCCTTTGAACCTTGCTTTCCTACATAACAGGCAGAAATTCTCAGTCATAAGTTTCTATCTGCACTTGGTATTCAAAATTCTTTTAAATCCCATTTAGTATCCTAATGGATATTCTGGACCCCAAGCCATTTCTGGAAAAGGGCTTGGCCCTAAAAATCCAATGAGTTAAGTGTACCTCAAGGTCCTGAAATTTCTCTTAATATTAAGATCTTCTGTTTTCCCAGGGCTAAGGATAAAGCCTATTAGAGAAAGCCTTCACCTTGATCCTTTGTTTCTAATTCCTGCATTCATAATGCACACAAGGGTTATATCAATTCAGTTTTTTAAACAGCCCCCATAAGCATGAGTTTCCCAAGTGTGCCCATAATCATAGATTTAAAGGCTTAGAAAGCACTTCCAAGTTCATTTATTCTTTTTCTCTACCTTTTGGCAAAGCCTTACCTGTGCTATACAAAAAAGATCAAAGTCTGTTCTATTCTAGGAATACCAGGGGAAGATTCTACAGTTTCCTTTGGTAACCAATTCCAATGATTTACAATCCTATCAAGATTTTCCCCCTTATATTAAGACCTAAATCTTTCATATTACAGTTTAAGACTAAGTCATGTTGCACCATGTCTTCAAAGGAGATGGAGAACAACTACATATTATTTGCAATCTAATTGTTTTTTTCAAATATTCAAAGACAGAGTTAACTCTCCCTTCTTTTTTCAAAGCTAAGTAGCCTCTTATATCTGTTCCTCATTGGACTTATTTTTCATCTCTTTAATCATCTTATATTTCTTTTTTGAATCCTATCCAAATTCTTCTCCACATTCTTTCAAAAACCATGGATCCAAAAATACATTTTCTTGACTTTTCTTAGTTAAACTCATGTCTTAAAAAGACCTCTCTTCATTGTGGTATACAATGAAACCTTAAAATTCATCTCCCTGAATTTCCCAGTTTTTTTCCCCTGACCTCTTTTGGTGATTGGGAAAATAAGGTTCAGATTAATTTCTTCTCTGTCAAAACATCAATTCTTTTGGTTGTATTTTCACTGAAAGTGTTATAAGACACTCTTATAACATATTTGATCAAATCATGTAAAACTCTCTGAAAAATGATTAGTTGTCACCAAATGGTAATAATTCTTCCTTCAGTTGTTAGCATTCAATTTCCCTTGTCATTAATAAGACTGAACAATGGCAAAGGGTTACTGAAAGCACCATTTGGCCTAAAGGAATCAGTCATTTAGCTCTCTCAAACCCTCAAATTATTCCATGTATATATTTTCCCTTTGGATTCAAAAGCAACACAAACATATATGATGCTTAGTAATTCCTCAATTATTCAAATTTTAAATCATCTATTCTGAATATTATATCAATTGAATTCAAAAGAAATAAACAATAAGCTACCTGAGAGACTCAGGGTTCTCATGTAGCAAGCGGGAAACCAGTTCATTGATATTTACTAAACACCTATTTCATGCTTGCTATTGTGCTTAGACATAATAAGGAATACAAAAGACTTAATAGGCATGGTATTTTCCTTGGGGTGGGAGTAGAGGCACTAGAATGTGAAGTGGTAATACTAGAACCTTAACCAACCAAAATTTCATCTGAGGCTAAGGGGCCCAGACACACCCAGCAGGAGGTACATATGTGCCAGGAATAGGTGCCTTGTCTTCTAAAGAAATACAAAGAAGTACAAGTACCCTGGACCCTGCAGAAGATCCTGATTCCAAGCTTGGGAATGACAAGCAGTGGTGAGGAAATTTAAAAACCTGCCTCCCCTCATGTCTGCACCCTGAGGCAAAGCCCCATTCATTCTGTAATAATCATGGCTCTAGGAGAGACCTAGGTTGAGTTCTTTGGCTTGACATCATTCTATATTTTGTGCCACCAATTATCTAACCCTTCTGGCTTTCTCCAAATGAAACACGAGAACAGTTATGTTACAAAGAAAAAAAATTAACAATTGATGATGAGTCAAAATATTCTTATTTGTAGATGACATCATGGTAATTACAATGAACAATAGAACACTGTAAGTCTTCCTCTGCTGAAATTCAGAGTTACATGAAAGAGATCAGTCTAATCATTTAACCTGGAAAAAAGAAAATAGATGAAGAAGACATGTTATCCTGTTTATGATACAACTAAATAGGCATACAATTAAATTAGTCTCTCCCTCTCTCCATCTCTCTTATATAATATTTAAGCACATATTATATTGATATACAATTACATATATATGTATATACGGCACTTTAGTTGAAGACTGCCTTCTCAAGGTTATATTTTGTTCTGTTGAGACAATGTTTCCCTGAAATGAATAAATAATAAATATATTTAATATTCTCAGCACCTTCCAGTAAGTTATACAAGTAGAAAGACACTATCGATTATGGAAAATAACCTATGAAAGTCTGCCTATTCCCTTCTCATATTTTTGTAGAGGGGAACTCAAAATCCTTTTTGGGTTTTGTTGGCCAAATGTACCTAAGATAGAGATGAGAATTAGACCTGTGTTTTAGTAATATATATAGTGGTATGAGGAACTCCTAGGTGAGGAAACTCGGGTCAGCACTTATTCTTAAGCTTAAAAATCTTAGGGAGTTGCCTAAAACACCAAGTGATTAAATGAATTAATTACCCAGTGTGCATTAAAGGCAAGATTTGAATCCAGGCCTGCCTAGCTTTGAGGCTAGCTCTATCCGTTATGCTAGATGATAGCATATGATAGACCAGGAATAGGGCAAGGTAGGTAAAAGAGACAATGATCTTGCTTCTTCACTTCGTTTTGTCACATAGTAATGTCCTAGAAAATGTTTAACAACTGGTTCTCTGAAAAAACTGTGCTGAGGACACAATTTGAATTTAATTTGCATTATTAACATGTACTCCATCATTTTCTAAAGTCTTGCTAATCAACAAAATAATAAATCAAGCCCTAATTAGTGGCATTTGCCAATTTTCAAAGTATAAATGCTCACAATGAAAATTTAACAATTGGCTTCTTTTGAGCTAACTCCAGCACATTCCTGTTTTCTCTGCCCTTCTCTCTCCCACTTATCTACAAAGAAAAACCAAGAGATTTGGAAAACCAAAGGGCTCAGAACCACAGGACCTTTGGCAGGTATTGAGTATGTAGTCCTTACATTAATGAAGACCAGGAGTAGTCTTGTCTTTGAAAGAGATTAAAATTAGGAAATATTTGGAAACTTTGAATGAGGTTGTCCATAGAAATACACCCACCTACCTAAACCTAATAACTGTGAAGTTCAGTTAAAAAAGACAGATGTGAGTCTGAAGAGATTAGCTACTTAGCTAGGAATATCTCTGCTCTTTTTTCTTTCTTTTCTATTTTTTTTTTAAAGAACTTGGGACCAGAGGCCTAGAGCCAAGAATTTCCTTTTGGAAATGAGACCCAGGAAGACCTGTTGGAGTCAGAAGCATGCAATTTTTAAAAATTGTTTATTTGGGTTTATATCTTGGGGGTTTGGTTTTTATAAGATTACTCACAAAAATGAACAATACAGAAATATATATTGCATGATAATATAAGTATAGCCAGCACTAGGAGGGGAAATGAAGGGAGGGAGGGAGGGAGATAAGTTCGATCATATAACAGGAAAACTTAGGTGGAAATTTGTTATTAAATGTAATTGGTGTATATATATGTATGCATGTGTATATAAAAATTTTTGAAATAATAAAAAAAATTTTAAAGGAAACTAGAGGCCACATAGTCAAGATTCTCAAGGAAGCAAGACAAGTTATTCCATAAATAAAAAAAGCCAAGAAAGTGTTCTCTCACCCTACCCCACCCAGAAGGAAAAGTTTTTCTGGTCCATGGCTAGGTTGGCTCCATTTCTGTAAAAGCTACAAGAAAACTTTTGGCTTTGAACTAAAAGAGCATGGCCAGTTGGCCAGAGTCAACTTTACTCATAAGAAGAAGTAGACTGATAGCCAATAATTTCAGATGAAGTCAGAAGCTAGAAAAAGGTCCATAGCCACATGCCCAATGCTGCTGTTCCTGACAGCAATGGAAGTATGAAATGCTACTCTATATGTGTGACTTGGTAACATATATTCCCTATATGTCTGCCTTTCCATATGTTATCCCTGCATGTATTCACTACTTCCTACTGTATGTATATGTGGAAGAGGGTATGCCAAGTTTATATTAAATTTTATTGATTCTTTTCCTCCTATCCAACCCCCCCCCCCCAAACTCTTATCTTCCCTAAGAATAGATGCTCAGTATTGGTTCGAAGGCAGAAGAATTGTAAGGGTTAAACAATTGGAGTTAAATGATTTGCCCAGGGTCAGATTTGAACCCAGTACCTTTCATCTCCAGGCCTGGCCTTCTATCTACTAAGCCTCCTCTCTGCCTCATTTTCCTTCTCTCTTATGTTATTAAATGCCTTTGCTTTAAACTAATAGTGTCCTCTGGCTAAACCTCAACAGAGGCCCATGAGCTATGTTTTCAGTGGCTGCAGAACATGGGGTAGCATTCTTTGGAGATTCATCCTCATGAATTGTCCTTTCCTCTGTCTCTCCATTGCTGCCTCAGCCACCACCCTCACCTGAATTTCTGTTGGTTCAAGATTTGCTCATTACTGCTCTGGGTAGGCTGATGCAAACTTTTTGGAGAGCAATGAGTAATATTCAAAATGGACTATGTCTTTTGACTCATGTGATTCTATTACTAGGACTATATCCTAAAATATCATATCCTAAAACAGAGGGAAGGGGGAGGAAAGGACCCATTTATTTCAAAATATATGTAATTTTTTATTTGTAACAGCAAAAAAAAAAAAATGGAAGCAGTCTATATATCCAGTGACTGTGGAGGAATTACGATATAAAAAGGAATGTATATAAATATGCAAAGTTTGATATCAAAATATGCAAAGCAAGAGAGACAAAACCAGAAGAGCATACATATAACCAACAATGAAATAAGAAGGAAAACAAAAGCTTAAGCTGATAGAACTCTGGGCAGCAGGGTCTGGGCTGGTGGGGCACAGCTAGGTGGTACATGGGATAAAGAGCCCCGTCTGGAGACAGGAGATTCTGAGTTCAAATCTGTTATGAGACACTTTCTGGCTGAGTGACCCTGGGCAAGTCACTTAATCCCAATTGACTAGCCCTTGCCTCTCTTCTGCCTTGGAAACAGTAATTAGTATAGATTCTAAGACAGAAGGTAGGGGTTAAATTTAAAAAAAAATTCTTTTAAAGAACTATAGGGGCATCTAGAAGGGATCATGGGGTGGGGGATAGGGTTTTGGGGTTTGTTCATTTTCTTGATTCCATTTTTTTAAGCTGTATAGTTAAATCATATGTATGTATGTATGTTTTTAGTCTTTATATTATAATTGTATTTGATTGCTGTTTTTGTATTGGCAATTACTAGCTGTATAGTTAAGACATTATATTTTTAAAAGTCAGCATTTGGGGGTCTTTCCTGGTCCCACTGCTAGTGCCTTCCCTCTGAGATGACGTATGCACATATACACACAAACATATCTTGTGTTTACTTTATTTGCATGTTTCCTCTCCTATTAGAAGTGTTCTTTTTTTTTTTTTTAAACCCTTACCTTCTGTCTTAGAATCAATACTGTGTTCCAAAGCAGAAGAGTGGTAAGGGCTAAGCAATAGGGGTTAAGTGACTTGTCCAGGGTCACACAACTAGGAAGTGTCTGAGGCCAGATTTGACCCTAGGGTCTCCCATCTCTAGACCTGGTTCTCAATCCACTGAGCCACCCTGGCCCCTCTATTAAAAGTGTTCTTGAGGGCATGGTTCATGTTTTTGTCTTTCAGTTTCGACTATGAATGTTCAATGAATTATCACATTGCTGGAGCAATTGAACCATCATATGTATGTATATACACACATACATATGTGTATAAATTCATATAAAATATATATAAATATATTTAAAATGTATAAATAAAAATATAAATATATATAAAAATATACCCATATATATCCATATTGCCACTATCATTACAAGCAAATCAAAATGATTTTTTAAAAAGTTCTAGCTAAGTGGAAGCATTACTAGTGGAAATGAACCATATCCATATTAATATTATCAGTCTAAACAATTCAAGAAGATATATAAAAAAAGTTATAGCTCAGGGAAAATACAACTCACTAGCTGGCAGAGTTGGTTTTACTGTGCACCCAAAAGTAGCACATGCCCTTCATATTAAAATGCCCTTTATGCCCTCTGTGCAATTGAAACTGCTTCCCATTAATTATCCAAAGGGCAAAATGCCCAGTAGAGAAGACTCCTCACATAGCATGTCTCAGCATAAATTGATACTCTGCACCATCAGCTAAATGGCTCTGAATTCTTACAGGGTTCACAGGATAGGACTCCACTTTCTTCGGTATCAGGCAGAGCCCACTGAGTATATACTCCAACAAGCTTGACCCATACAAGCTAATTGTAAACATATACGCAAAACAGGACCGCTAATGTGGACTGGATCTATAATTTTAGCTGCTCTAAAGCAGCTGGCTTTGACGTGAATTTTATTACCATCTTAGTATTAGAAAATCAATGTGATTCAAAATGATCATGCTTTTTATTCATCATGCATCTTTTAGCTCTGGATTTCAAAACATGTAAAACTCAACTGAGAATATTGTTTCCATCTTCTAGATCTAGGCAGTAACAAATGGAAAGCAGAAAAGTAATTTTGCAAAAGGTCACACAGTATAGCATAGTGCGTTGTTGTCTGCAATCTGATTCATAGTTTTCCCCACTGAAATTAGAACCCTTTCTATAAACATTCCATTTTGAAGTCTAACATCCACATAACAACTGAGCAGTTATGCTATACTATTCTTTAATTATTCCTCTCAAGGTAGATGATTTCGAAAGCATTCCTTTGTAGAAAAACTCGGGGACTTGTGAGTCATGGTATACTGAGAAACGTAGGAACGTGTAATTCTTAAGCCAAGTGGGCAGAAATAAGACGGGGACCAGCGTGGCTAGAAAGGCAGCCTTGAAATCAAGAAGACTGAGGTTTAATTCTTTCTTCTGACACGTATGAGCTATGGGATTCTGGGCAAGTCATTTGACCTCCCAATGTCCTAAGGCAATTCTCTCAGTCTATAAATTGCTGATCTGAATTGAAATCAGGACTGTCCTAAACCAATGAAATTATAGGTCCAAACAAACAAAAAAGGGCAACTAAAAATCACATACGCATCATTTTATTACTACATACTCAGGAATTTGGCAAGAGAGTATAAAATTATCCTGTCACTGAACCACAGAAGAGAGGCAAAATTGGCAAATAAGGGTTGAAATCCAAGAAAGGATTACTTAAGACCAGGTGAGAGGACAACATAAGGATAAGAATATTATTTTTTTAAAAAAATCTTTACCTTCTTTCTTAGAATTGATACTAAATATTAGGTAAGGGCTAGGCAATTGGGATTAAATGACTTGTCCAGGGTCACACTGTTAGGGAGAGGATATACTTTATAATGGATGTAGAAAATATTCTTTTGTTGCATCTCTATAAGAATTTGGTTAATTCAAGCAGTGAGTCATAATGCTAATTGGATACTAAGATTTCTGATTTATGTAGCAGTGAAGCAGGAGTGTGATAAGAACTGGAACTTCCCAAAAAGAGCCAATTGTTAAATTTTCAATGAGCATTTACAGCTCAAAAATCAACAAGTGCTTCAAATTTGGGCTTGATTTATTGTGTTGTTGACTGTCTAGACTTAAAAAAATGTTAATGATGCAGATTAAACTTAAAAGTGTGTCAAGTATACTTTTTTTTTTTTTGGAAAGCTGGTTGTTAAACATTTATCAGCACACTATGCTATCTTTTAACTAGTGGATTTTCAGCCTACAGTGGGGTTCTGTGCTTCTTCTTCACCTTTATCTCTTCATTTCCCTGGCTTCCTTGAGGTTTTAGCTCAAATCTAACCTTCTGCTAGAGGTCTTTCTTGGTCCCTCCCACAGCTGGTGCCTTCCCTCTGAGATTTCCTCTTCCCTCTTTATATCCACACATACATATATGTATATATACATATGCATGTCTTGAACATACTTAGTTATTTGCATGTTGTCTCTCCTATTAGAGGTGAGTATCATAAGAACAGACCTTGCTTTTGCCTTCTATTTATTTCCTAATATTTAACTCAGTGCCTTGATGCATATTAAACTTTTATTTATATTATTTTTTTATTATTTATATGATCTGTTCTTTATTTTTATGTTATTTTGGATTTATACTATTTTATAGCATCAAGATTTATTAATTGCCCAGAGACTGAACTTAAGAGTCTCAGATCTGAAAGGCATTGCATCTTAGCACTGGAATTGTAAAATTTTGCAAGACTGTGATTTCTTTCAACTCTGACTCTTAAGAATTGGAACTGCAGCTGTGAGGATGCCTGCAGCTGTTACTTTCCTGCAAAGAGGAGGGAAGGCATCTTGTCAGCAATGGCAGAATTTAGACACAGAGAGGCGGAAGAGTTTTGGTTCAGCATTCATTTTATTTTTCTCTCCCTTCCAGCAATTTGCTTCAATCTTCCTTTATCCAGTCTTTCTGGTGACAGTTTATACCTAGCTTCCTATGAAGCACGCCTCATATGCTCTTTTTTTTTTTCACCTAGACTTTATGGCATATATATTGGGTTAATATCACCAGCTATTATATGTCACAGTCTTATGGGGGATGAAGTTTCCAGAGAACACTATCCATATATCAGTTCATCTATATACAAATTCATGCATGCAAAATAGCATTCTACTTATACTGATTGGTACCTGGCAATATTCCATGTAACCCAGACTGATCTGGGAGCCCGTGTCTCCCACCTTGTCATAGGCCTCCACCTTCCTCAAATTGTGAGTGCCTAGACAAGTCTAAGTTAATATATAATCATTTATAGGACATATCTGGTTCATAACAATAAAGTTATTTGCTATTCTGAAAAAAAATAAAATAAAATGGGGAACATCCAGTTCATTGCATTTAGTCAGGCAAAACCAACATTTTTTCCATTTCTAGGAGAGATCCCAATGTAATCTGGTGACATTTTGTCAGCTTTCTAATATAACCTTTTCATCACTTCTTGGCCTTTTGGCTAAGATCAAGTGTAGTATCTACTATAACTTTTTCATGCCCTAACTTCCAGTTAAGACTCAGGAATTTTAAAAAGCACTCACTCCTTCATTTAAGGGACTATGACTCTGTGCAAGGTGCTTTACTTGTAGGATCATAGAATTTAGAGATTAAAAGGACTTTGAGGATCATTTAATTTAATCTCATTTTACTGATGGAGGAAGCCTTTTTCTGGACCCTGGTTGCCTCTTCTATAAAATGAAGGTGTTCTTTTTGGTCTCTAAGGTCTTTTCTACTCAAAAATTCTAAATTGACAATAGCCTAAATCTTTCTGCTAAGGTTTCATTATTTTTTTAATTAAATTTTTATTGCTAATGTCTCATTTTTTATATCACTAAGATTTCTCCTCATATCCCTTTTCTTCCTCTAGAGTAGCATCTCATATAGCAAATAATATTTTTAAAATAATATTTTATTTTTCCCTTAATTGCATGGAAAAACAATTTTTAACATTCTTTCAAAAAAATTTTGAGTTCCAAATTCTCTACCTCCTACACTCCCTTTATTCCTCCCTGAGGTAGAAAACAATCTGATACAGGTTATGCATGTGAGATCATGTAAAACATATTTCCATATTAGTCATTTCATGGAAGAAAACTTGAACAACAAAAAATTAAAGTGAAAGATAATGTGCTTCTACCTGCATTCCAACCCCATTAGTTCTTTCTTTGGAAGGGGATGGCATTTTTCATCATGAATCCTATGTGAGTGTCTTAGATCATTGTGTGATTGAGAATAGTCAAGTCATTCACAGTTG
The DNA here is from genome assembly GCF_016433145.1 of Gracilinanus agilis. Classification (NCBI taxonomy): domain Eukaryota; kingdom Metazoa; phylum Chordata; class Mammalia; order Didelphimorphia; family Didelphidae; genus Gracilinanus; species Gracilinanus agilis. Next base: position 424,953,475 of record NC_058133.1, on the reverse strand, counting down.
TTTATCATACAATATTGCTGTTATTTTGTACAATGTTCTCCTGGTTCTGCTCACTTCGCTCTGTATAAGTTCACATAAGTCCAGGTTTTCTGAAACCCTCTTGTTCATCATTTCTTATAGCATAATAATATTTCTTTACTATCATACAAAACAATTCAGTCCTTCCCCAACTGATGGACATCCCCTCAATTTCAAATTCTTTCCCACCACAAAAAGCTGCTATAAATATCTTTTGCAAAAATAGGTCCTTCCTTCTACCATCTTTTTTGGATCCTTTTGGGATATAGAACTTGTAGTGATATTGCTGGATCAAAGAGTACACATGGTTTTACAGCCCTTTGGCATAGTTACAAATTATTCTCTAGAATGGTTGGATCAGTTTACAACTCTACCAATGGTGCACTAGTGTTCCAATTTTCCCATATTCCTTTTGACATTTATTATTTTCCTTTTCTGTCGTATTAGCCTAGTTGATATATGTGAGGTAGTACTTCAGAGTTGTTTTAGTTTGCATTTTTTAATCAATAGTGATTTAGAGCATTTTTTTCATATGACAATAGATATGCTTTGATTTCTTTGTCTGAAAACTGTTCATATACACAAATAATATGTTTTAAAGAAAAGAAAAAGAATTAAGAAATGAACAAAACTGTTCAATATGGAAAAAGTAAGAAAATATGTGTGATGTAGCACACCCATGGGCCTCTTACCTCTTCAAAGGATTCTGAGTAGGACTGTCTTCTAGTATCTCCTCTTTGGAACCCCAGTTTATTCTTTGTAATTTTTCAACATTCATTTTTGATTGTTTTGTGGTTAGTTTGCATAACTTTTAATGGAAATACAAGTTGAATCAAATCATATCAACTAATATTTACCTAGTGCTTACCATGTGTGGGCATTGTAAGGAAAATAAACCGTTTTAAGACAGATCATACCCTCAAGGAGTTTAAGATTAAATTAAACCATTTAAAGCAAAATGTCCATGACTACTTCTCTGAAAGGCTGTTTCACAGAAAGTGAATGAGAGTGGTGAGTAAAAGACTATGCTGACAGGGGCTTATCTTACCTAGAAAGGTAACTTAGTGTAGTCAAAGACTAAATGATTTAAGATATGTCAAAATTGTACTGCTTTTGCCCAAAGGCTAATTCAAGACTTAACGAAGCAGGAAGTAGGTATAAAGTAATCTTGAAAATAGATGATAAAGGTCAAAGCAGAATAAAGTTAGAAAGAATTTAAATGAAGAATGGGGAACATTTAGGAGTTATCATAAAAGGAATTATTAAATCTACATGTCAGCATATTGTTTTAACTTTGGCTTCTAAGATAGGGTTAGCTCTAATTTTGAAAATAACTAGGGAAAAAAAGAGGACCTACTAGAGGGCATCCTGTGGTAAATGACATATATTTGGGAATATTGTTTTAGAGAGGATAGTTCAGTTAAAAATATTTATTAAAATCTATACTAAGCATAAGTCTCTGAGCTAAAATCAGGGCGAAATCTGTGATTTTTCTATAGTAGGGCAGTGCTGTCAAACTCAAATAGAAATGGATCCCTGGGGGTGTGTATTGACTTAGAAAACCATAAATTAATATATCTATGCTGTTTTTTATGTATATTTTTATTTTGTTAAACATTTCCCAATTGCATTTTTTAAACCCTTACCTTCTGTCTTAGAAGCAATATTAGTATTGGGTTCCAAGGCAGAAGAGCTGTTAGGACTAGGCAATGGGGGTTAAGTGACTTGCCCTGGGTAACAAGTATCTGAGGCCATATTTGAACTCAGGATCTCCTGCCTCCAGATCTGGCTCTCTATCCACTGAGTCACTTAGATATCCCCAATTACATTAATTCATTTGGTTCCTGCATGAGAGTAGCAGAAGTTCGATTACCTCTGGTAGAGGAAATTCCCTGGGTGAGGAAACTCCCTCTCAACTAATGAAGACTGGCATCCTCTCTGAGTCTTAGGGAATTTCCTGGGGATACCTGGAGGTTAAATAACCTTGTCTAAGGTCACACAACATTATATATCATTGTCCTGGATGTCTATCCACTATTCTAGGCCATCTTTCATTTTACTTTTAATTTTTTGTTGTCCACCCCCCCTTCCTGTATTATTTTGAGTTTTTATATGTAGAATTTTATTTGGATTCTTTCCAGAAGTATTAGTTTATACTAAATCAATTCATTATGATGGGCTGAATTTTCCTTGAAATGTGTTTGAATTTTTCATTTGTAGTGATAAGAGGAGGTAGGCTTCCTAGAATAGTTGCTCCAGTCAGAACTTTTTTTTTTTAGAAACTGTCTATGATTTCATTGATAGAGGGATTTTCCAGTGAGAAAATTCCCTTTACTAAGGTCGGTTAGCACTTCTACAGAGGTTTACAACCTTATAGAATTTCTGGGGGTGCTGAGAGTTAAGTGACTTAACTTAGTGTTACAAAGTCAGTGTACATGAGCTATAGGATCTGAAACTCCAAAGCTGGCTCCCTATCCACCATTGCTCTGTTTTTCCCAATCAGAATCCTTGTGTCCTGTAGCTCAGTGTTTAATTTAACACATCCTGGGTTCTTCAGTATTCCTTTGAAAATTATTTTCTTAGATTTATATTTGCTGGGCTCCAAAAATGTATGAATTCAACACAATGGAAATGCATAGGTTCTTGGACAGAGTTGGAATCCTGGAAATGGCAGATTTCTTAGGAAAGAAAGAAGAGATTAGTTAAGATTCTTTGGCCATTTTACAGTTTGGAAATATTTTTTTAAAAACTCCGAATTTAACAAGAAGAACTACTTTTCTCTTGCTATTAAGATCCCTGGGGATTAAATATTTATATTTCTAACTTGGCTTATAAAATCACTTAAGCATATACTCTTTATTCTGAATAAAAAGGTTTTTTTTAATAAATATTTTTGGGCAATATGCAGATTTAAGAGAGCCTTGTTCAGCAAGGGTTTATATAATAGGAATATTTACATAGGTGTCACTCTGTGTGGTTCAACAGGCATTTAATATTACTTTTTAAAAAGAGGTGCAGAGCTGTATTTGTAGCAGGAATAGCCTCACTCTGAAGTTTATTGTGCCTGGGAGGCATAGCCAAGATGGCATAGTAATAGGAAACAGTACAGTGAGTTCCTCCAATCCCCAACTCCTTCAAAGAGAACCAGAAAATATACCAGACAGGATCCTGCTGGAAAAATCCAAGAAAAAGTTACAGTGACTCATTTTTCCAGCCAAGGTCAGCATAGGGAGACAGACAGAGAAGTCCATGGACACAGGGGATTGGGTCTGGCCAGGAGCATGTTACGTGTGAAACACTCAAACGGCCAGGGAGAAACTGTATGCCAGGGCAGGAAAAGGTCCCAGACCCATACTAGGGCATCTCTAAGACTATACAGGGCACTGAGTTGGGATCAGGTGTCAACTGGTAGCTTCTTTTCTCACTACCCAGCTCAGGATCACATATGAAGGCTAGATTGAAAAGGGGATCTCAGTGGTCTCAGGTCAGAGGCAGTGTACTGAGAGAGGAGCAAGTTCAGAAGCAAGTAGCAGGTAGAGGGCTCAGAGTCAGATCTCACTTCCAGCTTCTAACCTAGTCCAAGGTCTGTGATCTGAAGAGGAAATCACAGTTTTAAGAGAGCCTGGACTTCTAATGCTCTGAACCAGTCCAGTTTCACAGCTCTAAGATAGTGAGTGAATTCAGTAACAGTTTATGTTACTCATACTCAAACCCAGAACTTATAATGCTTGGAGCAGGGGAGCAATAATAAAATTTTGCCCTGGATAAGACCACTTTGGGAGCATTAAAAGTTTGGAGGTCCCCCAGCCTGAGATATCTCTGAAACAACACAATACTCAATTCCCCAAGAAAACAGCAACAGGACCAGCCCAGATTTACTTTCCAGAATTGTAAAAGGTCCAATTCTAAAGTCAAGTCTGAGGTCAGGGAATGTACCAAACAGAAACCAACATGAGACAACAAGAAATATTCAAACAAATCTGAAAAGCAGAAAAAAGGAAGAAAATATAAGAGGGGGCAGCTGGGTGGTTCAGTGGATTGAGAGCCAGGACTAGAGATGGGAGGTCCTGGGTTCAAATCTTACTTCAGACACTTCCTAAGTATGTGACCATGGGCAAATCACTTAACCCCCATTGCCTAGCCTTTACCTCTCTTCTGCCTTGGAACAAATATACAGTATTGAATCTAAGACAAAAGGCAAAGGTTTAAATGTGTGTGTGTGTGTGTGTGTGTGTGTGTGTGTGTGTGTGTGTGTGTGTGTGTGATATCTCATAGCAAAAACAATTGATGTAGAAAATAGATCTAGGAGAAAAAAAATTCAAGAATCATCAAGAACTACCAGAATATCCTGACCAAAACAAGAGCCTAGACACCCTATTTCTTTTTTTTAAAACCCATACCCTCTCTCAGAATTAAATAAATATTGGTTCCAAGGCAGAAAAACAGTAAGAGCTAGGCAATCAGAGTTAAATGACTTGCCCAGGGTCACATAGCTAGGAAGTATCTGAGGCCAATTTTGTAAGCATCATATTTCAAGAAATCTTAAAAGATAATTGCCCAGATCTCTTAGAATTCAGAAGGTAAAGTGGAAATAGAAAGAACCCACCAGACTGAAACCCCCAAATAAAGGAAGTCTAATTAGAGAGAAAGCCTGGAAGTAATTCTATTATGTCTTAATGATATTAAATGTGGAAAGAGAGCTGAAGAGGAATACACTGGGATAGAGGAAGGGTAGTGGAGGTAAAAAGGGAAAGTAAAGCTATGGAAAATTATCTCATAATCAGAGTACACACATAAGGCATCTATATAAACAAAGAGGAAGAATAGGAAAACAAAGCTGACAAATGAAACTCATTCTAATCTGAACTGGTCAAAGGAGGGAAGAATCTATATACACAGTTGGGTACAGAAACACATTTTAGTCAACCGGAAAGTAGGAGGGTTAGGGGAGAAAGGGGAAGGAGGAATTAGAGGAAGTATATATCAAAAACTATTTATAGCTCTTTTTGAGATGGCAAAGAATGGGAATCTGAGGAGGTATCCATTTTACACACAACAATGATGATGATGATGATGACTAACATTTATATATCACCAAGCATGTGCTAAGAGCTTCACATATATTATTTCATTTGATCCTCATAGCCACCCCAGGAGGTAGGTATTATTATTATCTCTGCTTTACACATGAGGTAACTGAGACAGAGGTTAAGTGACTTGCACAGAGTCATACAACTGATAACTGTCTGAAGCAGGATTTGAACTTGGGGCTTTCTAACTCTAAGTTCAGTCCCCTCTCTCCACTACCCTATACTGCCTCTTACTGTGACTTGATAACAATTGTTTACAATTGTAAAGGATCTCATCCATTGCCTCATTTTATAGTTGAGGAAACAAAAATTGTGAGAGGAGTTAATCCCCTTGCCCAAGGTCACCTAAGAAGTAAGTAGCAGAATTGGGATTAAAAAATTAGTACCACTCTTCTCAGCAGGAAATCTATATGTACTTTGTTCTCATGGCATTCTAGCTAGGAGAATGACTTAAAGGATCAGCTATGCTAATGTCTAAATTTATTTTTTCTTTGTGTGGGGAAAGTATCATGCAGCTGATCATTATTGCTTTTGTTGGTTATAATAACTACTACCATTAATTTGCATGACTATATTGGCCATTTTCAAAAATCTGCACTTGTGGGAAGTACATTTCACTGTGCATTCCAAGGCAGCAAACAGAGGGGGATGGAAATCCCAGGACTTGGAATCCAAAGAACTCAACTATAAAATGAAAGGGGGTTGGTTTAGATGATTTTGAAATTCCCTTCTAGTTATAAATCCTATGATCCTATAGGAAAAACCAACCAGTTTCTCATAGGCAATATTAGCATTTAGCTAGAGGAATACATACTTTCTTTACCAGTCAATTTTTCGACACTGTGCTGTTTCAGAAGTCCCAATAAATTGGACCATGGAAAAAATGTGCAAAGGGTTCCCATTTGAGTAAAATGCACACATCCATTAGTAAAGAGGTCACAGTAATTGTAATGCTATAAAAGTTCAAGGAATTTGCCTTCAAAGTTTTCTACTTACAAAGGCGCCTCTGAGCTCAGATTCTTTCCTACGTAGTATAATACTGCTTTGCAAAGAAGAGGAAATAATTTAACAGTAGAATCAATGTAGGGTTTCTTGGAGACGGATAGGCATTTGCAATAAAGGAGTTTGCATTATGCATTGAGCTGCTCTTGGCAAAACACACACATGCTGACATGCAATGTATGTTCAGTTTTGAACGCTCATTTATTTCTTGTTCATTTATTGCAATTGTAAAACCTCACGGCAATGGAAATAACAGAATAGAAATATGGCAGCTACAATGCTAGGGTCAAACTTCTTTGCTTGGCCAAACCCATTAAAAAAAGAAGAAGAAGAAGAAGGTTGAAGAGATGGCAAAAAGTTAAAACGGAAATGTGTTCCTTTGCTGTTTGGGACAATGCTCTTATATTTTTTTAGCAGAAACAATTTAATCCAAAGCCATTTTTTTCCCATGTGAACAAATCTTTTAAATCTGCTCTGCTACAATTTGCTACTAAGGTCTGGAAGGAAGATTAAATTAGTTAGGGCTTTCATAAAGAAAGAAAAACTCTCTGATAAAGATATAATTTGTACAAGAAAAATTTGTTAAGTGATGAGCATGTTCAAGGCATTTTGCTAGGAGCTAGGGATTAAAAGACCAAAAAGAAAAAAAAAAGTAGTTCCTAACCTCAAAGACTTAGCATTCCAGGTAAGTGTTGTGAGTGGGGTGGTCTGTACCATTTAGACAGATAAATCAGTACAAGATAATTTCAGAAGGGAAAGAGAGAGTGAAATAGATTATCCATTTTGTAAGGTCATTTTTCAATTATGATCATGATAGATAATGCATGAAATAGATAATCCATCTTTAGATGGCACAGTGGATAGAGAATTTGTTTTGGGATCAGGAAGAAATGATTCTGAATTCCAACTTCAAATATCTTATTTTGAGGCAAGTAGGGAGTATAGTATGGGGCTCTTAGGTGGCACAATGGATAAAATGCTGGGCCTGATATCAGGAAGGCTCATCTTCGTGAGTTCATATTGGCTTCAAAAACTAGCTGTGTGACTGGAAAAGTTATTAACCTTATTTACCTCAGTTTCCTCATATGCAAAATGAGCTGGAAATGGAAATGGCAAACCACTTCAATATCTTTGCCAAGAAAACCCCAAAAGGGGGTCATGAAGCATCAGACACAAGTGAAACTACTTAACAACAGATGGTATAGTAAAGTGATGAACCTGGAGTCAAGAAGAACTGAATTTAAACTCTTCCTCAGTCACTTTCTTCCTTTTGTGACCCTGGGAAGGGTAGCTTAACCTCTCTGAGCCTCAGTTTCCCCATCTCTAAAATGAGGGAGTTGTACTCAGTGATCTCTAAGGTCCCTTCCAGCTTAGACTCTATGATTCTCTCAGCTATGATTTCAGGGCTAGCATAGTGCCTGGAATATAATAGATGCTTAAGTGTCTCTTGATTGATTACCAATAGAGACTGTGGAAGATTGAGAGTTTAATTAATTTAGGACTCCCAAGAAAGGATCTATCCCAGAGCCTTGTTCAATACAATTTGGGCACATGGAAATTTCTTGGTGTTTTATGTGTCAGTAGTCAAGTCGGTCAATAAGCATTTTAAGTGCCTACCATGTACCAGGCACTGTGCTAAGCACTGGAGCTGCAAAGAAAGGCAAAAACAGAATTCCTGCTCTCAAGGATCTTACATGCAAATGATGATATACAAACAAAATATATACAAGATAAATTATAAATGATCAACAGAGAGAAGACAACTAAAATTAAGGGAGATTGGGGAAAGCTTCTCATAAAAGATGGCATTTTAGCTTAGATTGGAAGGCAGGCAAGCCAGGAGGCGGACATAAGAAGAGAAAGTATTCCAGACATAGGGAACAGGTGGCAAAAATGGAAAATGGCAAAGAAAAAAATGCCTGGAGTCTGGAGATGAAGTGTCTTCTTCAAGGAACAGCAAAGTAGGAGGTGATCATGTTTTGAAGGGTTTTGAATGACAAAATCTTTTCTATTTGAATCTTGGAGATGATAGGGAACTGCTGGAGTTTGTTGTTAAGGAGGTGACATAGTAAAATCTAAACTTTAGGAAGATTAACTTGAAAGCTGAGTAGAGGATGGACCAGAGTGGGAAAGACTTGAGGCAGGCAGATGCACCAGCAGTCTATTATAATAGTCCAATTATGAGGTAATGAGGGTCTGCACTGGAGGGATGGCAATGGCAAAGAAGAGGGTAAATATGAGAGATGTTATAAAGGTAAAATGTATTTTTAATGCTGAATTTTAAATTGTAGCTAGAATTTTTTCTATCATTGACTATTATTGAATGAAATATAAATTTTTATATAAATTTTACAACATGATGTTATAAGTATAGTTTGGTTGTGAGGGAAAGAAATGAAACTGTGAAAAATTATTAATTAAACTGTCTTTATACACTGGAGAAAGTTCCAGATTATGTGTTGTGTAATGGGACAGACTAAAAATTAAATGAGATTTATAGAAATGATTTTAAAAAGTGACCAAAGGGGTAGCTAGGTGGCTCAGTGGATAGAGAGCCAGACCTGAGTACAAACATGACTTCAGACATTCCTTAGCTGTGTGTCCCTGGACAAGTCACTTAACTCCTTTTTGCCTTGCCTTTGCTGCTCTTCTGCCTTGCAACTGAAACATAATATCTATGCTAAGACAGAAGGCAAGAGGTTTTTTCTTTTAGGTGACAAAAGCTTTTGAAGAAAAATATAAAGCAGGGGAAAATTATCAATAAATTCTTAGGGATCTTCTCAAAGCCCATATGGTCATGAGGTACAACATTATACTCTAGATTCATTTCTTGGATTGACTTTGGATTTCTTCCTGGAAAACCTAGATGCTCTCTGTAATAAATTGGGGATATGTGTCCATTAAGAATTCTCCAAAATGGAAAGAGATATCAGGCTAAGTGGGTTCTTACTATGTCTGACTTCTTTTGCTTGCTGAGGAGGGAAATGTTCCTTCCATAGGTAACACCTGGCAGGAAATTACCAGTAGCTACATTTTAGGTGAATTAAACAACTTTGCTTTGTTATACACACACACACACACACACACACACACATACACACACACACACACACGCACACACGCACACACACACAGACCCACAGAGCTATTTTAAGTATATTTGTTGTTTTTATGGAAATGATTGTTGTTAGAATTTGAAACCATTTTTGAGATCAGCATGAAAATGCTAAATAGTTTATTTCTTTTTATGAGTGTGACAGAGACAAAATTGTTTGCTTTTTTCAATTGTTGTCATTCAGTAGAATTAATTGTTAAAGAACTATTCTTGGAAGTTACTGATTTTGGCCAAAGACGGAACAAGTTCCTGAAGCTGCCTATTTTCTGACTACTTTCAACATGTGAAAATTACCATCATTTTATTAATAATGAAAAATAAAATCAATATTTGTTCTGGAAAAGTTTTTTTAATCTATTAAGTTAATGTTCAGTGAAATATTTAAAGAATTTCCCTTCATAGATTAATCCTCTGAAAATCTAAGCTAACCAGTTCTATTTATCCACTGATCTCCCTCCATGAATCCTTTAGAAGCTCCTATCTTTTCCTTGGGTTATTACTGCTTTATTCCTTCCCTGCTTGCAGGCTTTTCAACAGCTCTAGAGGAAGTCATACACTGGTCCTGAGTCAACTACAAATTTATTTTAACTAGTCTCAACTGGGCCTCAGAGCTGCACAGCAGTTCTTTTATTTTTTTCCTGATTGACTCCCAAGCCCTCATTTGCTGATCCAAACCTGTATTAATCTCTTTAAGCCTCTTATATCACCCCTTTCCAACTTCCCCTCAGCAGCAAAACTTGTTTCCTCATACTTTAATGAAAAAATCAAGGGCATGTGTTAGGTATTCCCTTTTCTATACTTCACAACCTTTCTTCATTGTCTTCTATTTCCTTCCCCTTTTCTCCAATCACTAAGGAAGAGGTGGTCCTTTTCCTTGCCAATGTCAATCCTTCAATTTATATCACTGATTTCAATTTCTACCAAATTTTCCAGCTGAAGTCCCCTTATTAATCCCTACTTTCTTCATTCGAGCATGTATTAAGCATTTACTCTGTTCTACTCTGGACCTACAAAGCAATAACAAAAAAAAATTTTTTTTTGCCCTTAAGGAACTTATATTCTACCAGAAAAAAATATACACAGATAAATCCATTCAAAATATAAACAAAATGAAAATAATTTTTATTTTGGAAAAGGAAGAGAGCATTAAAAATTGGGAGATAGGGAAGTTCAGCAAAGAAGTCATGTGGGAGGTGGCATCTGAACTGCTCCTTTAAGGAAACTAAGAAACAGTAGTGAGGAAGGAGAGAGCATTCTAGGCATGTGAGACAGCTTTTGTAAAGGCATAGAAATGGGAGTTGGAATGCTGTGTCCAGGAAATAGCAAGCAGGCCAGCATGACTGGGCCAAAGAGCTTGTGAAGGGGAGCAATGTATAATAAGACTGGAAAAGAAAGTAAGAGCCAGACTGTGGAGGGCTTTAAATGACAAACAGAGGAGTCTATATTTGAACCTAGAAGTAAGAAAGAGTCATTGGAGTTTTTTTTTAAAGGGAATAACATAGTCAAAATTGTGTTTTATCAATGTAGCAGCTATGTGGAGGTTAGATTGGAGATGGAAGATACTTTTTACCAATATATTTTTATTTATTTTGTTAAATACTTTCCAATTATATGAAGAAAACTTTTTAGCAACTATCTTTGAGTTCCAAATTCTCTCTCTCCCTTATATACTTCTCTCCTTCTTGAGAATGCAAACAATTTGATATCAATTACATGTGAAATCATACAAAACATTTCCATATTAGCCACATTACCAAAGAAAACTGACACAAAAAATCCCAAGAAATGTAAAGTAAAATAAGTATGCTATAATCTGCATTTAGAATTCATCAGTTCTCTCTCTGGAAGTAGGATATCATTTTTCATCATATGTCCTTTGTTTCTGTCTTGAATAGCTGTCTTGATCAAAGTAGCTAAGTCTTTCACAAATGATCATCATTAATAGGGTTCTGTTCACTTCACTTTGTGTCAGTTCATATGTCTTCCTGGGATTTTTCTGAAACCATCTTGCTCATTATTTCTTGCAGCATAATAGTATGAGATGGAAGAGGCTTAGGAGAGGGAATTAGTAAGTTATTGCAGGAATCCCAGTGAGAGGTGATGAGGACCTCAACTAGGGTAGTGGGTGTGTGGAGATGAATAGGAAAGACAGAGTGGAGGTAGAATCAAAAAGGGGAAGAAAAAAGTCAAGGGTGACTTCAAGGTTGTCAACTTGGGTGACTAGAAGGACAATAATGCCCTCAGTAGAATAGGGAAGATCTTCATTCTCTCTTATCTCCTGGCTCATTCATTGATTGCTGCCTATAAATAGAATTAGTTCTTCCCTTTCCATAAAACAAAACAAAACAGAAAACATTTATTTGACTCTTCTCCTTTTAGTTGTTTACTGGAAAAATCATTGGATCTGGATTAAGAAGATCTATATTCAAATCTTCTCAAAAACTTGTGTGATCAAATATCCCACACTTCACATCTTGTTTCTGTCACCTAAGTGTACAAATTACTTAATCTTCTTGGAACTGTTTCCTCATGTATAAAATAAGGGAACTGAACCAGACAATCTCTGAGGTTCTTTCCAGCATTATACTTTTGATTCTATCTTCCTTCTCTGTCACAGACAAACTAATAAAGAAGCCATTGGTAAACAATTTCTTCTATCTCCTTTCATCCACTTAGATAGGATCTGGCTTTTGCCTCCATTTCTAAGGTTATCAGTGATCTCACCATTTCTCAACCTGATGTCCTGTTTCAGGCTCTGTCTTTCTTAATCTCTCTGAAGCTTTTGGCGCAGGCAAACACTTCCTTATACCTTTTTGACATTTTCTTCTCCATTTTCTTTGCTGGATCCATATCCAGGTCCAAATCTTTAATTGTGGATGCTCCCAAGGTTCAGTCCTGAACTTTCTTCTTCTCTTTACATCTGTTTTCTTCGATATCTCAGTAGCTCACATGGATTCAATTATCAGCCCTAATTTCTCCATTGCACTCCAGTCCTTCATCACCAATAGCCTGAAGAATATATGGGTCTGGATGCTCTATAGGTATTTCAAAATTTATATTTATAAGAAAGAATTACTTATCTCCCATGCTAAACCTGCCCCATTCTCCAAACTGTTCTGTTTTCATTGAAGGTAAACCATCAGGAACTGTCAACCAGGTTCACAGTCTCAGAGTTATAGTTGACTCTTCATTCTTTGTTATCCCCCTCGATATCCAACTAACTGCCAAATCTTGTTACTTCTACCTCTTCACCCTCTCTCAAACTATCCCTTTCTTTCCATTCCTGTGGTGACAAACTTAGTCCAGACCTTCATCAACTCTCACCTACACTATTGCAATAATTTCTAATCAAGCTCTCTACTTCCATTTTCTCCCCTCTCCAATCCATCAGAGATCTGTCAAATCTGACATAATCTGTATACATGTGTAAATGTGTGTAAATCTGACCTTGTCACCCTCCTGCTCAAGAATCTTTAATAACTCCTTCTTGTCTCTAGCTTAAAACTCCTAATCCTGGTCCCAACACTTCAAGTCTTTTCACAATCTGGCTTCAACATGCTTTTCTAGAATTTTTTAATATTAACCCATTTCATGTCCTCTATGTTCCAACTGATCCACTTGTTCTTTAAACCCAGCATTTTCTCCCAGACCTTTGCTCTGTTTATCCTAAATGCTTGAAACACACAAACTCTGCCTCTTATAATCCTTAGTTTACTTCAAGAATCAGCCCAGGTGCCTCCTCCTATAGGAAGCCTTTCTTGATCACCCTAGTTGTTAATGTTTTCTTTCTCCTCAAATTTTCTATGTTTTTGTTTAAAATGCTGGATCTTCTCAGTTTAAATGTAAGTTTCTTGAGGGCATGGGTTATGTGTGCGTGTGTGCATGCATGTGTGTGTGTGTGTGTATGTGTAGTGTATTTGTATCCATGATGCCTAGAATAATGCTTTTGAATAATTTTTTCGACCAGACTTATGAAGTAGCTCATTGAAGAATTACTAGAAATGAAGGTCAGTATTTTTTCTACAAATTAGTATCTTAGAGAATTGCCTGAGGGTACTGAGAGGTTCAATAACTTGCCAGTGGTCATTGTGGCTAATATCAATCAATTAATCAACATTTATTAAGTACCTGCAGTATACCATATGTGCTGGGAATACAAATAGAGGCAAAAGATAATCTCTGCTCTAATATGTATCAGAGGTGAGATTTTAACCCTTCCTCATTTAGAAGTGAGCTTTCCACCCACAACTTTGACTTTTGCTTTTGAAGAGAGTAGGTGATTAATAAACTAGCTCATTTGAATCAAACTACCTAAATTTCTTAATACAGTTACCATACTTCTCTTCCACTAAACAGTAGATTCTTTAGTATCTTTATACTTGCCTTCAGTTAGGTTTATTTAAAATATGGGTGGGAAGTAAAGTGTCACATCAGCACATTCTGGTAATTAATATACTACTATGTGGACCATTCTACGGAGCTCTATTTCCAGCTCTATCCTTAACGCTAAATAAGAAGTGTATCTTGTCAAATTATGACAAATAGTTATTTGAAATGCAAAGGACATGCTAGCTATAAGTAATTCTAGCCTTCAAGTTTAACCTTTGTGCAGCAGAATGAATTTGCTTCTTGTACTTCTGCAGCCTTAAAAGAAGTCTCAGCAAAAACAGTTGGATTATTCCCAAGGAGGCCCTAACACATTTTTTATTTAAAAATGAACTATTGCTCTTTCCTTAAAAAAAATGTAGCTTCATGCAGTTGGATACAGAAGTCATCTAAAAATAATATGGTTAGATGAATAAAATCTTTCTACTAATAACATTAAAACAGTAAAGTCAGTGTTTCGGTATTCATCCATGTGCGTGCAAGTAAGCACGTGTGAGTGTTTTACTTTATGGTCAGAAAATTATAACTTTCAACTTTGAAGAAAGAAAAGAATTTAAAAAGATGCCTGTGGTAAAATGCCTTCCTTATTTGCGAAATTCAACTTAAATTCCTACTAAAATGCAGGCAGGCTTAAAATGGAGGTATCATAAGATTTAGACACGTAAGAGATTGCTAAACTTGCTTAGTCCAATATTTTTTAAATTACAGAAGAAAGATTCGGGGGATTAGAGCAGCTCAGTGACTTGCCCAAGGTTCCACAGATACTAAGGTGATTTGCACCTCTGATCTCAGACCCAGTGCTCTTTCTACCATACTGCCTTTGTCAGAAACCGTACGATAGCATGATTTGGATTTTTTTTTAGAAATTATCTGATACAGTAAGGTCTGTACAGAATAAAACTGGCTTGATTAAGCTTTAATAGCTTAAAACTTCATTAAGATACTGGATTTCCATGTTGCCCTTTAAACGTTTTAGGAATTTAAGATAATTTTTTTTTTGGTCTACCTCTACAGTGGCCTTAAGATCCTTTCTATGCATTTCCAGGACTGTTTTCAGTTAGCTACGCTTTTTACTTCTGTGGCTTGTTCAAAGAGGCCTCTGTATGCAAGGCACTCTGCTGGGCACTGGGTGGTGGTATGGATTGCTTAAAGGGAAAATAAGGAACAAGTACCTAAGTGTAGTGGTGATATATGGAGTAAGAGGAGGAATTTTGTTTGCAGTTTTATCTACAACTCATTTTTCCACCTGCCACCTCTTCTAAAATTACTAAAATACAAAATTAAATGTTATAGAAATGTGCTAGAATTGTTTTAAATGTTAAACTGCAAAAGCGTCTGAGGATTGAGTCTTTAATTACATTTCCTATTAAGGAACAGAACGTTTTAAAAGCTTGACACTTTAAAATTTTGAGCATATGGACATGTTGTGGGTTTAATCATAACAAAAGCCTGAAGCTTTAACGTTTATCTCAAGAAGGAACCATGAACCACATAGATACTTCTCTTCTTTATAAAAAATTTGTACTTAATGGCCATTCCACTGGAGGTCTGTATTATTCACATTTTTAGGCAAATGAATCTGGCTTATTTCATTTAATCAGTTTGAAAATATTTTCTGGCCAACATTAAGATGACAATGGACAATCATGTAATTGAAGTATTTAGGATGGTTTTCAAAGGCAATTATATCAGTAGCTCTGGGTTTCAAGTAGCCAACAAATACAGATCGAGTATATCATGTATGAAAATGACTTTTTCCTCTTCGAGCCATCGACCATTAGAGCTAGAAGGACCTTAGATCATCTCCCTATTTTATTCTGCTAATTTTCTTTTTGCCAACTTCATATGTAACTCACTTTTCTATCTGTCACCTTTTTTAAGGTAACTAAAATGAGAAATTAAATGTTATAGAAGTGTACTAATCTTTTTAGGAAGCTCGAATACCTCATGAACAATCTTCGATGATTTAGTATATGTTAAACCTGTGTATAATATATTTTAATATTTAATATGTAAGCATAATACATATATTATAAATAAGTATATATGATATGAAATTATATAATATATTATTTAATACAGAATAATATATAAATACATATACTTTATATATATATATTTAAACTGTACCTTCTGTCTTAGAATTGATAATAAGTATTAGATTCAAGGCAGAAGAACTATAAGAATTGGACAATTGGGGTTGTGACTTGTCACAGCTAGGAAACATCTGAGGCCAGATTTGAACCAAGAACCTCCCATCTCCAGACCTGGCTCTCTATCCACTGAGCTACCTAGCTGCTCCATAGATGATATATTTTTAACTAAATATGTAATTGACAATTATGATGATAGATTAAAAGGTTATAGAGAAGCCCAGCTATTCCATAAATATCTGAAAAGAACCAGAAGAACCAGTGATAAAACTAACTAAAAAAGAAATGAAAATAAACTCTTCCATCTTATCCAATATTGTACACAAATATTGAAGTATGTAAATGTTATGGAATTCAGCATTTGTGAAGGTAAATGTGAAAGCCTACAAAAGTGGAGATCATGTACCCTTACCCAGTAAGAACTCAGATAAAAGGCTAGAAACCAGTGAAACAGGAGAGGGGAGTAGTGCCAAGGTAGGCAGAAAAACTCCCCAAAATGGAACTAGTCAGATTTCCTAAGCCATTTCATGGTATAAACCCTTTTATTGAGTGATATCCCATTAAGTTTATTCCCCCACAAAGATCAAATAAAGAGGGAAAGGACCAATATACATATATGTATATATATATTTAAATTGCTATAAATTATGATTTTACCAAAATAAATGTACTTATTTCGTCCTGGACCAATCTACCAAAGGAATATTTAATAGAGTTATTAAAAATGATGAAATTTTAACGAAAGAAGAAAAGGTTAATTATTTAAATAATGAAAATTTTTTAAATTGGGAAAGTAAGGGTTCCATTTGTGCCAGATCTCAAACCGTATTACAAAGTCATTAAAACTATTAGTTAAAAAATAGAATTCAATTAGCAGAAGAGATTAGGACAATGTTTGAGAGACCCAAAGACCACATTTACTGGGGGGAAGGACTCATTATTTGACAAAAACTGCAGGGAAAACATAGTCTGGCAGAAATCAAGCTAAAAACAACATCATATACCAAAATAAACTCAAAATGGATACATAACCTAAATGGTGACCTATGATTCATCATAAACAAATTAGAGGAGTAAAGAAAAAAATCCCCTTTCAGACCTATGAATAGAGAATTTTTGACTAAAGAAATCATAGAGGATCACAGAAGATAAAAATGAACAATTTTGATCATATAAAATTAAAAAGCTTTTGCACAAGCAAATTGAATGAA
Source organism: Gracilinanus agilis (assembly GCF_016433145.1). Lineage (NCBI taxonomy): Eukaryota > Metazoa > Chordata > Mammalia > Didelphimorphia > Didelphidae > Gracilinanus > Gracilinanus agilis. The sequence continues at coordinate 424,936,500 of NC_058133.1, read as the reverse complement.
GTTAAAATCAGAAGGAAAGTTGCTAATTATGAAAAAAATCTTCATAGCATATTTTTCAGATACAGATCTCATATCTAAATAAAAAAGGTACTGATTCAAATTTATAAACCTATGAGCAATTCCTGAGTAGATTAAGGATAAAGGGAGATGGACAAGTAGTTTTCAAAGGAAGAAATTCAAATCAATAATAATATGAAATAATGCTTTAAATCAATTAAAGAATGAGAGAATGCAACTAGAGAAATGAGATTTAAGGTTTTTCTCTCACCCATGAGACTGGCAAAGATGGCAAAAGAGGAAAATGACAAATGGGGGGCTATAGGAAAACAGGAACACTAGTGTATTTATTGTTAGACAAGCTGTGAAACGGTCCAGTCATTTTGGAAAGCAATTTGGAACTGTGCCCAAATGATTACTAAACTGTACATACTCTTTGATCCAGCTACGAGGCCTTATACCCTAAAGAGATCAAAGTAAGATGAAAAGGACCTACATATACGAAAATACTTACAGCAGCTTTTTTTTTTTTTAAATAAGAGTCTCAAACTGGAAACTAAGGGGCTTGTTTTCTTATTGGAGAATAGCTAAACACAGTTCACTTTATGAATATAATGAAATATTGTTATGACATAAGAAATTAGGAAATGGATAGATTCAGAGGAAACTAGAAGGACCTTGATGATCTAATGTGTGGAATGAAGTGAGTAGAACTAGGAGAAAATTTTATAGAATGACAACAATATTGTAGAGAAAAGCAATTTTGAAAGACTTGGAGCTTTGACCAACACAATGATAAGGCATAAAATCTGGTGACTGAAGACAAAACATACCATTCACCTCCTGACATAGATGTTATTAACTTAAAATGAAGAGAGACATAGCTTGGAGCAGTCAATGCGGGAATTTGTTTTGCTGAACTACGTATATTGATATGTGTTTTATTTTTAGATTTTTTGGGGGAGAGGGTTATTTGAGGTGAGACAGTGGGAGGGACCCATTACAAAGGCATATAAAAAAATAAATATTTATTTTAAAGCATTCAAATTTGTATTTATTAAATAATTTCTAAGTATTCAAAATATACTTTTAAGTTCTTGAACAAAGATACATTACAGGATATTTGGCCACCAGAAAAGATATTAGCAGGCATGTGAAATTCCCAGAAGTCAATATAATTGAAAGTTACCATATCTTAAGTGACTTCTCATATGGCATATGGTCCTAGAAGGGGAAATAACTTTGAAACTATTAATCATGTATCTGGCTTAGTAATATGAAATCTATGAATGGAAAATCAAAGTAACCTGCCTATCTGATCTACAGAAATCCAAACATTTGGAAATGTGAACTTTTTACTTATCAGGAAATCCTAACTCCTGTTAATCTTGAGTTTTTAGTTTCACATAAACTAACACACAAGTCTAATTTAAATTGAGGCAGACAAAACCCATTTCTTATTTTTTATTTATTCATTTATTCATTCATTCATTCATTTATTTGTTTGTTTATTTATTTATTTTAAAGCCCTTACCTTCTGTCTTGGAGCCAGTACTGTGTATTGACTCCAAGGCAGAAGAGTGGTAAGGGTAGGCAATGGGGGTTAAGTGACTTGCCCAGAGTACACAGTTAGGATGTGTCTGAGGCCAGATTTGAACCTAGGACCTCCTGTCTCTAGGCCTGGCTCTCAAACCACTGAGCTACCTAGCTGCCCCCCCCCCCCATTTCTTATTTTTTAAAATGTATTTAAGAAATCTGGTAGACCTAATCCATTTCTCATAACTAGATGGTGCAGTGGATATAGTACTTGACCTGAAGAGTTAAAGAGCTGAGTTCAAATTTGACCTCACATATTTCGTAGCTGCCTTGGAACTGATCATTAATATGGATTTTAAGATGGAAGGTAAGAGCTAAAAAAAGAAAAGAGATGATACTTTATGTGAACCATAAAGAGAGCCAGAGGATCCACGAGGTTCAGGTCAGGAGATAGAGCGTTCTTGGCATAGTCTTAGAGGAAGACATGGAATGTCATATATGGGGAACAGTAAGAAGACCACTTTTGCTAAAGCAAAGAATATATGAGGGGGAGTAATGTGCAATCAGCCTGAAGTGATAAGGCTAGGTCACAATGTGACAGTCTTTAAATGGTGGAAAAAGTTGTATTTTGTCAAAGAAGCCATAGGGATCTACTGGAGCTTCCTGAGCAGGAAAATGCCGTGGTTGGACTTATATTTTAATGCTATCATTTTGGCCTCTGCATTGAGGATGGATTGGAGAGGGGTGAGGTTTGAAGCAAGGGGATTTCCTATTGGGAAATTATTGCAATAGTTCAACATAACGATGATGAAGACATGACCCAGAGCAGTGGCTACGAGAATGGAGAGAAGGAGAAAGATGTGAAAGAAGTTGAGGAGGTAGACCTGATAAGACCTGACAACTGTTAATATATGGGGAGGCAGTGAGTGAAGAGTTAAGGATGAGTGCCAGGTTGTGAGCCTGGGTGATGGAGAGAATGGGAGAGAGAGAAAAACAACAATATTTTAAAAGCACCTACCATGTGCCAGACGCTGTGCTGGGCACTTTACAAATATTTCCTCATTTGTTCCTCACAATAACTTTGGGAGGCAGGTGCTATAATTGTCCTCATTTTACAGTTTATGAAACTGAGGCACAGGTTAAGTGACTTGATCAGGATCACATAGTTAGTAAGTGCCTAAGGCAAATTTGAACTCAGATCTTTCTAACTCCAGACCCAGTGTTCTGTTGATGGGCCAAAATGGTATTTCTCAACTGAATTAGGAAGCTAAAAGGAGAGGTGAGCTTAGAGGGGAAAGGGAATAAATTCTTTTTTTTTTTTAAACCTTCCATTTTAGAATCAACACTAAGTATCAGTTTCAAGGCAGAAGAGAAATATGGCCTTGGCAATTGAGGTTAAGTGACTTGCCCAGAATCACACAGTTAGGAAGTATAGCCACCTATCTGCCCCAGAATATGTTCTTTTTGGACATGTTGAGTTTGAAATGTCTATAGAATATCCAGGAGGAGGAAGAGTTTAGCAGACAGTGCAGGATGACTGATGGGCTTTGGAGGGAGATAGGAGTATGGAGAGCTGAAATTCATCCATATAGAGACAGATAATAATTGAACCCATGAGAAGTGATGAAATTATCAAGAGAGAATGGAGACACACACACACACACACACACACAGAGAGACAGACAGACAGACAGACAGACAGACAGATAGACAGACAGACACGGAAATACAGAAAGAACGGAAAGGCAGAGAGACAGAGACAGAGAAAGACAGAGATAAAGACAGAGAGAATGGAAAAAGAGGCAGAGACAGAGAAAAGAGCCATATAATATCCCTCATATTATTGAGTTATATATATGGACAATGCTTAGACTTGAAGTCTAAGCAAGATTTTGAACTCTAGCTCTGTCTTAATAGCTAGGTGACCCTAGACAAATTTCTAAGCTCTCTGAGCCTCAGAGTATAAAGTGGGAAGAATAAAATTATAAAATAGGAATATTGAAAAATGAGTTTAATCAGGCAGTTTGTGAGGAAAGCATTTTGTAAACCTGAAAGCACTATTTCAGTTTTTGTTACTTTTTTGTTACTTAGTTGTGTCCAATGCTTTCTTGGCAAAGACACTGGAGTGTCTTCTCCAGTTCCCTGGAGCAAGCAGGGTTAAGTGACTTGTCTAGGGTCACTCAGCTAGTATCTGAATTTAGATTTGAACCCATGAAGATAAGTCTTCCTGATTCCAAGTCCAGTGCTCTATCCAAGGAGCCACCTTGCTTCCCCAAAGCACTACAGAAATGACATTGTAATTTAGAGAGGATTTCTAAGTGCCCTAAATCTGGAGCAATTTTAAAATTTATTAATTCTCTCTATCATAAGTGATATTTAAGTTCCTGACTTGCAGTAAGCTAGTGAATTCAGAAAGCCTCATTAACTGTTGTAGGACATTCAAGGAGGACTTTGTACCTGGAGCATTCAAACACAGCCTGAGGTTCAAGGGACTGTCTCAAATAAAAATTGTGTCAGCATATAAAATCTATAGCCAATTGCTTACTGTCTCAAGGAAGGAGAAAGGGTGGGAGTGAGGAAAGGAAGGTGGGATGGAGGGAGAGAGAGAATTTGGAATGCAAAAAATTTTTAAATGAATATAAAAATTGTTTTTACATATAATTAGGGAAGAAATAAAATATTATTTAAAAATTACTCGATCAAAAATGTGGTCTACATTGTAGAAAGGTTACAACTACTAAGAACCAGAAAAGAAAGTTCTAGCCACCAAAGTCCTTATCACTGTTTCACTTTCACATTCAATCTAATTGTCGCCTTGATCAAGTTATCTCCTCCCCACCCACAGATTACCAGTTTTTGCTCTAGGTGGAGCAATTGAAGCAGTGGCTTTATTACTTCTAGAAAGGGCCTCTATAAAACACCTATACAATCTTTCACACCAACTTACCATCTCGGTGACTTCCCAGATGAAAATTTTCCTGGTCATATTCCTTATATAGTTTGTCTTCCTCTACTAGAATGTAAGCTCGGTGAGGGCAGGAACTGTTTATTCTTTACATTTTTATTTCCAGCGCTTAGCACAATTCCTGGTACATAGTACTTAATAAGTGCTTTTTCATTCATTCATTTATTCATTTTCATTCTTTCATTCATTCATTGCATCATGTTTCTGATAGGGGCACTTGAATGCCATGAGGGATTGACTTAAAAACCCTTTTTTAATATGCCAGCAGGGGCAAATAGGTGCCACAATGGAAAGAGTGCCAGGCATGGAGTCAGGAAATCCTGGGTTCAAATATGGCCTCAGATTCTTACTAGTTGTGTGACCCTGTGCAAGTCACTTAATCCCACTTGCCTACTCCATGCCACTCTTCTGCCTTAGACTTGATACTAAGACAGAAGGTAAAGGTTTAAATATATATATATATATATAACTGGGGCATAGCTGGGTAGTTCAGTGAATTGAGAGCCAGGCCTAGAGATGGTTCAAATCTGGACTCAGATCCTTCCTAGCTGTGTGACCCTGGGCAAGTCACTTAACCCCCATTGCCTAGCCCTTACTGCTCTTCTGCCTTGGGACCAATATACAGTATTGATTCTAAGATGGAAGGTAAGGGTTTAAAAAAATATGACTGTAACAATCATCAGCAAATATAAATGTTTTAATCTACATAGAAGCACAGGGAAGAAAGTCATACAGAAATAATGAACTGTTAGAAATTGAGCTTTGTAATGTTTAGAAAAAAACAAATGGATAGAGTACCAAATTTGGAATTATAAAGACTCAGGTTCAAGTTGCACCTCAGACACTTAATAATTGTGTGTTCTGGGGCATGTTACTTAAATTTTGTCAGTCTCAACTTCCTTATCTGTAAAATGGGAGTAATAAGAGCACTTATAACATAGAGTTGTGGGGCCCAAAGGAAATAATATATGTAAACCACTTTGCAAACCTTAAAAAGCTATATAAGTGTCAGCTATCACTATTACTGGGGCAGCTAGGTGGCACAGTGGATAGAGTACTGGACACAATGGATAGAGTACTGGACCTAGATTCAAATCCAGCCTCAAATACTTACTAGTTATATAACCCTGGGTGAGTCACTTAACTCTATTTGTCTCAATTTCCTCATCTGTAAAATGAGCTGGAAAGGGAAATGGCAAGGCACTCCAATATCTTTGCCAAGAAAACCTCAGATGGGGTCACCGAGAGTCTGGAACAATTGAACCAATTATTATTAGTCTTATGATGATGATGATTTCCCCACAGGAAGCTATTACTTTCCATTAAACTCTTTGCCCTTGTCAATCAATCATGAAGATTCAAGGCTGTGTCTTAAATACTAGTTCACTTGCACAAAGCCAAGAAAAGCTGAGGTTTGCTCAAAGATGGGTAGAAACAAGGTAGGAGGCTCATATAAGGCTGTGATTGAAGCCACCTGGAGAATCGGAAGGTATTCCGGCTGCTCTAAATGGGACTCTCATGCCATCACACCACCTTAACAGTCACAGCTTACAATTCATGCAGCTGTTCCCCGGGGTCTGTCAGCAACTTGAAATTAGTCAGGAGAATGAGTCGTGCCCATGATTTCATGTTATATTATAGTTCTATTACATCTAGAGCTCTCAAATACTCCCTGAGATTGACGGACAACAACATCTCAGGGAGGTACCCCATGCTGTCTTAAAAAGTTATCATCAAAGGGGCAGGTAGGTGGCTAGATAGACAAAGAACCAGATCTGGAGATGGGAGATCCTGGGTTCAAATTTGACCTCAGACACTTTCTAGTTGTGTGACCCTGGGCAAATCACTTAACCCCAAATGCCTAGCCCAGTGATGGCGAATCTATGGCATGGGTGCCAAAGATGGCATGTAGAGTGTTCTCTGTGGGCATGTGGCTTCCGCCCCGCCCCTCCGCAGTTCATTACTAGAAAGGTAAAGGGACTGGGGCGGAGCTGCTCCCCTCCCCCTCTCAACTCACCTGGTGACATTTTCTCCATCCCCCACCCCTCTGCCCAGCAGCCCAATGGGAGTATACAGGGGATAAGGTGGGCAGCTCACAGGCAGCAGAGCCAAGGGAATAAGAACACTCAGGCCATTCCCCTTTCCCTCTCTACACTTGCTGAGGACATTCCTCCCTTCACCCACTCCTCCACTCAGCAGCCCAATGGAAGCACTTTTTCCTTCCCCTGTGTAGGGTAAGGGGGTGGATGGGGCACATACTGTGC